>NC_060124.1:392451680-392772394 GCF_021461395.2 Schistocerca americana
TTAGGTTGTTGTACCAGTTTCTTTGACTCTTGAGTGTATCTACCTGCCACTGAGTTTGTGGCTTGTTAAGGTAAAATCATTTTGTTAAAACAGATTATTGGTTTAAGCAAGTAATTATCTTTGCCCTGTCACTCATAATTATTTGTGGTGATTCTATCAATTACTTCATGCTATAATACTCTGGTTAAATAAATGTAAACAATGAAGCGATAAATGACTGCTTTTTTGCGTTCGCCCTTATATACTCTCCTATTCCTACCCTATCCCGTGTTTAGGGTTTCAGCTTTCCATTTTGAACCGGTGAAGCATTAGCACCTGAGAGGTGTTATGTGAATGTCAAAACACATGAGTGCTAGTAAAACGCTGCGTGTAGGCTCTTCGGAAAGTGAGTTACACATGCCGTCCTACACTAAGACTGTTACGCAACAAGACTGGCCCATTGTCAGAAGAGGGGACATGTTCTGGGTGACTTGCAGGCACAGTGCTGTTGCGGTACGCGTGACAGACGCGCCACAGAGTGCGAGAGAAAAGGTGTGGCAACTGTAAACTTTCTTCAAGCTTGGAGTACATGGAACAGTATGATCCTCGTGGGAAACACGTCTAAATTGCACACAGATTCATCGACAAATACAGGTGGTACATTGACCAAATGCAATGTCGTATCCAGCTGTCGTAAAATGGTGTCAACAATTTAGCGAAGCCAGCACAGGCATCGGTAATACTGGTCCCTCAAACAGACCAGACATTGCACCACGCATTTTACATCTTTTCGGCATGTTGGAACAACATCTGGGAGGAAAGTTCCAACGATGAGGACGTTCACACAGAGGCTCCCGTATGATTCCGTGACCAAGGATTGGATTTTTATCGTCGAGGAACTGAACGATTCGCAGAACGTTCCGACCATTGTTTACACAGACTTGATGACTACGTTGAAAAATAGCGCAATACTTTGTGTCATTTTGAAAGCCAGTACAGCATTCAGTAAAAGTTGCTTGACCTGTCATGATAACGTGTTTTTTGGAGTCTCCTGGCAGTTATTGCTTGCCACTGTAATTGCATCGGAAATGACGTCCGAAGCTCGTGTCTAGTGGCTAGCGTTGCTGCCTCTGGATCACGGGGTCCCGGGTTCGATTCCCGGCCGGGTTGGGGATTTTCTCTGCTCGGGGAATGGGTGTTTGTGTTGTCTCATCATTTGATCACCATCATCATTCGTAACAATGGTTAGATTGGACTGTAAAAGAACTTGGACTGTCTAAAAATTGTGACTTTGTCTGGGCGCAGTTGAGACCCCCACAAGCTAAATATCATCATCATCATCGTAAATAACAAATAATGAGTAAAAATGCTCGGATATAAAACGAAAAGGGGAAACATTATTTTCTGCCATTTTTCTTCGATCACTATGGAAGCTGCAACAACATAGTCATCATATAGACTAGTCTCTCTTTCTTGCTCTATTCGGACATTTTGGGGCTCCGCGTGGTAGTTTCGCTTCTTCATATTCTGTTGTTTCCTTTGCCTTCCCGCACAACATTGCTTCGCCATTTCATTGCGTTTCTTTTTCCTTTACTTGACCCATTGTGGACTCGACGTTTATTCTGAGCTCGAAGTCTTTTAGACCTCTTGAATCCATCCTGTTGTTGACTTCTTTTGCCACATCTGTTTGGTTAATCAGTTAACATCCACGCTATACAAGAGAGCGAAGAAAACAAGCCTCCTATTCCTTATTGTTTCCTTCACACAGACCAGTAGAAGATGAATGCTAGTTCCCAAAATTGCTGGAAAACCTACTGGAAGACTAAAAATGCATTTCGGACTAACTGTCCGATCTTACTGTGGGACTAACTGTACCCTGCCACGCTTTGGTGTGCTCAATCTGCTTAAATAGAAAAGAAAGAAAAGAGAAAGCACACTTTTCCAATATGTATGGGTCTTGGATATACGTCCTAATCTCCTTCTCTCCCTTGTCTCTGTCCACCTTCCCCTTACCCTTTCTTTGTCCGTCTCTTCCCCCTTCCCTCTCTCTATCCATCACCTCCTCTGCCTCTCCCTGTCCATCTTCTCATCTCCCCCTCTCTCTCTATCTTCTTCTGCCCCTCCGTCTGCCCCTCTCTCATTTCATCGCCTCCTCCACCCTTTCTGTGTCCACCCCCACGCCCCCCCTTCCCGTTTTTTATGTCCATTTCCTCCCACCCTCTGTCTATCCTTTCCCCACCCCCTCCCTCTGACCTTGAGCCTTGTTTACTGTTATTGCAAAGTAGTATTCTAATTATAAACCAATAATTCATAAATACAGCTTTCCTCTTTGATAACAACGTTTCATTACATACTTGTCTGAACGTTTATTACAATACATGTAAAAATTTGAAATCAATTTGAGATTTTTGGCAATAACATTTTCCCTTTCGCGCTCTCTCTTTCTCTCTCTCTCTCTCTCTCCCTCCATAAATAGGTATTTTAAAGAAATAGGTACCTAAAACCATGCCTGCATTAGAATGCAACGATGTGTCAAAATTTTCAAATCAGACGGTCGAGAATATTCGGAAATACACGATTCTGAACAAACGAGCAGTTACATTTTTGTTTGTATAGCCTAAGTTTCTATCCTTTATGAGGTTGATTTCATATTACGTACTCTCGTAATTTTACCTTTGTAATTTGCAACAGCTTTTTGTCTGAACAAGTTCGTTTGCCGGCCGAAGTGGCCGCGCGGTTCTGGCGCTGCAGTCTGGAACCGCGAGACCGCTACGGTCGCAGGTTCGAATCCTGCCTCGGGCATGGATGTGTGTGATGTCCTTAGGTTAGTAAGGTTTAACTAGTTCTAAGTTGTAGGGGACTAATGACCTCAGCAGTTGAGTCCCATAGTGCTCAGAGCCATTTGAACCATTTGAACAAGTTCGTTTAGTTTTTAGATTAAATACTCATTCAGACTTTGACTATCTCTCTATGCGCAAAGTGTACTATTTACTCTTGAAATACCTTACTATGCCTCAACAGGTTATCTAAATCACACGTGACGAGACATTAAGTGTAATAAAGGTGACAGAAAGGAACGACGTCGAATGTATCTGTAAAGTCTACTTTGTTGTCAGTGCATCAGTCTTGGACGTTCTTACTCTTCACGAATCAAGCACGCACAGAAGTATTCAGCTGCTCGTGGAAGTACTGTTACCCGACAAAAATTTTAAAAAATGAAGCCACAACATTTTCACAACTTATACGGTTGTTTACCTGGTCGGATAAACGTGCAGTGTAATAGAAATTAGAAACGCAAACCCTCTCGAACTGGAGAACCTGCTGAAAGCGAGTTGAACACATGTGCAGTGTGTACGTCATCTACATTAACAGCTGAGGCATGCTCAATAGCTTAAGAAAGGCTAATCGTCAGAATGCGAGTAAGAACGTAGTAGCGGATGTTGCTCGTACTTGCCCTCTGCTCCTTCTCATTTCTGTATGACAAAAAGAGGAACATATTAGCCTACAACTCGAAAAAGAAATCCATTCCAGCCGTCTCTGCATTACGTAACTGGATCTGCCATTGCGAAAAAGTTATGGTAGCTCTTAATGACTAACAGAGCTATTGACATTTACGTACCGTACTTTCGTACACTTCATTGTTCTCTTTGAACTTTACTTCTTGTCTGTAACACAGAGAAAGTAATTCTTGAGTTACTTAGTTTTAAGAGAAACTTTTTGAGTCTGGAACGCATATCCTTTTCATATCATTTTTCTTTCTGTTGCAGTATATCCCACCGAACAATAACATATTCTACCTTACAGAATATTATTCATATATTTCGCCCAAGAATGAACCATTTCTATTGGGGTATTGCAGATATAAAACACTAGTTTAGCACTACAGCTTTTTATGGTTTTGTTAATCACAGTATGTCAACTTTTTCAGCGTATATTGGATTACAGTAAATATACCAGCTAAAAGAAACAATACTGCAGCTAACATCTGATTAAGTATACGAATAATTTCAGACAATCCGTCTATGGAACTGCAGCGACTCACTATCAAGGTGCAAACCGTTCTGTTACTTTACACACTTGATTCATCAATACGGCCAAAGCTTCCAACTCGCCACAGTCACCAAGTCGTCAAAACCAATGGTTCAAATGGCTCTGAGCACTATGGGACTTAACTGCTACGGTCATCAGTCCCCTAGAACTTAGAACTACTTAAACCTAACTAACCTAAGGACAGCACACAACACCCAGCCATCACGAGGCAGAGAAAATCCCTGACCCCGCCGGGAATCGAACCCGGGAACCGTCAAAACCAGTCACCAAGTAAAAATAAAACCTTCTTGGACTGTTGTAACATCAATTTTTAAAAGAAAGTAGTTTGCAGGAAGCACTTTACATCACTTATGAAAACAGTTTTTGATTATACCATTAAAATATGCATTCGAGGAGATAAAATCATTTTTTTTTATCAAATTTTTCCCCTCACTCAGTATCTTTGATTTCAATAATACCCGCGCGGCTACTACGGTCGCAGGTTCGAATTCTGCCTCGGCCATGGATATATGTGATGTCCTTAGGTTCGTTAGGTTTAAGTAGTACTAAGTCTGTGGGACCGATGACCTCAGCTGTTAAGTCCCATAGTGCTTAGTGCCATTTGAACCATTTTTCAGTATTACGTTTGACATAGAGATAATTTTGGTCGCACTTCAGTCTCTTCCTCCAACGGACGAGGTTTGATTAAAAAGTAATGGGAAATTTTTAATTTCGTGGGCTTTATAAATCCGATTTTCAATTTTTTTGTCTTAATGGTACACATGTCGCTGATGTTTGTTTGCACTTTCAGCTGTTTTGATTATTTAGTTTATTGTTGATAGCTGGAAAGGTTACAGCTGTTTTCAGGTGCTCGGCGGATTTTATTTTCCGAAAAACATGCGTCAAAGAATCTGCATTAAATTTTGTTTGGGAAATGGAATAAACTGCAGCACCGCACTCGAAATACTGACTGTGGATTTTGGCGAATTTACTACAAGAGTTTACGAATGGCATAAACGCTTCAAAAACGGCCGAGGAGGCATGTAAGACTACCACCCTGGACGCCCTAGCACAACAATTACCTATTATGTAAACTGACGGTAGAGGGAGAGATAGGAAAGGAAAGCGACTCTTGATATCAACTGCATCAGGACTTTGCGCAGCGTCAACGGCGATGAGCGAAAATTTGTGACACAGCGGGATCTCCTGCTTACTAGGCTCACGGACACAATGGGTAATGTAACTGCGCGGAGTATCTCGGCACCCTTCTAGGCTGACCCACACTCCAACCTGGCGCCCTCTATCCGAAGTCCCTGCCCATGTCCTAAACATGCTCGCCACTTTGAGATTCCTGCACGAGGTCGGGCGTAATTGTGCGTCGGAACTGAATGTAGTGGATTCATCGCCCATCGTGGCGAATCAATTATATGAACGCGTATTGTCTGACATGTCTGAAAGAACAGACACCACGCATTCACTTAACAGCAGTTGCTGACGACAGGGTGGTTGAAGTAAAGAAAACTGTTCTAGAAAATCACCATCAGAGAGGTTGCTGCTGATGTCAGCATATCCTTCGGCTCCTGCCAACCAATTTTTACGGATGTTTTGAGGGTGAAACGTGTAGCAGTAAAGTTTGTTCCGAAGTTATTGAATTTCGACCAAAACCGACGTCGAGTAGATATCTATCATGGAGCTGCTAAATGAAATCGACAACGACCCAGATCTGAAGAAGGTTATAACAGGTAAATATACGGGTATGACGTCTAACCAAGGCCCAATTGTCAGAATGGAAATTGCCTGAGGAGCCAGGACCGAAAAAAAATTCGACAAGTTCAATCATAGGTGAAGGTTCTGCTCACTGTTTTCCTCGATTACAGTCGAATAGCGCATCGTGAGTTCCTGCCTTCAGATCGTACGGTAAATAAGGCATGCTACCTGGAAGTTCTGCGCCGTTTACACGAAGCAGTCCGAAGGAAACAACCAGAATTGTGGCAAAACAACTCGTGGAAACTACAACACGATAATGCTCGCGCTCATAGCTCAATGGCTGCTCCTGATTTTTTTAGCGAGAAACAAAATCGTTATGTTGCTTCAGCCACCGTATTCGCCAGACAAGGCACCCTGCGAATTACTTCTTTTCCCGAGGCTAAAGAGAAACATGACGAAATAAAAATAGAATCGTTGAAGCAGCTGAAATTGATAACGAAAAGCGGGTTCCAGAAGTTCTTCCAAATTGGAAAAAGAGCTGTCACAAATGTGTTACATCTGAGGGGAATTATTTTGAAGGGGACAAAGTTGATACTGATGAATAAACAAACAGTCTTTAAGAGAAACAAAAGTTCGTTATTTTTTTCACACCTCGTATACCTTGCGAAAAGATCACGAAAGCAACAATAGGTTCGAGCCCACGCGGAGGCTTACCAGCAATGGTCGTTCCTGGGGCCCCTGCGCAACTGAAAGAGCAAAGTGAGAAATTTACAGTGGTACACCAAGTACCCTCCGACGTACATCATAGCGTGGGTTGCAGAGTATTCTCACTGAAAACTTCAGATGTTTTATGTCTGTGGTGGAATGTCAGGGATAGAGGTTCGCCAAACGGAAGCTCTGGGAAAAAATAAGCACGACAAGGACGCTCTAACACCGTAAATGGCGTACCTTCTGCACTCAAACAATAGCTAAGACACAAGAAAACATTAGAAGACGACTAAGTTCATTGTCTACCAGTCCTTTTATAATATAACAAAGATTATAGTGTTCAGTTCTTTAGTTTACACATATGATCTTATATCACGGAGAATCATGTCTTTTTTCTATTATCCGAATCGATAAATTGTCTTTAAAGTTACTTCGTCACTTTGTCCGTATCACAATTAGGCATTAAAATTCGCCGGCCGTAGTGGCCGAGCGGTTCTAGGCGCTGCAGTCTGGAACCGCGCGACCGCTACGATCGCAGGTTCGAATCCTGCCTCGGGCATGGATGTGTGTGATATCCTTAGGTTAGTTAGGTTTAAGTAGTTCTAAATTCTAGGGGACTGATGACCTCAGAAGTTAAGTCCATAGTGCTGAGAGCCATTAAAGTTCACACAACACTACGCATGTATAGTTCTTTTGTCATTATTTATATTGTTCATGTCAAATATATGGAAAGGGGCCACTATGGACACGGAGTGAATTGTGCGTAATTAATATTTAGGTTTTATTGACGCGAACAACCTACGTCGTCTAGTAATACCTAAGGTAATTTCCCTGTGAATTCGCTTCAAAATACCGATCTTTTGTTTTTCATCTTGAAAGAGTTTTTAGAGATTTTTGAACAAATTGGTGGTTGAAAGAGCGAAACTGGACATTGGGAAGTTTTTCTTTGAAAATCAACTTAAAGATCTTTCGGTATACGTCCACACCCATGTTTCTGCTCCTTTCACACGTTAGTGTTGTCATGAGTCTCAAATTCGAGAAACAAATACTATACAACTATTATGCAACTTGACAGCTCTGTTAGAAGATACCCTTTGTGACGCTCTTATATTTCCCTGTTTGCCTCATAAACTTTTCTGTAGTTTGAGCTGCTGCTATTTTGTGATAGTCGAATGTTATTGTGCCTTTAATTTGTTTTGTGTGGGGCAATTAGAAGGTCCAAAGTTCTAGAGATGCTATAAATATATCCTGGGTTTGATTATAAGACAATCATTTTGGTAATCGATTCCATAAGAGTGCCTGAAGCTGAAAACTGGATTCATGAGGCAGCTAAAGACTCCTGAATAACAAGCAGAAACAAGGAAGAGATAAGATGAGCAATACGTTAACCAAGAAGATTGTGCATCTAGAGCGCATTACGATCAACAGAGGTGAGTCACGGATTGTATATAACTTTGACTTGAATTTCCCAGGATTTAAACTTTCTGCCACGTTTATTTTATGCACAAAAAATCTATTTTTTTGGGATGTTCTGGGGCACTATTTGGAGTAAAGTAACCTACAGACACCAACATACTATCAGAATTAAGGAAAATACATACTGACTATTATAAAAACAAACGAACAAACATTGTCCAAATAGGCCTTCAAAGCCCAAAGGTACCGACAGGCCGCCGTGTCATCCTCAGCCCGTAGGCGACACCAAATGGGGGTACTGAGGGTAGGTGGTCAACACACCGCTGTCCCGGCCGTTGTCAGTTTTCATGACTCGAGCCGCAACTTCACAATCAAGTACCTCCTCAGTTTGGCTCACAAGGGCTGAGTGACCCTGCTTGCCAACAACACTCGGCATTCCCGGACTGTGACCGATCCAAGTGCTAGCGAATCTCTGAGCACTATGGGTCTTAACTTCTGAGGTCATCAGTCCCCTAGAACTTAGAACTGCTTAAACCTAACTAACCTAAGGACACCACACATCCATGCCCGAGGCAGGATTCGAACCTGCGACCATAACGGTCGCACGGTTCCAGACAAGTGCTAGCGAAACTCGACAGTTCTTAACTTCAGTGATGTGATGGGAACCAGTGTTACCAGTGTGGCAAGGCCGTTGGCCTAATTGCAAGAAAAAGATCTTAATTTTGAAAATTTCTAGAATAAAAACTTGTGCCGAAATGACATGACTGTAATCTACTTTCTAGATAGACATGTTGTTAATCTCTACTTAAAATATCAAGCATCTAAGTAAGACAGTCAGCGCATAGATACAAAGTGCATATCAAAATGTAATTTTCTGACCTTCACAAACAATAATGTTATTGATTGTACATCAAATTGTTCAGAAATAAACACTCCTACAGTCCTACTGTTTTCGTCCGACTAAGAGTTTACGTTGTTCACTTAGAGCCGTGTAAACTTCATAAAAAATGTTAGTATTTCCCAGGTGTTCGCTGGCAAGTTACCTGAAGGCATACCAACTGTGCAAAGTGACTACTGTGAGTACCACACTATGCATTACAACATAATCTACTAACAAAACTAAAGATTGGGTTCAAAATTGTTTGATTCCATTGCATGAACGCTTTGTCTATGGCACAGTTGTCGCTGCTGCTCCAGCCTCAGTCTCCAAACTCAGTTCATCAAACTGTTCATTTTACATGGGCAATAAGACACATGCTTGTCAATAATCCTCTCGCACATGATCTAACATCAACTCCGATGTCATGAAATTTAACACAGTACGAGTATAATAATTATACTCGTGGAGAACGCTTTCTCAGTAACATATCAAACTTTTTTTAATTAAATTGTCTAGATTCCTACACTTTCTTTATCTAAGACGATCGGTTTCACCGCACATGTTTGGGCTGTATAGTCGTTTCTCCAGTAGATCTTCAGTTCACTAAATCACAATTTGCCATACTTACTAAAACTGGTCGCCTTATACACCACCTGACAAAGAAAGTGAAGTACCCAGAAAGGGAGTGGGAAAAGAAATGATACCTGTACGTCTCAGGTTGAGAGGGTAAGTGATGTTTCTTCAGTGATGACAAACTCGAGTCAAATTTATGAAGAACTATGTAGTATGAGCTCATTTATCAGTATGATAATGTAAACTTCTGGGCTACATGCGCTGTATCCTCCCAGAGGCAAGCTGGGCCCACTATTGTTGTAACTGGTCCTCAGCATCCTGGATGCTGACAAGGGGACTGACTTCACATCTGAGCTGGTCCCACACCTGTTAGGGATAGGTCTGAGGGTCCTGAAGGCCATAGGAGTACCTGACAATCCCTCAGACAGTTCCTAGAGACATGTGTCACGACTGGAGGAACACCACGATATGACACATGAGAGGTAAAATGTGTGCAGAATAATGTGACTGATAGATGAGCAGTCAGCAGGTACACAGTGGGAGAGCAGTAGTGGTGGGGATTGTGGGGGTTGTGGTTGAGCACAGTAGGGGAAATGCCGAGTGCTAGAGGGGAAGTGCCATTCTAAACTGAATCCCACTCTCAAGTTTATTGTAAATATCAAGTGTAGCCCTTTCACGGCCTTACTTGCATTGTGACCATCGAAAAAGATCTACTCTCACCTCTGCTTTGGTTAGTGCCTAAAAAGAAATCCGCTGAAGATACAAGAAAAGCAGCGATTTATTTTCGCCTGCCTTCAAAAAAGGCTCTGAGCACTATGGGACTTAACATCTGTGGTCATTAGTCCCCTAGAACTTAGAACTACTTAAACCTAACTAACCTAAGGACATCACACACATCCATGCCCGAGGCAGGATTCGAACCTGCGACCGCAGCGGTCACGCGGTTCCAGACTGAAGCGCCTAGACCGCACGGCCACACCAGCTGGCTTCGCCTGCCTTGTTAACCATTTGTAGCTTTCAGAGAAGCGTCATGAGTAATGAATTTTGAGTAAAACCTACATTTCATTTGTGCCACGCTAGAATTTGCATCTTTCGCCAAAATACTGTGGAGTTTACAAAATGTCACGCCACTAACATGTTGACGCAGTTGCGAGAAAATTCTGAAACAGTGGTTCATTAAGTTTTTTAAGTGAGGAACCGAGTAAAAGTAAGGTCAACAGCTTATAAAAATGCACATCTTCGGTACAAAAATAAACGTGTAATGTCTTCACTTATTTCGTTCCAAAACCCATGGCATTTCACGTTTCACCAGCTATCCATTGCCCCTTAAAACTATACTCTGTCATCGAAAAAGACTGCAGTTAGTGATATAACACGGTAGATAACGAAATTTTGCGTAACAACCACATGGTAAAATACTCTACGTGCCATCATTTGGCAAAATCTCATTTCGATTTCTCCAACCGTTTATGAAGTATGAGGAATGTTGTGGATATTTCATTCTTGCTTCACCGATGGTGTGGGTGATCACGAATGTGCTAGATCAGAGCAATTTCCTTAAGATTGATGAGAGATAGAGACCTCTACCCAAGTATAAAGAAAAATTCAGTACGTTAGCTTAAGTTCATACACAGCAACCTATTATGTAATATGCACCAAACGCAAAATCATAGCGACCCCTATTTTTCATTGCAAACTTTTTCGAATTTCGGGAGGTGCCTTACTTAAATGCAAAATCACAATAGCTATGACCATTAACGAAGTGATGAGCATGTCATTATGAAGCTGACATAGTGAACCATGAATTTATATTCGAAAAATATTCGTAAAAATTTATTTTATTTATTAGCGATTCATCAAAAACATTACCACATTTAATCACACTATGTGAGTGTGGAAGTAGTTGCCAGGGAGTAACTGATGAATCTATAAACAAATTCCTTTTTAACAAATGGTAATTTATTCACTTTAATGGTGCCTAAAGCATTTTTTAAAAGAAACAGATTTAAAATTATAAGCAGAAGGCACCCTCTAAATATCAAGTTAACAATTTATTCAGAGGCAGAAAGAAACAAATTTTTGAGTGTATGAGCTTTCAGGCTGAGAACCTTGCCGCTGCCTTTTGACACAGCCGTAGTCAGGACCGCTCACAACAACCTCTGAAAGACTACACTGGTGCAAATCTGCAACACACCAGATTACCTTAAAGTAAAAGTTTTAACAATTCACACAAGCACAAAAACTATGCACCCCGTAGGAGGGATGGAAATGGTACAAAACACTAAAATTAAAAGATTAACTTGCCACCGAAGGTGCAACTTGATTTTAACTTCTAAGAAAAGTCTTACGGTGAAAGGGTGGCAACTTTATATACTAAAATGATCATTTAAATAAAAGCCCATGAAATGCAATCTTATATAAAATTCTACAGGGTTGGCCAAACACGTTAAGATGCTCTACAGTACACAGATACCGCCTCTCAAGATGATAGGCAAGATCAAAATATATTTCAGGTTTTAGGCCATTACACTCCAAGCAATAAATCCGTTAACACACCAAATCCAACAAACATGACAGAGGTAGCTCCGAACGACAGACAGACACTAACTGCCCAACAAATGCGGACGAGAGACAGACGAACAAGCTGGGGACGAGAGACTGACGAAGAAAACAAGTAGAATCTAACAAGAGTAAATCACACAACATATCACCAATCACTTAACTTCTAATAGACTGCGATTTCTCGAGAAGACCTGGCGCAGCACCCCCAAATCGCTCTCCCGAGCCGTCCGTTGCCAGCCGCTTCAACGGACGCAGGAAGGCACTCCGATCTTAAGTCTTTCCTGATCCGTACCAACCGACCGACTGCCGGCTGCTCCGTCGCGACTGCTTGCTGGTGCGTCTCCCACTCCCTTCCAGACACACAACGGCGGAAATACTGGCTCGGACCCAACCATGCAGAGGAAACACGCCCACTGGCAAAACGACATCCCTGCACCAGGAAAGGACCGAGCCAAGCTCCACAAGATGGTAACTGAAGGGGCCCAGAAGCGCTCGGAGAACCAGTTCCAACACGGCGTCGCAGCTTGCACCGGCCAGACTGATGTCGTGGGTAGACTCGTGTTGCTCTCATGTCGACCGCGAAGCCACTCCCCTTGCTATACGCCACGGCCCACTGGACTCACGTGGCGACCTCACATGCGCCGACGCTCAAGACCGACAAGTCATGTTGCGTCTCAGTGCGCGACCGACCAACCGATCAATCCAACCGCCAATGACCATTGCCTGAGCAAACTCGAGCAGACTGGCGGCCTAACGCGCAGACTCAGATGCAGGAACTAAGCCCCAACCGGGCGACCACTCGCTGAGTTCAGCTACTGGCGGATCCGAACGACAGACATACTAGTACTCCGAGCGACAGACAGACACTAACTGCCTCACAAATGCGGACGAGAGACAGACTAGCAGACTGGCCCCAGACTGACTCCAGACTCACCTAGACTGACCAACTGGGGAGTTTTTTTTTTCTTTATTGTCATTTTGAAACCTGTATTACAGGCAGGCCTGCAGCAGCATACGACGCCGCTCTTTGGCCGCAGAGAAACACAAATATACAATTGAAGACATTGAGAGAAAAAACACGGTGGACATATAAATGGAGACAAACACTTTTTAAAATTCAAGGTGCCGTTCACGGGTGTAGAGTCCAAGATAAAATTGTTCACACACTTGGACACAGACAGAGACGAAAATTGTTACACGTGAATGTAGGTGCACAAAACGAAAAACACTGAACCACTGAAGCACAAAACGACGGCACACACAGAACACGAGGCGTTGATCTCCGGCGCGCGAAAGTTCCCTAACTGTGTACGAGTCCCCGGGGACCTGCCAAGAGAGGAGGAGGGGGGTGGGGGTGGGAGAGGGGAGAGCAGATGCCATGGGCAGGGGAGATAGGGGGAAGAGAGGAAGGGGGAGGGGAAGCCCAGGGGAAGAGGGGTGGAGGGAGGGGACGGGGGAAACGGAAAGAGAAGGGAGGGAGGGTGCCTAAACCAACTGGGGAGCTCATAGCGCCCTTTAAATGCACGTGAACAAGCAACCTTTCCCCTTTCCCACCAGAGGGAGACACCAAAGCTGCGATTGCCACAGCGGCGCCACCGCCAGAAACGGAGGGCGACTGCTTCACACAACGCGCTGCGGCGCGCACTTCAAAACAGCAAATTTTACCACGACTCACATAAAAGGCATGCAAAAATGATTTTTTTACCGAATTGTTTCTGTAAAAACACCAGAGAAAAACTACAAGGGGCATACGACTCGATTCTGTTGTCACCGACCGCCCGAAAGCCGCCAAACAATGTCGCCCCCCCCCCCCTTCCGAGCAAACAATTGAACTCGCCCAGCGCTTTGGACGAAAACTGGTCACTGTGCGTCGGCCACAGTGTTTCCGCGCGGACTCTTAACACACGGAGACACAGTAAGTCCGTGACGTACCATACCGTTGTGCCGTCAGGGTTCCCTCAGTCACTACCAGGCGTCACCTGAAGTCATACCCGATAGCTCTCTGCACCTTGATGCCAGGAGTAACGCTGTTGCGTCACTCCAAAACATTGAAAGAATGGGATCTCTCCCAGGTCACGGACATACTAGCCGCCAATGGCCATCAGTAGCAGTGGAGAAACGTGATTCATCACTGAAAACAATGAGACACCATTCACCAGCAGTCCGTGTTTCCCAGTCATGGCATCGCTGCAAACGCAGCCGTTTGCGTCGTGGTGTTAAGCAGCAGCCTAAGTATGGGACGGTAATTGCGTTATCGGCCTCTTCTAGTCTTCCACTAATGGTGCAAAATGAAGCAGTACGTTGCAGACAGTCCATTACTTACTGTCGGACGCCGGGCGCAGAGGTGAAGCGGTACACAATACGCCGATCCTTCCTTGTACTGGTCAGGCGTGGTCGACTGGGACCTTCACGAAGAACATGGCTGACCTCAAATTCCAATTCAGTCCAACAGCGGGCCACTCTCGTATCCAAACGCATCCAACAGATCTGGATGTTGCACGATTCGACCAGTCGGCCTAATGGAAACCCATAAACCTTACCAGGCCTGGTAACAACACTAAACACGAACAACAGTAATGCACTCAGGTGACCGTTCTACCTGTCACAGAGAATTGCAACTCTGCCGGCCGCGGTGGTCTCGTGGTTCTAGGCGCTCAGTCCAGAGCCGCGCGACCGCTACGGTCGCAGGTTCGAATCCTGCCTCGGGCATGGATGTGTGTGATGTCCTTAGGTTAGTTAGGTTTAAGTAGTTCTAAGTTCTAGGGGACTGATGACCAAAGATGTTAAGTCCCATAGTGCTCAGAGCCATTTGAACCATTTGGAATTGCAACTCTAAACATTTACGTATACGATGATGGTGTGTACAAGAACGAAGTCAAATTGACATCCGGCCATGCGTTCTGCGTGTTTCACTTTTTTGTCAGGCAAAGGCGGGGGAGGGGGGAAGATGGGGGGGGGGGGTGGAATTGTAGGCATATAAATTATAAAAAAACTAGGTAACTCCAACATTCCTCTTTCGAAAATCTTGATGACCTCTTTGTCGCTTGCACGACTCACTTCCTCGTAAATTTTCATTTTCGGCGATCGGTTTTCCCCACGATGACAACCCGTTTGGTTTTCTGCCCACCAAATCTTGCTGCACCACAAATTAGACGCGCGTCTGCAAGATCCTGTATCGTGTCCCTAGCATCTAGTCATGCACTGTAAACAGTGTTAAAACTCCACCGCAGACACATCACAGACGTTCGTGTACTGTTTTACGAGGTAGGCAGTTGTTTGTTATGAAACAGCAGATTACAGCGCTTGTCTCACACGCCTTGCTCATTCAAGACTGCGTACCGTATCTGCATCTACTTGACACCCCTGCTATTCACAATTAAGTGCCTGGCAGAAGCAACAACTGCCGTTCCACTCTCGAACAGCGTGCGGGTTAAACGAACACTTAAATCTTTCTATGCGAGCTCTGGTTTCTCTTCATGAGGAGATACCGCCGCAACGAAAAACGTCTCTGTTTTAATTATTCCCGCCCCAAGTAGCGTATCATATTATTGATACTCTCGCCCCTATTTCGCGATAAAACAAAACAAGCTGCCCTTCTTTGAACTTTTTCGATGTCCTCCGTCAGTCCTATCTGATGCGGATCCCATACCGCGCAGCAGCACGCCAAGAAAGGAGGGACAAGCATAGTGTAGGCAGTTTTCTAAGTGTTCTGCCAACAAATCGCAGTCTTTGGTTTGCTTTGCCCGCATCATTAGCTATGGGATAGTTTTAGTTTAAGGTCTTCGTAATTGTAATCCTTAAGTACTTCATTGAATTGTCAGCCTTTAGCTCTGTATGATTTATTGTGCAACCGTTATTTAGCGGGCACCCTTTAGTACTACTGTGTATGACTTCGCACTATTTATTACTTAGTGTCAATTATCATTTTCGCAGCATACAAAGATCCTGCCTAAACAGTTTTGCAATTGGTTCTGATAAGCTGATCAAGACGGTAAATGACATCTACAGACAATCTAAGAGTGCGGCGCAGATTGTTTCATAAATCGTTTATAAAGATCGGGAACAGCAGAGGGCCTATAACACTTGCTTGGGGAGCGCCAGATATTACTTCTGCTTTACGCGACGCCTTTTCGTCAGCTGCGTGGTACGAACTGTGACCTTTCCGACAGGAAATCACGACTCCAGCCGCACAACGGAGAGGATACTCCGTAGCCACGCAATTTGATTACAAGTCGCTTGTGAGGAACGGTGTCGAAAGCCTTCTGGGAAGCCAAAAATATGAAATCCCCTCTTGGTAGCACTCATTGCTTTATGGGAATAAAGAGCTAGTTGTGTTTCACAAGAACAATATTTTCTGAATCCGTGTTAGCTGTATGTCAATAAATCGTTTTCTTCGAGGTAATTCATAATGTATAAACACAGTATACGTTCCAAAACACAGGGTGATTCATAAAGAATACCACAACTTTAAAAATGTGTGTTTAATGAAA
The DNA here is from genome assembly GCF_021461395.2 of Schistocerca americana. Lineage (NCBI taxonomy): Eukaryota > Metazoa > Arthropoda > Insecta > Orthoptera > Acrididae > Schistocerca > Schistocerca americana. Next base: position 392,468,025 of record NC_060124.1, read on the forward strand.
GAAACATAATATAACCTTCTGTTATACATCATTACAAAGAGTATTTAAAAAGGTTTTTTTTTCACTCAAAAACAAGTTCAGAGATGTTCAATATGGCCCCCTCCAGACACTCGAGCAATATCAACCCGATACTCCAACTCGTTCCTCACTCTCTGTAGCATATCAGGCGTAACAGTTTGGATAGCTGCTGTTATTTCTCGTTTCAAATCATCAATGGTGGCTGGGAGAGGTGGCCGAAACACCATATCCTTAACATACCCCCATAAGAAAAAATCGCAGGGGGTAAGATCAGGGCTTCTGGGAGGCCAGTGATGAAGTGCTCTGCCACGGGCTGCCTGGCGGCCGATCCATCGCCTCGGGTAGTTGACGTTCAAGTAGTTACGGACAGATAAGTGCCAATGTGGTGGCGCTCCATCCTGCTGAAGTATGAATTGTTGTGCTTCTTGTTCGAGCTGAGGGAACAGCCAATTCTCTAACATCTCCAGATACTGTAGTCCAGTTACAGTAGCACCTTCGAAGAAAAAGGGACCAAAAACTTTATTGGCTGAAATGGCACAGAAAACGTTCACCTTAGGCGAGTCACGTTCATACTAAATGAAACTTTATAGCTCCCTTAATTCGCCGACAGATAGTGCTTAGCTCTGCCTTTTGTCGTTGCAGAGTTTTAACTTCCTAAAGTTGTGGTATTCTTTTTGAATCACCCTGTATTACTAGAAATCGACGTTAGTGATATGTTTCTGTAATTCAGTAGATTACTCTTATTTTCTTTCTTGAGTACTGGTGTGATCTGTGCAACGTTGGAGTCCTTAGGCACGGATCTTTCAACTAGCGAGGGATTGTATACGACTGCTACATATGTATCTATTGCATCAGCATACTCTGAGAGAAATGTGATATATGGACTAGAAGTCTTTAGTTAATGATTTAAGCTGATTGGCTACATGGAGCATATCTACATCTAAGTTACTCGTATTACCAATTGTTCATGACTAGAAATCTGGAATACAAAATACTCTTTGCGGAGCACTGGTTTCCCATCTTAAACTACTCAGTGTAGTATCCTCTTGACTAAAGATTTGAAATAATCATGCAAAGTCTCGTATTTTTTTCCAAAACTGCTGTACGGGATACATAGACAGCGAATGTATAAGGAGACTTCCACGTCTCACTTCCTGCCGAAAAAATAGTACAGGAAAACTGAAAGGCGGCTAGTCATTCAGCTTGTCTCTTTTCATACAGTATGACAATTAATTTCAAGGAGAGGGCAATGAGAAGACATGATCAAACAATAATAGCTTTGGAGATACCGCAGTGACTATTCACTGACTTCTTAATAACTTCTTAATTAGTGTTTTCGTATTTACTCTGGTGTGGGTCTGTTCTCTGCTTTTCTGTGAGATCTTGGAAATCACATGCATGATCGATTCAGGGTCGGAAGAAAAAGCAGGGCCTGGTGAACGACAGGGACTGTAACATCCGTGGAAACGGCGGTGAGCGTTGCCTAGGGAAGGGAGTGGTGTGTTGTCTGCGTGAAAGTTGCGTGGCTGGGTGGGCCCCCAACAGACAGAGCTTTTGTTCGTTTTTACAGCCCGTCTTCACTCTGGCGAGACAAGTATAGCTGTGGAGTGAGAGACAGAATCTGTATCAGCAGGAGGGCGGCAATTCTCCCATATTCAGAATAACGCCATTAGAAGATAACCATATCCAATTTAAAAAGTAAAAGTAAAAACGCCATGAAGAGGCCACAGATTATTATATATATATATATATATATATATATATATATAGAGAGAGAGAGAGAGAGAGAGAGAGAGAGAGAGAGAGAGGTGGGGATGTTAGAGAAGTCATTGGAGCTTTTTACGTGATACACTTTCTTAGTGGGATTACTGCTGGAGAAGCTGTTACGGCGTTAGAGTGGCCATGTTGCCTTGGCAGGAAGGAAAGAGCCAGCTGCTCGTTTCTGGTAGGCAAGAGGGAAGTTTGACCTGGGCCTTCGTGCTGAAGGCATCTCTGCAGGCTGCAGTCCCCACTGTAGCAGTTGATTGGGGGTCCAGCATTCCACTTCGCAGCAGCACAATCCTAGTGTCACACTTGAGATTGCCATGGATGGAACCAACATTGTGTTCAGCTTCTGCTCATAATTTGTGGTGAGCGTGATAGCAGCACTGGCATGTTAGGACTGAGCCGTGCGTGGCTCGTGTTCCCGCCATCATGTATTTTACACCCTGTTTTTAACGTACTTCCACCTCACTACGTTAGTTTAAATTACTACTATCACTGAGTTGCTGCTTTGCCTGACCGTAACCGGCGCTAGCAGCGCATATCGATATATCCCCTCTCGTAGTATTGTAAGTAGGCTGTCTAGGTTTTTATATTGGTAACGCCACGTAGCGATCTGTATGAAAATCACTGGCTGTGCTGTGTGCAGTCTGTGGCTGGGTGGCATTGTTGTAATATTCGCTATTGTAGTGTTGGGCTGTTGGCTGTTAACAGCGCGTAGCGTTGCACAGTTGGAGGTGAGCCGCCAGCAGTGGTGGATGTGGGGAGTGAGATGGCGGAGTTTTGCACAGAGACAGTAAATTTGTAAGACTGGATGCCATGAACTGATATATATATATATATATATATATATATATATATATATATATATATATATAATGACTTTTGAACACTATTGAGGTAAATACATTGTTTGTTCTCTATCAAAATCTTTCATTTACTAAATATGCCTGTGAGTAGTTAGTGCCTTCCGTAGTTTGAATCTTTTATTTAGCTGGCAGTAGTGGCGCTCGCTGTATTGCAGTAGTTCGAGTAACGAAGATTTTCGTGAGGTAAGTGATTTGTGAAAGGTATAGGTTAATGTTAGTCAGGGCCATTCTTTTGTAGGGATGTTTGAAAGTCTGATTGCGTTGCGCCAAAAAATATTGTGTGTCAGTTTAAGCACAGTCATGTATAATTTTTTCTAAGGGGACGTTTCATATCTCAACCCTTAGCCGATGATACCTCACTGGAATCTTCTGATTTTTTCTTGTAGTTTGTGTAATTAGTGTAGCTATTGTTTATTGCTAGCGCGTAATTATAGAGAGAATTTCCTTTGTAGTTGTAGTTTTTCATTGTTGTACAGTAAAACACTTGTGGCATGCATGTAGATTTGCACCAAGTATTTCGCAGCTGCACTTGCAATTAACTAGATATTATTTTCAGTGCTATGTTAATGTGTTTTCTTATTTTTGCTCTTCAACTTGTGCTTTTCTGTGTTATCGTGTGAAATATTGTGGCAATTATGGCGTGTGAAAAACGTAATACTAGGCTCCAAAGTAAACTGAGAAATGACAGTGAAGACGAAAGCAGTGTGTTAGCGCCACCGTGTAATGAATTAACTAATGTTCAAAGTAGTAATTTGGTAATTGTGCATAGGGAAATGGAGCGGGCGGCAAACAATGGTGTAGGCAGTGAAACAGGTAGTGAACAGGGAAGCATTATCGATCGATCGGTCGGCAACAGCCCGCCTCAGGAATCGGGAATGACAGGACACAATCTTGCAAATACTGCAGATTCAGGTTTTGGGTCCTCACCGTTTTCTCAAATAAGTCAAGACACATTTTCTCCTTGTCAAAATGTGAATGTTGCCGGTGCAACTTCACTGCCGAAAAGCACTGAGGAACATGTTTCAGACACCAGTGCATTTTTATTACAGTTAATGCAACAAATGGGACAAAGGCTACAAAAGTGAGACACAACGCTTGAACAAAATCAGAAACAAATGGGACAAAATCTTCAAAAGTTAGACACAATGGAACAAAATCTTCAAAAGTTAGACACAATGGAACAATATCAGAGACAAACACAGCAAAAGCTTCAAAAGTTAGACACAATGGAACAAAATCTTCGGAAGTTAGACACCACGCTTGAACAAACACGTGAAGATTTAACTACTGAGTTACAAAAAATCGAAGCGATATGTCAAAAAGTCTGTAATGACGTAAAAACACAAATTTGTGAGCATTTCCAACCTATTCTTTCGCGTCATGAAAATGCATTACAGAATCACAAAGCAGCCATAAAGGAACTGCAAACTATTGTTCATGAAAATCACGACACCTTGCCAGCTAAAATTGACTCAGCTGCATCTACCGATTCGGTTAGGCTACTTGCAAAAGCTCAGGAAAACTTAAAGGACATAGTAGATACTCTGAAAATTGCTTCAGAAAGACACATGGAGGAAATTGGTTCATTATCAGAGAAAGTAGTTGAACTTTCGGATCAGCTATATAATTTATCTACGAAGGTAGATGATAATCTGAATGACACAAAACCGGCAGTCTTTAATGACACAGAAGAGTGTGAACAAATTAGGAAATTCAAACAAAATCAGAATCAAATTAATACGCAACACCAAAGAGAAATCCGGGAAGTACATGATCAGCTGACACAGGTAATACAAGAATTACGTATTTCAGAGGACACTCGCGCTCCAATACGGGAAGAGGGACATAGAAATACGGAACAGCGACAAAATAATAACACGGGGTACTTCGGAAATAATGAAAGAAATTGGCAAGGTACACCGAATTTTGAGATGGAACCGCCGAAACGAAGTAACAATGACCGATATGCGATTCGCCGACATGATGATTTTGACTATAAGCTGTTTATTACTACACGTAAATTCAAAACATTTAAGAATTCCGGCAACGACATTCATCCACAAGCGTGGTTTCATCAATTCTATCATTGTTTTCCTGCCAACTGGTCATTAGAGCACAGATTAGAATTTATGTGTGGCTATTTAGAGAATGAACCAGCTGTAAGAATGCGATCGGTCATTCACGATTGCCACAGTGAAGGAGAATTTTATCATGGCTTCCTCTCAGCATATTGGTCTCAAGCTACACAAGACTGAGTAAAACATAGCATCATAATGATGAAACATTTCGAACAATCTGAATTCTCCAGTCTTGTGAAATATTTTGAAGACATGTTGCACAAGAATCAGTACCTGTCAAACCCATACAGCCCCTCAGAACTCATCCGCATGTGCTTGATCAAATTGCCTGAACATTTATGACATATTATTTTGGCAGGACGTTCCAAAGACGACATTGAAGATTTTCAGGGACTGTTACAAGAATTGGAAATTGACACTGACAGTTGCGGAATGAGAAAACAGGAACACAACAATTACAGGTCACATCCGTCACAATTCCGCGATGATAGAAATAATAACTGGACACGACAAGGCTATTCTTACAACGTAAACTGTGACCAAAACAGACACCACCCGTATGACAACCATTGGCAGAGTAGTAATAATTACAGGGAAAGATCACCTCTCTGTGGTAGTGACTATCACAGAGACAATCAGAGAAACAGACAATATGGGAATCAAAACTATTATTATCACAGGAGACAGAATAACTTCAGACGCAACGGTCCACCGAGCAGTGATAATTCAGGGTGAAATTCTCCACCACTTAACCAACAAAAAAGAAACTACAGGAACTACCGACATGACGACAGACGATATAATCATTACAACAGACCTGAATTTCATCAGAACTGGCGAGATTCAAACAGGGTTGGGCCCTCTCGACAAGGTGAATTTGTAGAAGTTAGGTCTCCTAATCCTAATAACGACGTGCGCCAACAAAGAGACAGACAATGGCTCGCACCGCAGGCAGCCGCGTGCGCCAGCTGGCTCAGAGAAAGATAACATAGACGCTAACCTTGAGAAAAATTCCAGTATTCTTTACCGACGTATATCGCATGATAATTGTGTTCAAGTTGAAACTTTGAGTACTATGAATAGTAAAGGATTGCACCACATTTCACATGTAAAACCGTTTATTGAAAGATAATCTGCTTTTTAACATAGTCTTTGCTATAAAATTTTTCACTTTACATTACTAGTAAGCTTTGTCAGACTTAGAATCTGTTGACATGCAACAATGTTTGAAGTTAAATATCCAGTCAAGAACCAAGAGAACTTATTTAAACAGAAATTACGAATGCATTGTTATAGTGAACAGACGCCACAGTGTTATTGTGTGTGTACATTTTTGCTTGTTAGTTGCACGATTATGTAACGAGTATAAGGCTTACATACTTAGAACATATACTGGTATTGCTAATGAGATTTTAATGCAACATTGTGGTTTACTTGGAAATACGTTCTGGATTTAAAGTGCTTTCTGAGAGATACCAGATGACACTATATCACGACACTACTAATGAGTGACAATTTACAATGTTGCTTTTGTGGTGTATCTGTTTTATATTTGCACAGTTTTTCTGTATTATTCTGGAAAGTAAAACATGTTTTAGTAGTAACTATTGTGGTATAGCTACAATGAGACAGCCTTATTTGTAGTACAACAATATGTCACATTATAGTACTTTCTTGATCACAGTAAGGTACGTAATAACTACGATATATATACGCAATGCATTTCACTTTCATTTATGATGATGAGGTAAGTACATTGACTTCAGCAGAACTTTGCTTACAGAGGACGATAACTACGACACTTCCACAGAATTATCTTACAGCAAGACACACATTTAGCGCTACAGGACACGCATTTGAGTGATTAATTTTGTACTTAAACCATTTATTTTTTAAGATTTTTGAATTACAAAGAAAGTTTTCCGTGATACATTCCATTCCATTGCTGTAATCTGTAACACCTGAGGGTATAATTACATTAATCCTCAGGGGGGTACACGCTTACTTTGTGTACCATGTGTTTGGCAAACACAAGGAGCCCTAGCTAATATGGTATTTGCTTATACAACTTTACACATCGGTACCATATTTCTCTAACACAATAATTACACAGCTATCTGATCATTTAACTGGGAGAGACAAACATTTATTTTACTACATCAGTGACAGATGTTTACGTAGTTACACAGTTGGATAACTTCACACTTATGAAATTGTATTTTGTCTGTACTTTGTGAACTGTTCATATTTTTTTTGGAACCATTGTGATACTATGAGAGCTTTGAATGTCGCATTTGGTATGGGGTCATGATTTTTAAAGTACGTTTGAGGTACATGACACTACTGAAATGAGCAGAGAATTTTTTTTCAGGTTTTGAAATTATTGCAGAAAGCTACGGCGTTTTAGAGATTTGACTGAGGTGTTATGATTTTATTTTTACGACGATGATGTGTATTATGCTGTTGAGGTATGTTTATGATCAATAAGCTGATGCTATATGAGGAATTTGATTATGCTATGTATTTATTACGATGAAATATTGAAGACGTGTCGACGAATATGTATATGTGTAATAAGGTAAGGAATAATGAGTAGTGGTTAGGGACTCTGACTTCTGAAAAAGGTTGTTGGAAACCAAGAATCGTACTATAAGAGTGATGAAATGTGTGTAAATGCGTGAATGTATCACAATGCCAGCGAAAATTTTATGGACATTGTTATATTCGTAGGATTTTGTTTCTACACATTTGCAACGCAAATTCTCGACCTTTGAAATTTTTAAAATGAGACTGTCACTGTAGTGCAAACTGGTGTTGTAAACATTTCAGTAAGAAAGTTAAGTGACCTTCACGTAATGAGTCGTGCGTGACAGTCACCTGGAAAAAAGCCATTAGTGTGTGCCTTTCAGAGGCACAGGTGGAGAAAAAAGGAGGCCATTATCCTCGATATTGACATTTCTTTGTAGAAAGAATTGCAAATACGACATGCTCAAACTTTAAAACATATGATTACACTGTGGAGCTCGTAATTTATGATATTTACTAAAATGCCTAATGAAATGATGAGAAACATTTTACATCTATTGTCTTTCTAGTTGAGAGATTTTTTTGCCTTGTGAGACGCCATTTGCCTAGTGAATGAAGTTTCATATGTTGCTTTATATATACATTTGCCTATTTTGTTTAATATCTAGTTTCTAGCTGTACTACAGCATTGGTTAAAATAAAATTTTGTAGATGCACTAATATAAATATTTTCTGTCCACGGATCCAGTAAATAATAATTTTATGATATACTTCCAAAAAAATGAGGGAGCACAAAAAGACATTTCCCTTCACAGGAACTGCATACATAATTTTCTTTTCAAGTACTTGGTAATTTTTATGGTAGAATAACTTCTTGTGGTGCACCACTTTAACTACATAGACATTAAGATGTCAATATACATTTCCCTTATCTGCATTGTTGTCTTTAGTGTACTATTTTTTCTGCTTGTGGGTTTGTCATGTTTAGATATAAGTTATTATATTTACTGCTGCTAGCTTTGCCAATTTGCATTTTTTTCATTGCTGTTTGTATTAATTGTTTTGTGCTGCTGCATTGCCTCATCCCCTAGTTCAGCATCTGAGCTCAGTAGATTTAAGTTAGTTTAAGAGGGAGTAGACTATATAAAAGAATGAGTTGCGATGAATTGGAAGAAATGCATTGAGGAGTTATGCAAAGAAAGTACAGAAAGCAGGTATAGATAGGACTTTTTGGAAAGAATGAAGAACAAAGGGAGATCTCCGAGATGTAAAGAAAGTTTTGTTTGCAAAATACTGCAGTAAAACAAACCCTGTCCTTTCCTTGTGTTATCCCACTATGTGTTTGTGTACCCTTGGGTATTTGTGTTCCTCCTGTCTTTATGTGTTTATCTGATGAGAGTTACGTTGTGGAATTTTTCTGATAATATGTTATTTACTTTGTAAAGATGTATAGACATTATTTATTCTGTTTTGTTTTAATGCTCATGTGTGAAGTTGATGGTTCAAAAGTTATTCTGATCTTTTATGTATTTACTTATGTCATAATCCCTGTAACACTAATGTATATGTTTATTTCTATTCTTTTGTAAAGCCCCTATTACTACAAATGATATCTGTATTGTTATGTTCTTTAATGATGTATTTTGTACCTTTGTTATTGTGTTCTCATACTATGAAATTGTAATTGACACCAGTTCATCAAATTAAGTAACTTCTAAGTTACATTTCACTGCACACGTTTCTGTTGGTCATAGTATATGGACAATATGTGAGAAGTAGGGAGTGATAGTGTTTGCACGTGTGTTAATAATTCAGTAAGGGACTGGTTAACAGCATTGCTGGTTCTAAGGACAATTAAAAAAAAAAACTTTGTCAGTGCACAAGTGGTGGTTTATGGACTTGCTATATTCTCCGCAAGACTCTTTGACGGTGATTGTGCACCTGCACAGTCGCAACAGATGGCTGCTGGCCATCTCTACATGGACTGCAGTGGGTCTGCACCTCTGGTGGCCCACCAATACCATAATCTCTACCAGGACTACAGTGGGGCTGCTCTGTGATGACCTACCTACCAGTATTCTTCAAAACTTCGAAAGACTCTGCTGTGGGTTTGCTCTGTTGTGGCATATTACCTGTCTGCATGTCAAGAGTCAGCACTGTCTTTCCGTTGGAAGGACAACACTACTTCTTCAAGACTGCATGGAAATCCACTACTTCCGTGTGCGTTTTCTTTTACTGCTCAGACATTGAGAAGAACACTGCTATCTCACTGTGATGAACGATCAGGACTGTCTTTATGGACTGTAAGAAAATTTTAGCTTTTGACCAACATTGTATCAATAAGTGTGTGCATTTGATATCTTTGTTATTGTAATTATGAAAAATTTCTTCAAATCTGTATTGGCCACTGCCCAAAACAATTTGTAAAATTTTTTGTGGGGAGCATGGGGGCTATGTAAGTAGGCTGTCTAGGTTTTTATATTGGTAACGCCACGTAGCGCTCTGAATGAAAATCACTGGCTGTGCTGTGTGCAGTCTGTGGCTGGGTGGCATTGTTGTAATATTCGCTATTGTAGTGTTGGGCTGTTGGCTGTTAACAGCGCGTAGCGTTGCACAGTTGGAGATGAGCCGCCAGCAGTGGTGGATGTGGGGAGTGAGATAGCGGAGTTTTGGACAGAGACAGTAAATTTGTAAGACTGGATGCCATGAACTGATATATATAATGACTTTTGAACACTATTGAGGTAAACACATTGTTTGTTCTCTATCAAAATCTTTCATTTGCTAACTATGCCTATGAGTAGTTAGTGCCTTCCGTAGTTTGAATCTTTTATTTAGCTGGCAGTAGTGGCGCTCGCACTATTGCAGTAGTTCAAGTAACGAAGATTTTCGTGAGGTAAGTGATTTGTGAAAGGTATAGGTTAATGTTAGTCAGGGCCATTCTTTTGTAGGGATTTTTGAAAGTCAGATTGCGTTGCGCCAAAAAATATTGTGTGTCAGTTTAAGCACAGTCATGTATAATTTTTCTAAGGGGACGTTTCAGTATCTTTGCTCGACTGCTATTACTCCCTGGTCGTTGTCTATCGTAGTTCAGTTGGGGTCGCCAGTTCGGGTCTGGCAGTCGGTTGGAACGTATCTGGAGCGCAGTCCGGACCTGCAAATGCGGCACTAGTGCAGTAGGTTCAAAAATGGTTCAAATGGCTCTGAGCGCTATGGGACTTAACATCTGAGGTCATCAGTCCCCTAGAACTTAGAACTACTTAAACCTAACTAACATAAGGACATCACACACATCCATGCCCGAGGCAGGATTCGAACCTGCGACCGTAGCAGTCGCGCGGTTCCGGACTACAGCGCCTAGAACCGCATGGCCACCGCGGCCGGCAGTGCAGTCGGGTTGGAGCAGCAGTGAGGTCTGCGTCGACATGGCTCGCCCGACCATTGCCGCCACGCATCACGTGAGCCGGGTCACGGTCTTGGTGGATCGTCGGTCGATCGTCCTACCGGACGACGCGTTTTGGCTCAGGGATCGTTCATGAGTCGGCTGTGTGTGTGTGCATCGACCCCCGATTTGTCTTCGTGTGTGTCAAGTGTTTGTCACGGTGTGTGTGTAGTTAGCGTTATTTCCACTGACGACTATTTAAGGTGTTGTCGGCATTCCGAGAGCAGTTGGTCGGTCGTTGCGGACGAGGGAAGTGATCTCTGGGCCATGCAGTCGGCTGGGGCCTCTGGCGGTTCCTGCTCGTGTTGGAGCATGTGTGGAGCTGTCCGATCGCCACGAGCTTCGTGCTTCACCGACCCAGGACTCAAAGTTGGGTAGTGGTTTCAACTACCCAAGCCACGTCCATTCATGTTGTGGTGGTTCGATTCAGTGGTTTGCTGTTGGGGAGGTTTCCCTGTGAGCAACACCGAGTGTTTCTACTGCTGAAATTTAGCCGCCATGCGGTGCAATTAACTATTGGTGACTACAATTCAAGTGCACCAGTGGAATTTTCTGCCCTGTGGCCGTTAGTGTTCTGGTACCTGCCCTGGCCACCAACGTAATTTCAGGCAGCGTCCTTTCCTCACCTGTTGTCGCTGTCCAACATGTTGTGAATTATCACGTTTGTAACCTTTTCTGTCTGAGTTCTCATGTACTGATTGAAGGGAAGCAGGTCGTTGTCGGTCGGTCCGTGGCTGTCCCCTGGTTGGGTTTCGGCGGATCAAGTGTAGTTGGGCCCACCACCTGTCTCAACTAAGTGTACGAGGGCAGACCGACCTCCTTGGAGGCTTCTGAGTGCTGTTGTCTTTATTGTGTTTCTCTGATGCAGAATTCCAGGTCTATGAGAGGAAAAGGAGATGAAGTTTTAACATTCCGTCGGCGGCAAAGTACGTCTCGACGTATTCCAGCATGTCAGAATACTGTACCAGCACTGGCTTATGTGGGGTGTTTGCGTAAACATAGGACTCGTATTAGAAACGAGCCTGATTCGAAACCATAAACGGATAGCGTTAGTCTTTTTCCGTAATCATCGTAGACGAACGCTGGAATCCCTTTTTACAGCTAGGCATCAGCCGACTGCGTGCTCTGTCTTTCTCCAGTACGAGCTTCTGCTCCGTCTCTGGTTGCCTCGAAGTCGACGGAGTGTTAAACTCCGACCTCCCTCCCTTCCTTGCGCAGTTGAGAGTTGAGGCCGGAATTAATTAAAGAGCCCTAACCACACGCTGGAGTTACCTGAAATGGCTGCGGGCAGTTCCACACACGACTTCTCCCTCCTAGCTGACTTAATCAGTGTTACAAGCTCACTTCGCCTGCCCTACAGCTTGAATTAACCAGAATGCCTCCTCACTCTAACTTCCCTTTGCTCGAAACAGGTATTTCCTCTTATATAATTTTTAACGTAACTTTATTGTATCTTTCTGAAGTAACGCCGAAACTCGCATTTCTATCTTCGGTACGAAGCACGTCTTACACAATATTTCCATCGATGAATCACGTGTATGTCTCGATTAGCATATTGAAAGCTATTGAATTTTATGTATACTTACCCACATGCAGAGTAGCTCATCCTCCTACCTGAAAAGCTGAAGAAATCAGCTGCACGGTAGTGTTACGAGGGGTCTTTAAAAAGTAAGTTAGACATTACCAGTGCAAGCGAAGTATGGAATGCTGCATTACGCTTGAAAATGACACAGGTACAAGACATTTTCAACATACTCACGAAATGTCTGTAAGCAACAGTCGGAATGTACTATCAATGGTCCAGTTTGTTGACAACAGAAATCTGCCCGTCGGTCACGGAGCAATTTGAGAACCCCTGTGTGAAGATTCTCATCGTTGGAAAATATCTCTCCCCGCGTCTATTCTCTCAGTTCGCCGAAAAGATGGGAATCGGGTGATGTAATGTCTGGATTTACCACAGCGTCACCCACGTCTGCGCCGCCTTGATCAAATTGTTGGCACCATTTCATAACCGCTGGACGCGAAGTTGCACTTGGTCCGCACATCGCTAGAACTGCACGCTGAATCTGTGTGCAATTTAGACCTGTTGCCCACAAAAACCGCACTGGCCCACGTACTTCATCTTTGAAGTACGTTTCCAGTTGCTGCGCTACTTCAGTCGCACTCTGAAGCGCAACTGTTACCCGAAACGCAGTGGAACTATGTATGCTGGAAACCAGGATCATGCACTCTCTTGTAACAAAGTGCCACTCTTCTTGCACAGTGCCTGGGACGACATGTATAACTTACTTTTTGAAGCCCCTACATATACCTCCAAATATACTTCGCCTTTTATATCACAATTTCCCCTTTTCTGAAGAAACTGACAGTTAGTAAAACTTAAGCACTCTCTCGTAATTAGCTGTCCATAGTATGACAAAATTTCTCATTTCATATCTCGAAGAGTTCTTCATGAGTGTCCACCAGCTCACTATAATAATTTGCTATGCAGTTCCCCAATTCTACTTGTGCACCTAAAACCATTACGTGAACATTTGTTGTTCTCCACTCGTGTCTAGTTGTTGTCCACCTCAAATGAGGTGTGTATATGGAAATTCAGCTCTCAGGAGGGAGGGTCGTAATATGTTACAGCCTCCCAACCCCCTTCCTCCCCCCCAAAGTCAGGGTTGGCAAAACTCACTTTAAGATAGGCAACCCAACTTACACCATCCACAACTGTGCCACATGTTGGATGATCGGTTGCCTATCTTAAGGTCCATGAAACACTTTCCGGTCATTTTATTTGGCCCACTCTGTATAATTTCCCTTCATCACCACATTAACAGGGACAAAGATGCCTCGGATTTTAATAATAATAAAACATTCCAATACAGTATTAATAGTTTATTTACGTGAGTGCCTAGTGCAACGCATCAACATTTCTTCTAACAGACTTAACTTCAGAGAAATACAGCATTTGGAAAACATTCGATTATGAAGTTGAGCACGACCGCTACGGTCGCAGGTTCGAATCCTGCCTCGGGCATGGATGTGTGTGATGTCCTTTGGTTAGTTAGGTTTAAGTAGTTCTAAGTTCTAGGGGACTGATGACCACAGCAGTTGAGTCCCATAGTGTCAGAGCCATTTGAACCACTTTTTTGAAGTTGAGAAGTACAGGTGTCATGCAACGAGTTTAAGAACTAGCAGCAACAAGCTCCCAACCCTGACACCATCACAATTAATTCAGTATAAAATGGAAGAGTACACTCCCCACTATCCCTGAATAGAGAAACACAGAGTATGACTATGCACGTAAGTGAAGGGAACACTGTTTCTTTCAGCCGTTTCTGCCTATATTTTTCTCAATGGATAGTCTCTCCCTTTCAGTATCGGCTCAGTCAACATACTATAAGTTGCTCGTTTCGGCTTGTGGAATCACAAACAGTGTCGGTTGTACTGTTGACTTCAATAAGGTCTTCCAGTAAGGTGCCCGTTTACCTGACTGGACTGTTTTCTCTAGGCGGCAGGCCACAACCCTACCCACGTGGTACGCCCTCACACAAGGAGCTGTGAAGTGTTGTGTGTTAAAAATATCTTTTAATTTCTAGAATTCCTTGCTATTTCCTAGAGTCTTGGTTTTCATAGTACGAGTACTTTACCCTCCGAAAATTAACTACATGAAGAAAAACGTAAATTAGTTGCAAACATCGCCGTGCACACACTTCATTCAACATGTAAACGTCACGACAGATATTCGGATTTAGGTTACGACATGTTCGATATGCCTGCCACCATTGGCGATGATGTGACGAATAGCGGCATGATGCATTAGCCGCTGAAGTGTCGGGAAATCAGTGCTGTCGATGACCTCCTGAATGGCAATGGATTTGGGGTTATTATATATGAAGATAGTAATTGTTCTCGAAAGAACAGATACCATTGACGACCGTGCAGCTTCTCTAGAATAAATGATAATTAATTGAAACCCTCAGCTGCCGACAGGTGTTGTTGACATACCTTGATGGGGACAGCTGAAAATGTGTGCCCTGACCGGGACTCGAACCCTGGATCTCCTGCTTACACGGCAGACGGTCTATCCATCTGAGCCACTGAGGAGACAGATGAATAGCGCGATTGCAGGGTCTTATCCCTTGCACGCTTCCCTTGTGGCCCACATCAATGGTATCTGTTCCTTCGAGAACAGTTACTATCTTCATGTATAGTTAAATGGATACCCGGTCATTGACCTTCGTCTGCGCGAAAGCGCACAGGTTGCCCGAACTCATACGGAAATCGTCACCTTAGTGGGCGCGGGTTATGAGTGGATGGGGAACATTACATATGTAGATTGTGGACAGTTGGAAATGTGGGTCTCAAGGCAATCGTGAAAGGGAGAAGTCCCTGCAGTCGCGGTATTCATCTGTGTCCTCGGTGGCTCAGATGGATAGAGCGTCTGCCATGTAAGCAGGAGATCCAGGGTTCGAGTCCCGGTCACGGCACACATTTTCAGCTGTCCCCATCAAGATATGTCAACAACACCTGTCGGCAGATCAGGGTTTCAATTTGATTATCATTTGGGGTTATTGCTGTACACCTTGTCTTTAGTGTAGCCCCAAAAAAAAGGAGTCGCACCCGTTCAGATCCGGAGAATATGGTGGCCAATCGAAGTCCATGCCAGAGGCCTCTGGGTACCCCAGAGCCAGAGTGCGGTCCCGAAAGTCATCTTCCAGGACATCAAACACTCTAATGCTTGGATGGGGTCGTGCTCCATCTTGCATGTTCCACAGCTTGTCGAAATCAGGGTCGCTTTGGATAATGGGGATGAAATCATCTTCCAAAACCTTCACGTAACGTTTCGTAGTCACCGTGCCCTAAAGGAATATCGCACCAATTATTCGGTGACTGGACATTGCACACCACAGAGCCACCCGTTGAGGGTGAAGAGACTTCACGATCGCGAAATGCGGATTCTCAGTCCCTCAAATGCGCCAATTTCGCTTACTGACGAACCCATCAAAATGACAAGGCGCGTGCCCCTGCACCTACTAATTCCCGTCATAGCCCGCGGCCAAAGGTGCAGTTTGAACGTCCTAATACAAGCAATTCAGAGGCTATGACGATTTCATTGCACATAGTTCAATAACTGTCACCCTGTATGTAAAAATACATCGAGAGAAAAAGAAATCACAAAACCCAGAAGCAACTGTGCGACATAAACTGCAGTCAATAGGCGTGTTCATCACCTGAAAGATGATGCCTATTCCAATTTCGCGCATAAGAGTGACCCCAGTAGTGCCACAATGACGATGCAAATCAGGTTTTAGTTTAAATACACGCTGGATCAGTAGTGAGTGTTAGTTATGACTGAGATTGGAGGAGGTGAGTCTACGCGGTGAAAGAATAAAGTAATGAGACTGATGTGAAAAAAATGTTACTTACCGTTTTAGTCAAGTTTAGTGTGGTCTCCTTCAAAGTAGTTCCTTTCTGATTGCACACACTTTTTCCAACGCTTCTGCCATTGATGGTAACATTTCTGGAACTCGTCTTCTGTAATATCCTCCAATACCCTTGTCACAGCCTTTTGGACATCTTGAGTTGTTTGAAAATGGTTTCCCTGACGGCCGTTTTGACTCTTGGAAATAGAACAAAGTCGCACGGAGCGATATCTGGTGAATAAGGTGGCTGAGGTAGTACTGAAATTTGTTTTGAGGTTAAAAATTGCTGTACTGACAGAGCAGTATGGAATGGCGCATTATCGTGATGCAGATCCTCAGTTATCATTAGACGAACCGTTTCTCGATTGATGTTCAGTTCTTCTGCAATCAAAAATGGTTCAAATGGCTCTGAGCACTATGGGACTCAACTGGTGAGGTCATTAGTCCCCTAGAACTTAGAACTAGTTAAACCCAACTAACCTAAGGACATCACAAACATCCATGCCCGAGGCAGGATGCGAACCTGCGACCGTAGCGGTCTTGCGGTTCCAGACTGCAGCGCCTTTAACCGCACGGCCACCTCGGCCGGCTCTTCTGCAATCATTTTCACAGATAATCTTCGATCTGATATTACGAGTTCACACACCCTGGCCAAGGCGACATCCGTCGGTGAGGTTGATGGTCGTCCACTGCGGTCTTCATCTTCTGCCTTCACTAAACATTTTATGCCAACGAAAAACTTGAGCTCTTGACATAACCTTCTCTCCAAAAGCCTTCTGAAGCTTACCGTAAGTTGGCGTCGTGTTTTCACTCAACTTAATGCAAAAAGAAATGGCATACCGTTGCGCAATATTATGCGGTTCCATTTCCGTGACAAAAAAATGTTCAAATGTGTGTGAAGTCTTATGGGACTTAACTGCTAAGGTCATCAGCCTCTAACCTTACACACTACTGAACCTAAATTATCCTAAGGACAAACACACACACACCCATGCCCGGAGGAGGACTCGAACCTCCGCCTGCACCAGTCGCACAGTCCATGACTGCAGAGCCTGAGACCGCTCGGATAATCCCGCGCGGGATTTCCAGGACGAGAGACACAAACACGTGTTAAGGTATTACAGCACAACTCAAGTCTGAGCAGTTGCATCGATGTGCCACTTGGACTAGAAGCAGCTTATGGATCAAGGTCAAAGATATTGTGCCTACACAAGCCTGCAGGGATGCCACATCTTGCAAAGAAAATCGGTCTCATAGCTTTATTGTTGCACCTCGTATGTTATTCTAGGATGCCTTAAAGGAGACAAAGACGCCAATATCAACAACTCACTGAGTTTGAACGAGGTCGTGTAGTAGGGATACGAGAAGGTGGGTGTTCCATCTGCGACACTGCAGAAGGACTTGGCAGGAATATAGACACTGTACATGATTGCTGGAAGCGGTGGCCATGAGAACATGCTCACAAAAACGTCGGTCTCCGGACGGCCACGTGGCACTATCGAAGGTGAAGACCACTGTGTTCGGCGTATGGCTTTGGCAAATCATACCTCATCTGCAGCAGCAATCTGAGCAGCAGTTGGTACCACAATGACACAACGAACTGTTACAAATCGGTTACTTCAAGGATAGCCCCGAGCCAGACGCCCTGTAGTGTGTATTCCACTGACCCCAAACCACCGCCACTGACCACTTCAGTGGTGTCAAGTGAGAGCTCATTGGAAGGCAAGGTAGAAATATTTTGTGTTTCCTGATGAAATTTGGTTCCGACTCTGTACCAGTGGTGCCTGTGTGTTGGTTAGAAAGAGGCCTGTTGACAACCTGCAACCAACCTGTTAGACACACTGGACATAGAGGTCTGGGGTGCGATTTCGTATCACAATAGGAGCTCTTTCGTGGTTATCCCACGCACCCTGTCTGCCAGTTTGTACGTCAGCCCGGTAATTCGAGCTGTTGTGCTGCCATTCATGACCAGCATTCCAGCAGGTGTTTTCCAGCAGGAGAACGATCGCCGGCATAGCGCTGTTGTAACGTAACATGGTCTACAGAGAGTCGACATGTTGCCTTGGCCTGCGCGATCACCAGGTCTGTCTACAATGAAGCACACATGGGGCATCATCGACAAACAGCATTAACTGTTCCTGTATTGGCCGACCAAGTGAAACAGTCGTGGAACTCCATCCCACAAACTGACATCCGTTACTTGTACAACATAATGCATGCACGTTTGAGTTCGCGCATTGAACATTCTGGTGGTTACACCAGTTATTAACGTACCAGCATTTCACATTTACAGTGGCTAATCTCGCTACTACGTTAACCTGTGATCTTACGATATTAATCACCCTAGATAAATGTATTCGCTAAATTTCATTACTCTACATTAATTATTTTTTGGTGTTGCTATTTTTTGTCGGTGTGTAAATACTTTTACTAAATAGTTCTGTCATAGCTGGCTCTCTCAAGGATTACCGTAATTCTGAAGGAATGTCGTTTACTGCAGGGGACTTGTTTCGACTTGGATTTTTCAGAGCTATCAAAATTTTCTCACGGTACCGCGTAATCCATTTCAGCTTTTAACATTTTCTTCCATTTTGTACCCTTAAATAAGCCCTCTGTATATTCCTTCCACATTTCAGTGTTACCTCTTCTCACATAAGTGCTTCTCTTTTTTCCAAAATTTATCTAGTTCATTTTGGCATCTTTCCGTAGTGCCACTCTTGCAACACCCCGATTTCTTCTTCTCTGGTTCTTCCAACTCTCCACGCCTCACTTGCATTCAGCAGTGTAGTGCAGACCTACATCTTTTTTAAAAGAGAGAGATCCGGAAGAAGCTTCGCATAAGATGTAGAGCACGACAAGGTTTCTGTACAATTACTCGAGTGGAGAATTTCGCGAAGCCAAATCAGCCGTATCTTCCGTCGGGAGTGTCTAAAACAGTGTGGCACACAGCCGCTTACCTAAATTAAAACTTAATGCACTGTGTTGCCATCTATTCAGAATAACTAACGGAGCGAAAACAAAATTTGGCTCGTCGCTTCCGAGTACCACATCGCCAATTAATTTTTCGCTGTCGTGATGTGAAGTCATCCGACTACAGATGCTATCTTCCTAACGACGTATGCCAGAAAAAGAATAGAAAACTCTGATTCCTTGCCGACTGTGGATCACTAAAATCAGGGTACTGTAAGAACAGTGGGGCTTTCACAATAGGAAAGCTGGGGAACCTGAACTGCTAGTTTTTGTAACTACCACAGCATACGCCATCTTTCACACCCTCCAACTTTCACGTATCCCACACATAATCAGTTAGTAGTTTAAAAACTTTTTTATGTAAAGAGAGAGAGAGAGAGAGAGAGAGAGAGAGAGAGAGAGAGAGAGAGAGAGGGAGGGAGGGAGGGCGGTACTGAAACGACGCTTAATGTTCATTTTCAAGATCTGCTAGATCTAGAGTGATGAACTCGAGTCATTGGTGAGATGTTAGACTTTAGATGATGACAGACCATTATTACTGGGGTCCGTTTGTTGAAGTGATCCTTAAGTGCAGGGTGACAATTATAATTATCGTAATTTAAAATTCCAACTACTAAACTGAAGTGGTAAATAGCATGATACATGAAACTACAGAACAATGACAAAAATCCTGAGTACGAACTAACATTCATCTATAACTTCTGCGTTACATTTCATGTAAATTTAGTTCACTTCTTACGGCTACTGAAAGTTGTTTAGTTTATTAAGATATACTTGGAGCAGTTAGCTCTGGGAAACGAGAAGACCACTCAGTGTCAACAGACCTCGAAGTCGCGTGATTAGGAAATGTCTGTTGCAATAATTTCCTTTATTCAAGACTAGCGTGGCTTGTTGGACAGTCCTACGGAAAGAACATATCCCTAGAATTGCAGTTTCGACGTTGTAACTCAGGAATAAACAATTCCCTAAGCATTTGGCTGTTACGATCACCATTAACAGTTACAGTAACACCATTTTCGTTCTCACATATTTGGGCCTATTATCCATTATATTGGTATTGCGCACCATATGCTAACATCTGCACAAAGTTAAGGGTATTCACGAATCTCTCATGGACTTTGTCCAATCCATAACCTCACATTCTTTTATTCATGTAAGCGTATAAACGGAAGAGTGCTTTATCAACCATTACGACCTTATCTCGAATATTCTGATTAGCTGCGTTAAATCTGATCATAATGTTGCATAGCACCAAACGACTATGAAAATCAGCTGATTTAAACTTGCGAGGTACGTGAAATTTATAAGAAAACAAGTTTATATATTTTTTCCCGGATGGTGCGCACCATTTGCCTGTTGACACCAATTTCTTGTGATATCCTTACTGCAGATTCCTTTCGGCTGCTTGCAGCTTCACGTACCCAAAGAGTGGCCGCGTGGGATTCAACACATCGAAGAACTGACGTTCTAGAAAGTTATGCGAGCCCATCAAACTTGGCGCGAAACAATTTTTGAGCAGTCATAACTAAGTAATTGCCAGCAAATTAAAATGCCACTATCGCTGCTCGCTGTTGTATACGCCACCTTTCCGTGTTATACCACTAAATTTTGCAAACTTTAGCCTTTACCTTCACCAGAAACGAAACAGAAAAAAATAGTACCACAAAACATACAATGTAAATGTCAATTTCTAAACCAAAATATTATGACGGTCCTGGTGGATGACTAGCTTCTCTCAACACAGCTAGTTTTATTCACTCACGATGTCTTCCAGCCGGCCGAAGTGGCCGAGCGGTTCTAGGCGCTACAGTCTGGAACCGCGCAACCGCTACGGTCGTAGGTTCCAATCCTGCCTCGGGCATGGATGTGTATGATGTCCTTAGGTTAGTTAGGTTTAAGTAGTTCTAAGTTCTAGGAGACTGATGACCTCAGCAGTTAAGTCCCATAGTGCTCAGAGCCATTTGAACCATTTGATGTCTTCCAAATAGTAGATGCAGGTGGCCATAGAGATACCATCGACACAGGATCATTACCAATTCCGGCCAGGAATTTGCTGATATCAGCATCAGCATTCCTGGAAATGATAACCGTCGTCGTCATCGTGCTGTCTGACAATGGCGTCAAGTTTGGCCACTCAACCTTCGACCAATTTCAATTTTTATAATTCGATTGGACTGCAGTCAGTGCCATCATTTACTGTCTGTACTTCGAGGGTGCAGGAGTTCCCACTGCTTCCGAGCGGTATGCCCTCCATTCTAGCTCAAAAATGGCTCTGAGCACTATGGGACTTAACGTCTGAGGTCATCAGTCCCCTAGAACTTAAACCTAACTAACCTAAGGACATCACACACATCCACGCCCGAGGCAGGTTTCGAACCTGCGACCATAGCGGTCGCGCGGTTCCAGACTGTAGCGCCTAGAACCGCTCGGCCACCCCAGCAGGCCAGTCTAGCTCAGGGCTCACGTATTTGTTCTAAAAAATTAATTTTTTTTCTCAAAAGTATCATAACCATCTGACGACGTTGCTCTGGCGTATACGCAAGGCACACAGATTAACTGCAAAATGTGTATGACGTCTCTATGGTGTAACGTAGGTATAACACGCCGCCGTAACACCAGCGTTACGTCGGCGTCGCGTTATGTCAACCTCTTCATGTGCTGCTGAGACCCACAGTTAATTTAGTGCTCAAACTTACCTGTATTACTTATCAATCATGCGCTGTAGGTCTCCATCGAAGCTTTTGCTCTGTAGGTAGGGGAGCAGATGCTGTAGCGAAAACCAGAGTGAAAAAATTGCCAGGTAAGATAAGTTGAGACTATAAAATCATGACGTCATAGCATAGCCTACAAAATGTTAGTCGGGAGGCACCAAATCCGGAAATTGCTAGTATTGGCTGTACTATAGGAAAACTGGTAAACACAAAAGCTGTGACGAGGTAAAATTTATAGGATAAACCAAAAATCTGAACACTTTATGTTGGTGTGTATCTGCTTGTGGTGTAAATGTATCCATTCTTGCAGAAATAGATGTGGGTAATGCAAATAGTTAACCACCTGATGTTAAGTGTAGGTTTTCACTAACGGCACTCAAGCAAGGGCTAATTACTATGTCATAATGTAGTCTGTACTCAAAAGTAACTGAATGATCTGAATTACTTTTGAAAGATGCGCTTTTGCTCTCATCCAATAGCTGTAGGTTTCCACCGTTATCCATTGTAGGGTGTGTGCTCTGTAGTGAGATGGTTAGGGTGTGGGTGTCTGTCGAAAGAAATTAATTTTTTATTATTATTACAATTACAAGAGTTTTTATGATTCGTTGTAATGAAAAGACCTTTAGCAGCAGAATTAAAAAATGGGGAGGTAAGAAATTTTGACTGTATAAATGAAAGAATTCATGGCATAATCTACAAAAAAATAGTAGTAAATATTAACGTAAGATACTTCGACAATACAGTGTGTGTGAATTCTACAAAAATTTTAATCCTCTAGGCGACTTGTGTGTGACTGAACCTGAAAATTACTTTCGTATCTAGCAGCAGAATAATGGTCATTTTACTTGATGGCTCGACAAATATTGAGACCGTGTAACACATTTCCGGGAGCATGCTGAAAAGTAATGCCTCAGAATTTTTCAAGTGAAAACACTTAAGGGGTGTAGGACGTCTTGGAGCAGGAGAGGCACCACAGGACATTTTAATTTCCACTGTCTATAGTTTTACAAATATATTCATGAAAATTTGTGGGCATGACCAGGAAGGATTCAGGATTCACACTCATAGCAGTGGAGGTTCAAGAACATAACAAAATAAATTTTTTGTACATGCGAAATTTCATCATTTTTTTCACTTACGCTTGGCTGCATTTGTTGCTATAGGTACACTATTCTTCATAAAAAAGAGAGATTCGTCGATGAATTCTGCACACCCTACAAACAATACTTACAGGTGACACTCTAGAATTTATTTAATTTATGAAAAATGAGTGAGCTGTTACATTTTAAACTTCATGTTTAGAAAAAACAGAAATTTTATTGTTAATTATCTCAATTTTTATGACAGTTTTTAATGGATTTGGAAAATTCTAGAGTTTAATACACCTGCAGGTATGGTTTGTATGCTGTGGAAAATTCATCGAAGAATCTCTCTTACGTATAGCAACAAATGCAACCAATATCAAGTGAGAAAATGATGAAATCGCACTTGTAAAAAAAATTATTTTGTTATGTTTTTGAACTTCCGCTGCTATGAATGTGAATCCTGAATCCTTCCTGGTCATGCTGACAAAGTTTTATGAATTCATTTGTAAAAGTGTAGACAGTGGGAATTAAAATGTCCTGTGGTGCTTCTCCTGCTCCAAGCCGGCCCGTTTGACGTCCTACCCCCCCCCCCCCCCCCCCCCACCTTTTTTTTTTTTTTTTTTTTTTTTTTTTTTTTTTTTTTCCAGTCTACTGACTGGTTTGATGCGGCCCGCCACGAGTCCTTTCCTGTGCTAACCTCTTCATCTCAGAGTAGCACTTGCAACCTACGTCCTCAATTATTTGCTTGAAGTATTCCAATCTCTGTCTTCCTCTACAGTTTTTGCCCTCTACAGCTCCCTCTAGTACCATGGAAGTCATTCCCTCATGTCTTAGCAGATGTCCTATCATCCTGTCCCTTCTCCTTATCAGTGTTTTCCACATATTCCTTTCCTCCCCGATTCTGCATAGAACCTCCTCATTCCTTACCTTATCAGTCCACCTAATTTTCAGCATTCGTCTATAGCACCACATCTCAAATGCTTCGATTCTCTTCTGTTCCGGTTTTCCCACAGCCCATGTTTCACTACCATACAATGCTGTATTCCAGACGTACATCCTCAGAAATTTCTTCCTCAAATTAAGGCCGGTATTTGATATTAGTAGACTTCTCTTGGCCAGAAATGCCTTTTTTGCCATAGCGAGTCTGCTTTTGATGTCCTCCTTGCTCCGTCCGTCATTGGTTATTTTACTGCCTAGGTAAGCAGAATTCCTTAACTTCATTGACTTCGTGACCATCAATCCTGATGTTAAGTTTCTCGCTCTTCTCATTTCTACTACTACTCATTACCTTCGTCTTTCTCCGATTTACTCTCAAACCATACTGTGTACTCATTAGACTGTTCATTCCGTTCAGCAGATCATTTAATTCTTCTTCACTATCACTCAGGATAGCAATGTCATCAGCGAATCGTATCATTGATATCCTTTCACCTTGTATTTTAATTCCACTCCTGAACCTTTCCTTTATTTTCATCATTGCTTCCTCGATGTACAGATTGAAAAGTAGGGGCGAAAGGCTACAGCCTTGTCTTACACCCTTCTTAATACGAGCACTTCGTTCTTGATCGTCCACTCTTATTATTCCCTCTTGGTTGTTGTGAATATTGTATATGACCCGTCTCTCCCTATAGCTTACCCCTACTTTTTTCAGAATCTCGAACAGCTTGCACCATTTTATATTGTCGAACGATTTTTCCAGGTCGACAAATCCTATGAAAGTGTCTTGATTTTTCTTTAGCCTTGCTTCCATTATTAGCCGTAACGTCAGAATTGCCTCTCTCGTCCCTTTACTTTTCCTAAAGCCAAACTGATCTTCACCTAGCGCATTCTCAATTTTCTTTTCCATTCTTCTGTATATTATTCTTGTAAGCAGCTTCGATGCATGAGCTGTTAAGCTGATTGTGCGATAATTCTCGCACTTGTCAGCTCTTGCCGTCTTCGGAATTGTGTGGATGATGCTTTTCCGAAAGTCAGATGGTATGTCGCCAGACTCATATATTCTACACACCAACGTGAATAGTTGTTTTGTTGCCACTTCCCCCAATGATTTTAGAAATTCTGATGGAATGTTATCTATCCCTTCTGCCTTATTTGACCGTAAGTCCTCCAAAGCTCTTTTAAATTCCGATTCTAATACTGGATCCCCTATCTCTTCTAAATCGACTCCTGTTTCTTCTTCTATCACATCAGACAAATCTCCACCCTCATAGAGGCTTTCAATGTATTCTTTCCACCTGTCTGCTCTCTCCTCTGCATTTAACAGTGGAATTCCCGTTGCACTCTTAATGTTACCACCGTTGCTTTTAATGTCACCAAAGGTTGTTTTGACTTTCCTGTATGCTTAGTCTGTCCTTCCGACAATCATATCTTTTTCGATGTCTTCACATTTTTCCTGCAGCCATTTCGTCTTAGCTTCCCTGCACTTCCAATTTATTTCATTCCTCAGCCACTTGTATTTCTGTATTCCTGATTTTCCCGGAACATGTTTGTACTTCCTCCTTTCATCAATCAAATGAAGTATTTCTTCTGTTACCCATGGTTTCTTCGCAGCTACCTTCTTTGTACCTATGTATTCCTTCCCAACTTCTGTGATGGCCCTTTTTAGAGATGTCCATTCCTCTTCAACTGTACTGCCTACTGCGCTATTCCTTATTGCTGTATCTATAGCGTTAGAGAACTTCAAACGTTTCTCGTCATTCCTTAGTACTTCCGTATCCCACTTCTTTGCGTATTGATTCTTCCTGACTAATGTCTTGAACTTCAGCCTACTCTTCATCACTACTATATTGTGATCTGAGTCTATATCTGCTCCTGGTTACGCCTTACAATCCAGTATCTGATTTCGGAATCTCTGTCTGACCATGATGTAATCTAATTGAAATCTTCCCGTATCTCCCGGCCTTTTCCAAGTATACCTCCTCCTCTAGTGATTCTTGAACAGGGTATTCGCTATTACTAGCTGAAACTTGTTACAGAACTCAATTAGTCTTTCTCCTCTTTCATTCCTCGTCCCAAGCCCATATTCTCCTTTAACCTTTTCTTCTACTCCTTCCCCTACAACTGCATTCCAGTCGCCCATGACTATTAGATTTTCGTCCCCCTTTACATACTGCATTACCCTTTCGATATCCTCATACACTTTCTCTATCTGTTCATCTTTAGCTTGCGACGTCGGCATGTATACCTGAACTATCGTTGTCGGTGTTGGTCTGCTGTCGATTCTGATTAGAACAACCCGGTCACTGAACTGTTCACAGTAGCACATCCTCTGCCCTACCTTCCTATTCATAACGAATCCTACACCTGTTATACCATTTTCTGCTGCTGTTGATATTACCCGATACTCATCTGACCAGAAATCCTTGTCTTCCTTCCACTTCACTTCACTGACCCCTACTATATCTAGATTGAGCCTTTGCGTTTCCCTTTTCAGATTTTCTAGTTTCGCTACCACGTTCAAGCTTCTGACATTCCACGCCCCGACTCGTAGAACGTTATCGTTTCGTTGATTATTCAATCTTTTCCTCATGGTAACCTCCCCCTTGGCACTCCCCTCCAGGAGATCCGAATGGGGGACTATTCCGGAATCTTTTGCCAAGGGAGAGATCATCATGACACTTCTTCAATTACAGGCCACATGTCCTGTGTATACACGTTACGTGTCTTTAATGCAGTGGTTTCCATTGCCTTCTGCATCCTCATGTCGTTGATCATTGCTGATTCTTCCGCCTTTAGGGGCAATTTCCCACCCCTAGGACAAGAGAGTGCCCTGAACCTCTATCCGCTCCTCCGCCCTCTTTGACAAGGCCGTTGGCAGAATGAGGCTGACCTCTTATGCCGGAAGTCTTCGGCCGCCAATGCTGATTATTTATCAAAATTTAGGCAGTGGCGGGGATAGAAGCCGGGACCGAAGACGCTACCCCTAGACAACGGGTTACCCCCTTAGAGCTATTTATATAAATCAAACTTTATTTGCATTCTACATCTTTATTCTTCACTCCTACATATTTATTTCTCTGGCGAAGTACACGTTTCTCCCAATGAGAGACAAGTTCGCTGATATTGTCTCGGTAGAATATTTGACTTTGTTGACGGAGCTACTAACTGACCTCTGCTTGCACTGCTTCATCACTGTTAAAGCCGTCGAAGGTGTTCCTTGAGTTTTGGAAACAGGTGAAAATCGAGACTATATGTAATATAATCGATGACACTGAATCCAAGGTGTAAGACTGTTGCAAATGTCGCATCGCTCGTGTGTGGTCTGGTGTTGTCATGGTGAAGGAGAGGGAGCTCGATGTGAGGACGAACTCCTAGAATTCGCGCTTATAGTTTGCTGAGGGTCTTGCAGCACCTTGTAGGGCTTATAGTGGTGCCCTTAGGCATGAATTCCAAATGCACCACACATTATAGATCCCAGAACGCTGTGAGAATAACTTTACCTGCTGATGGTATAGCCTTGAACTTTTTTGGCGTCGGTGATCTTTTGTGGCGGAACTCCATTAATGCTCTCTTGTTTTCGGGGTAATGCTCTCTTCTTTTCGGGGTCAAAATGATGAACGCAGTTTTTAACCCATTGTCGCACATTATTACTTTCAATGCAATCATCAACATACACTGATTTCATTCTTTTGTGGATTTCAATTGGAGGCACGTTTCTTGCCGTTAGAAATTCGATTACAGCATGCTGTTTCTCAGGTACCAACATAGTTACGTTACACATCACCATTTACGAGCTACAACTTGGGACCGTTTAGCTTCAGAGGCTTGTAACTCGGTTCAGCGAAGCAGGGAAGTCGATCGAGTGATACGCATGACCTGTGGTACTTCAACCGATATTGAGACAAGAATAAAAAGTACGCAGGCATTACTTTTCAGCACGCCCTCGTACATTATATACGCGGGTGCTGTGAATATGCGTTAGTAATCACATATGTTAGAGTATTTGTTCGATGTAATATCTCTATTAGGCAGCTCGCATTTCTTGCTGTCTACACACATGCTTTCCTACCTAGTTTGTGATTGTTCAAAGTATTGACTAAATACTTTCGCAAGTTCCAACTTGTCAGAACGAACATTGTAAGGCGTCGTAGTCTCCTGACAGTCATTGCTTACATATTCCGCCCTCACAATCATATTCCGCACATCAAGTCGCTTCATTCGAACCCAAACTCGATAAGATAAAGTCATTGTTGTATGAATTCATGTAAATGATATGCAAATAACTAATAAATCGCAAGTGCACACCGTGGTTGAAATACTCGAGGCTGGCGGACACACATACATTCCAGACACGACGGTTACTGGAGCTTTTAGTTCGAGAGAGGCAACCGCACGCCAGGAGGCCAGTCCCAACCCGTCTACATCGGCCGATGGCCGTCCGTGGAGCGGACAGCGTTCGCCCGAGGGAAACGAGGAATGACCCCGTGTTCGGCTTAAAAGCAAATTCCGCTGCATTGTGTGGGAGCGGCCAGCCTATGCATTCTTTACACATAGCACCCAGGGAGACAGCAAACGCCAAACGCCAATACTACAAATTTCCGGATTGGTCGCCTTAAACGAAACGTCTTTCTCCCGTTTTAGAAGAGCAATGCCGATTGGCAGACGATATTTCTGACGCCTTGACTGAAGGAGTAATGGAAGAGACTGAAAGACATACCCCTTCATGTCTGGCGTGGAGAGGCGCCATCCCATTGTCACTCTTGGAGCGAGGAACAAGTCTCTCCTCAGTACTTCACTGGGAGAGCACCTCTGTCAAGAGCAAATCGAAGTGCGACTCTCTATATTGAGTCCTTACGATTAAGCGTTATTCACTGTGTTGGCCGACACACTTATTATGCGGGATGAACAGACAGAGTTATAGTTAAACGCCTGCGAGCGAATTTTTGAGGGGCCTCGCGGTGGACTGGTTATCTGACCGGTGTACCACGCCAATAGTTAAGACTAGGGGCGAATAAGAATCCTTGACTTCATCAAGGCGTAGGGAGAGTTTGATTGGCGAAGGGCAATCCAGATAGAATGAGAGTTATCTTATTTGTCAGTAGCGAGCAGCGTAGACAGCAGTCATCGCAGCTTACGGTATTGCGCGCTACAGCTATTGCGATCCCCATATTTCCTCCACAACAGTATACTTCACTGCATTTCACACGCAACAGCCTCGACCGTACCTAGCAACATTCTAAGGATAATTATTCAAGTTGAGTAGGCGTGCCTCTCAGCCATTCTGCCAAGTCAACAACCATCTTAGCCGGCCGAAGTGGCCGTGCGGTTAAAGGCGCTGCAGTCTGGAACCGCAAGACCGCTACGGTCGCAGGTTCGAATCCTGCCTCGGGCATGGATGTTTGTGATATCCTTAGGTTAGTTAGGTTTAACTAGTTCTAAGTTCTAGGGGACTCATGACCTCAGCAGTTGAGTCCCATAGTGCTCAGAGCCATTTGAACCATTTGAACAACCATCTTAAACTTTGTATAGAAATTTCATTAGCAAATCCTACCTTGAGAGGTAACTTCACATTCCGAAAAGAACCAAGATATAACTTGTTCAATTCATAACTAAAAGTGCCATTGTGATTTCTCAGAATTTTTGCAAAATAAATAATAACTTTCGTTAGTTTCATGTTTTTCTTACACTAACTAGCAATACTCCAGTAGCCAAGTTGTGAATTTTTGTGTCATTTCCTTACAGCGGGCGACTCCAGAAGATATTTATTGCTGAAAGTTTTTCAGGCATTTCTCTTTAGAACGTTAGGAGCGTCTGTCTGACTTCTGTAGTAGTGTGGGGGTGGAAATTGCATCTTGCAGCAGCCACAGGGTAAAGGGTACATCTCAGATTAATCCGTCGTGCAACATTCTCTCTACTGCCGTGTGAAAACCAGTGCCTATGCCACTATGCAGGTGTTATATTAACGCAGCAGAAGAATTTTTTTTTTCACCATAGTACCGTTAAGCAATGTTATTTTATAGTTCTTGAGAAAACAAGAACCAGTGCATCAGATGCAACAGTTATCTAAAAACAAAAAAATTAACAGTGTCCAAACAGGCCTTTAAGAGTCAACAGTACCGACCCAAGTCATCCTCAACCCTTGATGTGAATACAGAAGGGCATGAGGTCAGCACACCGCTCTCCCGACCATTGTCAGTTTTCGTGACCGGTACCGCTATTTCTCAATCAAGTAGCTCCTCAATTGGCCCTCACAAGGGCTGAGCGCAGCGCACTTTATAAGAGCACTCAGTAGACCGAGACAGTGACCCATCAATGTGCTAGCCAAGCCCGACACCGCTTAACTTCGATGATCTGACGGGAACCGGTGTCACCACTGCTGCAACGCTTTGCGAAACTATTATGTACCTATCCATATTTTTTATTATTTAACGAGAATATCGAGATACTGTTGTATCACGTTTTGCAGCACTTGGTTGATTTATTTCGTATGTTAAGATTCGATTTATGATCATAACGATGATCTTTGGTTTGTGGGGCGCTCAACCGCGAGGTCATCAACGCCCCTACTAGGTCCCAGTTTGTACACAGTCCAGTTCTTTAAACAGTCCATTCGAGCCACTGTCACGAATGATTATGATGGCGATGAAATGATGAGGAGAACACAGACACCCAGTCCCCATGCAGAGAAAATCCCCAACCCAGCCGGGAATCAAAACTGGGACCCTGTGGTCCAGAGGCAACAACGCTAGCCTCTAGACCACGAGCTGTGGACAAGTCCGATTTATAACGACAATATCTACCCTACACATACGATGAAGAAGATATTGCACTACTGCATTGACGGTGCACCAAAAATGATTTTAGCACGTCCACATGTCACACCTGTCAAGTGTAATCAGCTGTAAAAAGTGGTGAAATAGACCAAAAAAATGTTCAAATGTGTGTGAAATTTTATGGGACTTAATTGCTAAGGTCATCAGTCCATAAGCTTACACACTACTTAAACTAAATTCTCCTAAGGACAAACACACACACCCATGCCCGAGGAAGGACTCGAACCACCGCCGGGACTATCCGCACAGTCCATGACTGCAGCGCCCCAGACCTCTCGGCTAATCCCGCGCGGCAATAGACCAAATTGTAAGCGTAAAAAAATGTTGGAACTGGTTGTCTGACATTAAGATAACATATTTCCTTTTGACAAATTGCATGCTGCCTTTCACATGGTTAGGGGCACTGTCTCCCCTACAAAAGATGCATTGTCTGTAAGCACTACAAAACATGACCACGACCTGTCTTTTACATCCTCGCACAATAAAACAATAACTGCAACAAAAAAAGTGCTGTTTATCAGCAACGTGATTTTCCCTGTCGGGTGACACCCCTACCAAACGCATAGGACATGCGCCCGCCAAAACTGCTAGCTTACATGTTAGACACTGTAGATGGCCCTACAGATGTGTAAGAGAACTGACCCTTTAAATTCACTTTTTTCTGCAGAATACTGGAATAACGCGCGTCCTGTGTCCAAGTACATGTCAGTACATCTTAACGCATACCCTTAAATTAGCAGAGAGAGACTGTACAGCACCGGCCAGAATATCAAGCAGCTGGCCAGTTCTATTCTGAATGCATTCGCGGGACGCTGTGTCCGCACTCGCCAGCCGCACCACACCGAAAGAGATGTCATTAGCCTTGACAATGCGTGCCAGATACCACACGTGGCTGGCACACGTCTTGACACATTATAAAGTGACAGTTTTCTTATCCACATGAAGGGCCACCTACAGGGGTAGCTAAGCTCGTAGTTTCGGCGGGCGAGTCGACAACGCATGTCCTAAGCTTTTGATAGAGGTGTCACGTAACACGGAAAAATAACTTTAGAGATAAATGGCACTTATTTAGCGACATGCGAATCACAATAAAAATAAGCGTCGGGGCTTTTATATGAGAACTGTATGTATTGCTTGAAAGCCTTTCTTACTCTGAAGAGCAGAGTAGTAATTCTCAGCACGCTGTTGTGATGGCTCTGAATCACATTCCACATAAAACACGAAGAATCTGCGAAATGCATGTACAATCAGTTAGCATTTCAGTTTGATAGAGGTTCGGGCACACACTTATACAAAAATTGGACTGGTTTGCCATCCCCACAGTAAAAAAGGCTTCCATCATATGTTCTCATGATAATTATACACCACTCTTATTAATCTAACCTGGTAAGTGTCCTAGGCTTATTTTGCACGTGTCACGTCGCGAAAAATCCGAAACATGTTACCCAGGTTATAAGTACACTAGACTCGCGCTAATCCAGCCGTTCCTTGCACTTTTGGGTGCCGGATTAGCGGAAGTACCGGATGACCGAGAGGGTCTTTTTTAATTTAAACACACAGGGATTATACTTTATTGTATCCAAAGATACATTCATTTTCGTAGAAAATTTAGTTCTGGAGTGTGAAAATATACAGTAGTATCAGTCACTATGAAACATGTTCCGAATTTTTAGTTGTCGCAGTTATCATACGCGTGCCAGTATGCAACCGCATTAAAATCATTATATCAGTACTCCATATTTCTGCTTGTTGCATAATGTACTCCAGGATGATGTCTGCAGCTTCAGCAACAGCACTGTCAGACATCTTTATGCTCTTTACCCATGTGTCCTCCTTTTTTTCATTTTCGTCATTTCTTTCCTGAACGCCTTTGACTGTTTCTTCACTTCTTAAAGTTGGGTCTATTTCATAGGTTTCCTCATTCAGCCTCTCAGCAAATTTTCTTCGCAATTCCTACTCCTCCTCGTAGCTTGTGGAAAATGTCAATGTGCAAAGTGTCAGAAATTGATAATTCCGAATTGTCTGGCTCATCGCTGTCTTCAGTACTGTCTGCAGGAACTCTGCGTCAATGGATGGCCACATTTTCATCCGCTCTTCACTATGGTCGCGTTCTCCACTTTGTCCCATGCTTCTGGTGTTTGGAAAACGTCACATAAGTTGATTGCTTTCTACACCTTCAACATAGCCTCGGTATAGTCTTTTTGACAATCATTCAGCAAGAAGAGACATAGTGCCTGTCGATTGTTGTTGTTGTTGTGGTCTTCAGTCCTGAGACTGGTTTGATGCAGCTCTCCATGCTACTCTATCCTGTGCAAGCTTCTTCATCTCCCAGTACCTACTGAAACCTACATCCTTCTGAATCTGCTTAGTGTATTCATCTCTTGGTCTCCTTCTACGATATTTACCCTCCACTCTGCCCTACGATACTAAATTGGTGATCCCTTGATGCCTCAACACATGTCCTACCAACCGATCCCTTCTTCTAATCAAGTTGTGCCACAAACTCCTCTTCTCTCCAATTCTATTCAATACCTCCTCATTAGTTACGTGATCTACCCATATAATCTTCAGCATTCTTCTGTAGCACCACATTTCGAAAGCTTCTATTCTCTTCTTGTCCACACTATTTATCGTCCATGTTTCACTTCCATACATGGCTACACGCCATACAAATACTTTCAGAAATGACTTCCTGACACTTAAATCTGTACTCGATGTTAACAAATTTCTCTTCTTCAGAAACGCTTTCCGTGCCATTGCCAGTCTACATTTTATATCCTCTCGACTTCGACCATCATCAGTTATTTTGCTCCCCAAATAGCAAAATTGCTGTACAACTTTAAGTATCTCATTTCCTAATCTAATTCCCTCAGCATCACCCGATTTAATTCGACTACATTCCATTATCCTCGTTTTGCTTTTGTTGATGTCCATCTTATACCCTCATTTCAAGACACTATCCATTCCATTCAACTGCTCTTCCAAGTCCTTTTGCTGTCTCTTACAGTATTACAATGTCATTGGCGAACCTCAAAGTTTTTATTTCTTCTCCATGGATTTTAATACCTACTCCGAATTTTTCTTTTGTTTCCTTCACTGCTTGCTCAATATACAGATTGAATAACATTGGGGAGAGACTACAACCCTGTCTCACTCCCTTCCCAACCACTGCTTCCCTTTCATGTCCCTCGACTCTTATAACTGCCATCTGGTTTCTATACAAATTGTAAATAGCCTTTCGCTCCCTGTATTTTACCCCTGCCACCTTCAGAATTTGAAAGTGAGTATTCCAGTCAACATTGTAAAAAGCTTTCTCTAAGTCTACAAATGCTAGAAACGTAGGTTTGCCCTCCCTTAATCTAGCTTCTAAGATGAGTCATAGGGTGAGTATTGCCTCACGTGTTCCAAAATTTCTACGGAATCCAAAGTGATCTTCCCCAAGGTCGGCTTCTACTAGTTTTTCCATTCGTCTGTAAAGAATCCGCGTTAGTATTTTGCAGCCGTGACTTATTAAACTGATAGTTCGGTAATTTTCACATTTGTCAACACCTGCTTTCTTTGGGATTGGAATTATTATATTCTTCTTGAAGTTTGAGGGTATTTCGCCTGTTTCATACATCTTGCTCACCAGATAGTAGAGCTTCGTCTGGACTGGCTCTCCCAAGGCTGTCAGTAGTTCTAATGGAATGTTGTCTACTCCCGGGGCCTTGTTTCGACTCAGGTCTTTCAGTGCTCTGTCAAACTCTTCACGCAGTATTATATCTCCCATTTCATTTTCATCTACATCCTCTTCCATTTCCATAATATTGTCCTCAAGTACATCGCCCTTGTATAGACCCTCCATATACTTCTCCCACCTTTCTGCTTTCCCTTCTTTGCTTAGAACTGGGTTTCCATCTGAGCTTTTGATATTCATCCAAGTGGTTCTCTTTTCTCTGAAGGTCTTTAATTTTCCTGTAGGCTGTATCTATCTTACCCCTAGTGAGGTAAGCCTCTACATCCTTACATTTGTCCTCTAGCCATGCCTGCTTAGCCATTTTGCACTGCCGGTCGATCTCATTTTTAAAACGTTTGTATTCCTTTTTGCCTGCTTCATTTACTGCATTTTTATATTTTCTCCTTTCATCAATTAAATTGAGTATTTCTTCTGTCACCCTAGGATTTCTACTAGACCTCGTCTTTTTACCTACTTGATCCTCTGCTGCCTTCACTACTTCATCCCTCAAAGCTACCCATTCTTCTTCTACTGTCAATTGTTCCCTTATGCTCACCCTGAAACTCTGTACAACCTCTGGTTTAGTCAGTTTATCCAGGTCCCATCTCCTTAAATTCCCACCTTTTTGCAGTTTCTTCAGTTTTAATCTACAGGTCATAACCAATGGATTGTGGTTCGAATCCATATCTGCCCCTGGTAATGTCTTACAATTTAAAACCTGGTTCCTAAATCTCTGTCTTACCATTATATAATCTATCTGAAACCTGTCAGTATCTCCAGGCTTCTTCCATGTATACAACCATCTTTCATGATTCTTGAACCAAGTGTTAGCTATGATTAAGTTGTGCTCTGTGCAAAATTCTACCAGGCGGCTTCCTCTTTCATTTCTGTCGATAATGACGTTTAATTGATTCAAAAATCCAGGGGCTCAATCAAGGCTGTCACATTGGGTGGAAGAAGGAGTAGTTGTATGCCATCGGTTTTTCTTCTTCAGCTCTTTTCTCTCGGCTGGTACGAACGTTTCGTGGATCCACCGAGAGGCTCTTTCTCTGTCTATCCACGCTATCTTCGGAGAACAATATTGCAGTGATAGCGTATTTTTGTCGTTGTGTCGAAGACAACTTCGATAGTGGGGCTTTCCAACCACCACGAGAAATAGTTCATGATTCCCATTACAACATGCCGTTAATGGTACGCACTGTTTTTGCTGAGCTTTTTTCTCGTTCTAGGCAGCCAGTGTCTTTAAAGGAAGCATATTGTAAGAGAGGCCGGTTTTATCAGCACTGTACAAGGCACGGCACTTAAATCTTCTTCCTGCATTATCTTCCGTATCTCTTTAACAAATTCTTGTGCATCTTTTTGCTGCCTTGTGTTTCCCCGGTGGCCGTCAGCTACCGCACGCCATGTCGTTTCTTCCAGATTGAGAGCCAACCTCGCTTGTCACAAAAAAGTTTCTGCCGCCAAATTGTTTGTTAAATGAAACTGCTTAATCCTTTATTACCGGACCACTAACCTGGGATAAGTTTACTGCCTTGCTGTACGAACCATCTGTAAAGAGGTACGTCAAGTTCGTCATTCTCATTCCTTCGCATAACATGTTGTAGACCAGGTGTTATAAACAGAGTCCTATCCACAGAGGCAGCAATTCAGCAAGCGAATGGATGCCTACCAGTTTACTCAGAATAGAACCTTATAGCTAGGAACAGAGTAGATCGTGTTTTTGACCCCCTGCAAGGATCAACGTAAAGTATTTTACAACGTGCTCCACTGTAGTTTCTGCAGTCACTTCCGTGTAGTTTCAGTTAACTAATAACTTACAGAACAGCTTCTGTATGGTGTTTAATAGTGTTCAGCTGTGTGTCTACAGGGGTAATAACCACTAAACATAGTTACTGTGTTATGTATACGTCAAAGAAAACTGGAAATGGATGGCATCGAACTCAAAAAATGAAAAATTGAAGAATCAGATGTAGACAACTGCCATAATGGAAGAATATAAATTGCATTTGGAGAAGGAAGAAGCTATTGCAAATTCTCAAGAAAGATTTACGTATATTTTTTAACACAGGGTATGGAGGAATGTGCCGGCCGTTGTGGCCGAGCGGTTCTAGGCGCTTCAGTCCGGAACCGCGCGGCCGCTACCGTCGCATGTTGGAATCCTGCCTCGGGCATGGATGTGTGTGATGTCCCTAGGTTAGTTAGGTTTAAGTGGTTCTAAGTTCTAGGGGACTGATGACCTCAGATGTTAATTCCCATAGTGCTCAGAGCCATTTGAACCATTTTTGCAGAAATCTAGTTACAACAGCGGAATACAATTCATTAGTATTTACTGTAAATAGCAATGGTAAGTAGCCAACATTGGAGTATTGGTCGAAAATGTCGTAATCGAGGCGATTAATTGCATTAAGGGACACACGAAAAATCAAGGCTCCTTTCACATCTCGCTCTGCTTAAAAGAGATGGTTACACTGCATCCAAATCTGCCGTACAAGACGTACGTGTTTCTGTATGTCCATCTTTATGCAGAATGGTTGCGGGACCTCGTCTGTTCCATATAAAATGTCAAATCAAAATACGTTCATCCATCTAAATTCCTAATTTTATTTTATTTTTGGTACCAGTTTCAGCGTTATACTACGCTATCTTCAAGCCCCCTGAATGAAGTGTAGGAAGGCCCGCCGTGGTGGCTGAGCGGTTCTAGGCGCTGCAGTCCGGAACCGCGCGACTGCTACGGTCGCAGGTTCGAATCTTGCCTTGGGCCTGGATGTGTGTGATGTACTTAGGTTAGTTAGGTTTAAGTAGTTCTAACTTCTAGGGGACTGATGACCTCAGACTTTAAGTCCCATAGTGCTCAGAGCCATTTGAACCATTTTGAACGTATAGGAAGAATTCCACGTTCGAGGGCATCGCGTTATTAAAAATAAATCTACCGATACAAGTGACTGTATACTTCCCTCATGTCGATTGTATAAGAGGTCAGGGGACCCACAGATGGCTAGTGTAACGCTGAAATTGGTAGGGAGAAAAATTGGAAATTTAGTGAGCTCAAGGTGTTTTAATTTGGCATTTTATATTTAGATGTGCCTGTAGTCCTACGCATAGAAGTAGCAGTTTAGCAAGCGAACAGATGCCTATCATTTTACACAATAATAATAACTTATAGCTGGGAACGAAATGGATTGAATTGAGTGTCCGACCCTCTGAAAAGACCATCAAACAGTATTTACACTGTACTCTACTGTATTCTTTGGCAGTCGCTTCCATGTAGTATCAGTTAACGGATAACTTACGGAACGGCTGTTGTGTGATGTTTAACAGCCTTCTGCAGTTTGTCTACTAGGGTAATAAGTGTGTTATGTGCACCAAAAAGAAAGCAGTTATTTGATGTAGACACCTCATCAGGAAAGTGTAATCAAAAATGGCTCTGAGCACTATGGGACTCAACTGCTGTGGTCATAAGTCCCCTAGAACTTAGAACTACTTAAACCTAACTAACCTAAGGACATCACACACATCCATGCCCGAGGCAGGATTCGAACCTGCGACCGCAGCGGTCGTGCGGTTCCAGACTGTAGCGCCTTTAACCGCTCGGCCACTCCGGCCGGCTAAAGTGTAATCCTTTTCCCTAACCTCCATGCTCTTCCCCAGAAGGTGCGACCACACGCGTTGTGTTTAGCACGAATCCCAATAGCCGACTACGCCCATGCCTGCTTTCAGGCGATACTGCATATGCTCTGAGAGTATACGTGGGCTCTCTCAATAGTGTGGATGCTTCAATTTGTTAACACAGGCTGCAGTCTATTACAGCACTGACATTGTACTCCACGATCACTCACGTCAGTACGCCATCTACACTAGGTTCGTTGAGTTATTATGCTAATCTCTACACGGTAGTGTTTGTCGGGATTGGCTACCTTACATCTTAGCAGCCACAGTACCGGTACATATAATCCAATGTCTGAGATATCAGAACAATTTTCGCTCATAACTTCGACTCGGTAGCTGCTAGAACAGCGTTCCTTACCTCAGATATATTTACCCTTCTCCACCATCCCTGGCAGTTTTTAACAAACGAAATCACCCTGTACAATGGAAATGTTCAGGGAACTTAAACGATGATCGTCGGAAGAAAGAAGATGTCTGTACAAAGCTCTGTTGCGTAAATCAGAATAATATGTACTCGGAGAAAAATGTGCGATTATTCTGCTTCCAGATTCTTTTATCTCTCACAGGGAGCCTGAGCATAAGGTAACAGAGATCAGGCCGCATAGAAATAGAGAGTCACTTTTCCGTTGCTAATCACACGAATGTAGGATTGGAAATAAACGTGTTTCTACCTAAAATAAACACTATTTCACTTCGAAGCTCTTCATATATCCCTGTAATCAGGTATACTAAGCCTGTATTCATCGCCGGCCTGGGTGGCCGAGCGGTTCTAGGCGCTTCAGTCCGGAACCGCGAGACCGCTACGGTCGCAGGTTCGAAACCTGCCTCGGGCATGGATGTGTGTGATGTCCTTAGGTTAGTTAGGTTTAAGTAGTTCTAAGTTATAGGAGACTGATGGCCTTAGAAGTTAAGTCCCATAGTGCTGAGAGCCATTTTTTGAACCTTCTCATTTTGTATTCATCGCTGACCCACACCAACGACGCCATGTTTGTCCTCTTGCTGACTGCTGCAAGGATTGCTCAAAGCCGACAAGGACGTTTATTCATGACGCGGAAATATAAGAACAAATTTCAACACCCATTAAAGTAATATAGTTTTCCAGAGTCACAGTAAAATAAGATATTCCATATTAGAAGGTTATTTACATACAAAGAATGTGTGTAATTCGTTATATAGTAAATACCACGCTACTAGTATATTCTGTAATGTGTCAAAGGCGTTTGACTGTGTATTCGCAAAACAGAACAGCTTTTTAAGTAAGTTAGAATGTTATAGTGTAACAGCAAAAACGGCAAAATAGTTCGAATCGTATCTCCCAGCAAACAAAGAGATTCAGTTGGAAAGAAGCTTGTATTAATCAGTCATCATCCAAACAGTACTTCACAATTTTTCTTCTGAACACCATTACTTTTTCTAATGTACTTTACTGATCTTTCAGCAATAATATTACAAGATGCTAAGACTTTCGCTCCTGACAAATATTTCAGATCGCTGTTTTGGTGAATTTCACGACGCTTTCAGTTTGTTATACTACGAAGACTTTTCCAAATATTGTTGAAGCATATTTTAACGGAAACTTGGCACTACGAGCAAATGCAGTACAAAAACTGAAAAATAACTTTGGTATCCCTCGTTCACTTATAACAAATAAATAGCAGCATCTGAGCTCTCACTCAGGTGGCGGAGGTTCGAGACCTTCCGCGGGCAAGTGTGTGTGTGTGTGTGTTCGTCCTTGGGATAATTTAGGTTAAGTAGTGTGCAAGCTTAGGGATTGATGACCGTAGCAGTTAAGTCCTATAAGATTTCACACACATTTGAACATTTGAACAGGAAAGCGAAATGCCCTTGCGTTTATCCTCTCAAAGCTATAAGGCAAATTAATTCCAGATATCGAATGCAAATTACAAAGATGCCTAAGAATCACATATACAAAATCTCTGATACTTTTGAACGGAATGTGTCTGTACCAACGATGCAAGGACATTCAAAACCTGCAGGGGGCTTACGGGAACCTTACAACATACCACGGTCACTTTCTGTGTAGGTAACCTATGTTGGATATGAATATTCTGCTTTGTGCATGTCAGTGCCCATTTCATTAATACACTGCCGGAATAAAGTCGTAAAAGATGGTGCCTTTTCAAACTTCTCACCAATCGCATAAGAGTGACTCTAGTGACGCAACTACAAGGATACAAATCACGTTTGCTTTAAATACACTCCTGGAAATGGAAAAAAGAACACATTGACACCGGTGTGTCAGACCCACCATACTTGCTCCGGACACTGCGAGAGGGCTGTACAAGCAATGATCACACGCACGGCACAGCGGACACACCAGGAACCGCGGTGTTGGCCGTCGAATGGCGCTAGCTGCGCAGCATTTGTGCACCGCCGCCGTCAGTGTCAGCTAGTTTGCCTTGGCATACGGAGCTCCATCGCAGTCTTTAACACTGGTAGCATGCCGCGACAGCGTGGACGTGAACCGTATGTGCAGTTGACGGACTTTGAGCGAGGGCGTATAGTGGGCATGCGGGAGGCCGGGTGGACGTACCGCCGAATTGCTCAACACGTGGGGCGTGAGGTCTCCACAGTACATCGATGTTGTCGCCAGTGGTCGGCGGAAGGTGCACGTGCCCGTCGACCTGGGACCGGACCGCAGCGACGCACGGATGCACGCCAAGACCGTAGGATCCTACGCAGTGCCGCAGGGGACCGCACCGCCACTTCCCAGCAAATTAGGGACACTGTTGCTCCTGGGGTATCGGCGAGGACCATTCGCAACCGTCTCCATGAAGCTGGGCTACGGTCCCGCACACCGTTAGGCCGTCTTCCGCTCACGCCCCAACATCGTGCAGCCCGCCTCCAGTGGTGTCGCGACAGGCGTGAATGGAGGGACGAATGGAGACGTGTCGTCTTCAGCGATGACAGTCGCTTCTGCCTTGGTGCCAATGATGGTCGTATGCGTGTTTGGCGCCGTGCAGGTGAGCGCCACAATCAGGACTGCATACGACCGAGGCACACAGGGCCAACACCCGGCATCAAGGTGTGGGGAGCGACCTCCTACACTGGCCGTACACCACTGGTGATCGTCGAGGGGACACTGAATAGTGCACGGTACACCCAAACCGTCATCGAACCCATCGTTCTACCATTCCTAGACCGGCAAGGGAACTTGCTGTTCCAACAGGACAATGCACGTCCGCATGTATCCCGTGCCACCCAACGTGCTCTAGAAGGTGTAAGTCAACTACCCTGGCCAGCAAGATCTCCGGATCTGTCCCCCATTGAGCATGTTTGGGACTGGATGAAGCGTCGTCTCACGCGGTCTGCACGTCCAGCACGAATGCTGGTCCAACTGAGGCGCCAGGTGGAAATGGCATGGCAAGCCGTTCCACAGGACTACATCCAGCATCTCTACGATCGTCTCCATGGGAGAATAGCAGCCTGCATTGCTGCGAAAGGTGGATATACACTGTACTAGTGCCGACACTGTGCATGCTCTGTTGCCTGTGTCTATGTGTCTGTGGTTCTGTCAGTGTGATCATGTGATGTATCTGACCCCAGGAATGTGTCAATAAAGTTTCCCCTTCCTGGGACAATGAATTCACGGTGTTCTTATTTCAATTTCCAGGAGTGTATAAGCTGGGTGTTAGTTACCTTTAGACTGGACGTGGTGAGTAGATGTTAGTGAACACCCTACTGAGTTTGAACGAAGAGGTGTAATAGGTTGATGAGAAGTTGGATGTTCCTTCTGCGATATTACAGATATACTTGGCAAGAATATAGACATTGTACGCTACTAGCCATTAAAATTGCTACACCACGAACATGACGTGCTACAGACGCGAAATTTAACCGACAGGAAGAAGATGCTGTGATATGCAAATGATTAGCTTTTCAGAGCATTCACACAAGGTAGGCGCCGGTGGCGACACCTACAACGTGCTGGCATGAGGAAAGTTTCCAACCGATTTCTCATAAACAAACAGCAGTTGACCGGCGGTGCCTGGTGAAACGTTGTTGTGTTGCCTCGTGTAAGGAGGAGAAATGCGTACCATCACGTTTCCGACTTTGATAAAGGTCAGATTGTAGCCTATCGCGATTGCGGTTTATCTGTCGCGACATTGCTGCTCGCGTTGGTCAAGATCCAATGACTGTTAGCAGAATATGGAATCGGTGGGTTCAGGAGGGTAATACGGAACGCCGTGCTGGATTCAAACGGCCTCGTATCACTAGCAGTCGAGATGACCGGCATCTTATCCGCATGGCTGTAACGGATCGTGCAGCCACGTCTCGATCCCTGTGTCAACAGACGGGGACGTTTCCAAGACAACAACCATTTGCACGAATAGTTCGACGACGTTTGCAGCAGCATGGACTATCAGCTCGGAGACGTTGGCTGCGGTTACCCTTGATGCTGCATCACAGACAGGAGCGCCTGCGGTGGTGTACTCAACGACAAACCTGGGTGCACGAATAGCAAAACGTCATTTTTTCGGATGAATCCAGGTTCCGTTTACAGCATCATGATGGTCGCATCCGTGTTTGGTGACATCGCGGTGAACGCACATTGGAAGCGTGTATTCGTCATCGCCATACTGCCGTGATGGTATGGGGTGCCATTGGTTACACGTCTCGGTCACCTCTTGTTCGCGTTGACGGCACTTTGTACAGTGGACGCTACATTTCAGATGTGTTACGACCCGTGGCTCTATCCTTCATTCGATCCCTGCAAAACCCTACATTTCAGCAGGATAATGCACGACCGCATGTTGCAGATCCTGTACGGGCCTTTCTGGATACAGAGAATGTTCGACTGCTGTCCTGGCCAGCACATTCTCCAGATCTCTCTCAAATTGAAAACGTCTGGTCAATGGTGGCCGAGCAACTGGCTCGTCACAATACGCCAGTCACTACTCTTGATGAACTGTGGTATCGTGTTGAATCTGAATGGGCAGCTGTACCTGTGCACGCCATCCAAGCTGTGTTTGACTCAATGCCCAGGCTTATCAAGGCCATTATCACGGCCAGAGGTGGTTGTTCTGGGTACTGATTTCTCAGGATCTGTGCACCCAAATTTCGTGAAAATGTATGTCAGTTCTAGTATAATATATTTGTCCAATGAATACCCGTTTATCATCTGCATTTCTTCATGGTGTAGCAATTTTAATGGCCAGTAGTGTACATGACTGCTGGCAGTGGGGCCGGGCTCCAGACGGCCACGTTGCACTACCGAGAGAGAAGGCCATCGTGTTCGGCGTATGTCTCTGGCGCATCGTACTGTATCTGCGGCAGCAGTTTGAGCAGCAGTTGCCACCGCAGTGACACAGTGAATTGTTACAAATCGGTTACTTTAAGGACATCTCCGAGACACACCCTCTGTAGCGCGCATTCCATTGCCCGCTAACCACGCTAGTTGCAACCAGTGGTGTCATGCGAGAGTTGCTTTGGAGAGTGGGTTAGAGATCTGCTGTGTTTTCTGATGGAAGCAGGTTCTGCCTCGGTGCCAGTGATGGCCGTGTGGTGGTTACGAGGAGGCCAGTTGAGGACCTGCAACCAGCGCGTCTGCATACTACACATGCGAATAATTATAGGCCTATTTCGCTTACGTCAATCTGTTGTAGAATAATGGAACATGTTTTGTGTTCTCGTATT
This sequence comes from Schistocerca americana, assembly GCF_021461395.2. Classification (NCBI taxonomy): domain Eukaryota; kingdom Metazoa; phylum Arthropoda; class Insecta; order Orthoptera; family Acrididae; genus Schistocerca; species Schistocerca americana. The sequence continues at coordinate 392,511,710 of NC_060124.1, forward strand.
ATGACGTTCTTAGATAATACAAATCTCCTTCATCATAACCCGCGCAGTCCGGAACCGCGGGGCTGCTACGGTCGCAGGTTCGAATCCTGCCTCGGGCATGGATGTGTGTGATGTCCTTAGGTTAGTTAGGTTTAATTAGTTCTTAGTTCTAGGGGACTTATGACGACAGCAGTTGAGTCCCATAGTGCTCAGAGCCATTTGAACCATTTTTTTTCATCATAACCAACATGGATTCCGCAAACAGAGATCATGTGAAACTCAGCTCGCCCTATTTGCCCAAGAAATTCACAGTGCCGTAGACACTGGCGAGCAGATTGATGCCGTATTCCTGGACTTCAGGAAGGCATTTGATACGGTTCCGCACTTACGTTTAGTGAAAAAAATACGAGCTTACGGAATATCGGACCAGGTTTGTGATTGGATTCAGGATTTCCTAGAAGAAAGAACACAACATGTCATTCTTAACGGTTCAAAATCTGCAGATGTAGAGGTAATTTCGGGAGTACCGCAGGGAAGCGTGATAGGACCTTTATTGTTTACAATATACATAAACGACTTAGTTGACAACATCGGTAGCTCCGTGAGGCTATTTGCAGATGACACGGTTGTCTACAAGAAAGTAGCAACATCAGAAGACTCGTACGTACTCCAGGAGGACCTGCAGAGGATTAATGCATGGTGCGACAGCTGGCAGCTTTCCCTAAACGTAGATAAATGTAATATAATGCGCATACATAGGGGCAGAAATCCATTCCAGTACGATTATGCCATAGGTGGTAAATTATTGGAAGCGGTAACGACCGTAAAATACTTAGGAGTTACTATCCGGAGCGATCTGAAGTGGAATGATCACATAAAACAAATAGTGGGAAAAGCAGGCGCCAGGTTGAGATTCATAGGAAGAATTCTAAGAAAATGTGACTCATCGACGAAAGAAGTAGCTTACAAAACGCTTGTTCGTCCGATTCTTGAGTATTGCTCATCAGTATGGGACCCTTACCAGGTTGGATTAATAGAAGAGATAGACATGATCCAGCGAAAAGCAGCGCGATTCGTCATGGGGACATTTAGTCAGCGCGAGAGCGTTACGGAGATGCTGAACAAGCTCCAGTGGCGGACACTTCAAGAAAGGCGTTACGCAATACGGAGAGGTTTATTATCGAAATTACGAGAGAGCACATTCCGGGAAGAGATGGGCAACATATTACTACCGCCCACATATATCTCGCGTAATGATCACAACGAAAAGATCCGAGAAATTAGAGCAAATACGGAGACTTACAAGCAGTCGTTTTTCCCACGCACAATTCGTGAATGGAACAGGGAAGGGGGGGATCAGATAGTGGTACAATAAGTACCCTCCGCCACACACCGTAAGGTGGCTCGCGGAGTATAGATGTAGATGTAGATGTAGAAACTGGACCTACACCTTGTGTTATGGTCTGGAGTGCGGTTTCGCGTGACTTCAAGAGCACTCTCGTAGTCATCCCACGCTTGTGTCCGTAAAACTGTACGTCAATCTGATGATTCGACCTGTCACCCTGCCATTCTCCAACAGTATTCTAAAAGGTGTTTTCCAACACGATAACTTTCTCCCACATACCGCTGTTGTAATCCAACATGTTCAACAGAGTGTCGAAATGTTCTCTTGGCCTACCAGATCACCAGATCAGTCTCCAATCGAGAACATATAGAAGATCATCGGACGACAATTTCAGCGTCATTCACAAACAGCATTAACCGTCCCTGCATGGACCGACCAAGTGTAAGAGACGGAACTCCTATGGCACAGACTATCATTCGGCACCTGTACAGCACAATGCATGCACGTCTGCGTGCCTGCATTCAACATTCTGTTCTTAATGTACCAGCATTTCACATTTTCAGTCGCTTACCTCGCGTTTGCATCAGCCTGTGATCTTGCAGTGTTAAACACTTAAATATGATGCGCCAGAGAATCTAGTATAGGCATGCATATTCAAACGCAAAGGTATGTAAAGAGGCAGAATACGGCGCTGCGGTCGGCAACGCCTATATAAAATAACAAGCGTCTGGCGCAGTTCGGTTACTGCAACTACAACGGTAGGCTATCAGGGTTTAAGTGAGTTTGAACGTACTTGGGGACGAGCGATGGGACATAGCATCTCCGAGGCAGCGATGAAGGGGGGGATTTTCCCGTAAGACCATTTCACGAGTTTATCCTGAATATCAGGAATCCGGTAAAACATCAAATCTCCGACATCGCTGCGGCCGGAAAAAGATCCTGCAGGAATGGGACCAACGACAACTAAAGAGAATCGTTCAGCGTGACAGAAAGGCAACGCCTTCGCAAATTGCTGCAGATTTCAATGCTGGGCCCTCAACAAGTGCCAGCGTACGATCCATTCAACAAAGCATCATCGGACCAGATGGCTCACTCGTGTAACCTTGGTGACTACTCGACACAAAGCTTTACGCCTCGCCTGGGTCCATCAACGCCAACATTGGACTGTTGATGAGGTAACACGTTTCCTGGTCGCACGAGTCTCGTTTCAAATTGTATCGAGCGGATGGATGGGTACGGCTATGGAAACAGCCTCATGAATGCATGGACGCTGCATGTCAGCAGGGGATTGTTCAAGCTGGTAGAGGCTCTCTAATGGTGTGGGGCGTGTGCGGTTGGAGTGATGTGGGATCCCTGATTAGTTTATATACGACTCTGGTAGTTGACACGTACATAAGCATCCTGCCTGATCATCTACATCCATTCATGTCCGTTGTGCATTCCGACGGTCTTAGGCAATTCCAACAGGACAATTTGACACCCCATGTCCCGAATTACTACAGAGTGGCTCCAGGAACACTCTTCTGAGTTTAAACACTCCCACTGGCCAGCTGACTACCCAAACATGAACATTTGATGCCTTGCAATGTGCTGTTCAGAAGAAATCTCAACCCTTCGTACTGTTACGGGTTTTTGGACACCCCTGCAGAAATCAAGGTGTCAGTTCCCTCCAGCACTACATCAGACATTAGACGAGTCCATGCCATGAGTGTTGCGGCACTTCTGCGTGCTCGTGTGGGCCCTACACGATATTAGGCAAGTGTACCAGTTTCTTTGGATCTTGAGTGTAGAGCTGTAGACTAACGTATTGCCGAAATTTCATTATAATATTTTTTGTGTTGCTGTTTTTTTCAGTCAGTATATTCCTACTCTACGTGTAACAGCAATAATGGAAGTAAATGTAGGTTCGAGGGGAGTGTTGCCAGTCGGCCGCTGTGGCCGAGCGGTTCTAGGTGCTTCAGTCCAGAACCACGCTGCTGCTAAGGTCGTGGGTTCGAATCCTGCCTGGGGCATGGATGTGTGTGATGTGCTTCGGTTAGTTAGGTTTAAGTAGTTCTAAGTTCTAGGGGACTGATGATCTCAGATGTTTAGTCCCATAGTACTCAGAGCCATCTGAACCATTTTTTGGAGTGATGCCAGAACTACAGAAAAAAGGACGAAGTGAATCTCCGCTTTCGGAGTAACTGGCTGTGAGTTGCCGCCTTTCGGTAGTCGACCGCGGCGACAGCTGTGACGCGGATGATTAACGGTTTTCCTGATGGCGGTCGTTAACCTCGTGGCGTCCTTGGAGACCGTCAGCAGTGTCAGTCCGCGACTGTCGGTGACCGTTGAAGGGAGGTACCGCGACCGAAGCTGACAAACGATGTCAATATAAGGCCGCCAGCAGACGAATAAGATGCTACGAGAAATGGCACACTTCACCCATTACATTATTTCTTTCTTTCTTCTGGTTTTATGGGGTCATTGGACCACTTAGTCATTTTCTGGTCGTCTTTTTCAACAGGTTTTCTTTCCGAAATGTCTAGTATCTTTTCATTCGTCCTGATATTTTTTTGTCATTTCTCATCTATAAACATAATTTTTATTATTAGTCGTCTATCTATTTTTGGTTGAAACCTTATTTATATGTTTTTCACTTTCTTTAAACTTTGTTTTGTTTTGCAAATTGGCCAGGTTTAATTCTACGGCTTTCATATATTAGGGATGCAGTTATTTTGAGACTGGTCACAAATCTCGTTCTGAAGTGTGAACACTGCTTCATTAGTCTTGTAAGCTTTAAAAAATATTGTCTGTATGTGAGAACTTGTAATATATTGATTTCAAAAACTTTCTCCTCGTATAACGTGTATTTTAGGTATCGCGTTCAACTGCTGAGCAAAACTGTTGGTTGGCCCTGTTTTAGGCATGTGAGCAGCGCTTGAAATAAAACTTCAAGAAATACAAAATTTTAAATAAAAAAAATGAATCTAATTAAATGGCGAAAGAAACTAATTTTGTGCTCTAAGAAAACTATATAACTAAAACTCAGAACCAAAGAAGCTTATGTACGTTACATGATATTAAGTGCAGCGTTTGACTTCTAATATCCACCAAAAAAAAATAGCTTACTACTCTACTCGAAAGGAAATAATGATTTGAAATTACCAATATTGCTCACTGAAAATCAATTTGCTTGCTAGCGCGCCACCTGACAATCCCGATTACACACTTGCCCCGTTTACATGGGGCATCCAAAACCGAATTTCGTAAACAAATTTCCCAATACCGCATTTGAGTGCTCATCAAAATCGATTCTGAAAATCCTTTTCTAGTTGCTGGTTTCTCAATTCCGCAGTCGATTGTCGCTACCATGTAAACGCAGCTGGTTTTGAAACCTGCTTGGGTTGTCAAGTTACGTCTTCGATTTCAGAATATTTGGTTAATAAAGACTTATTGTGTAGTGAAGGAGAAGCAGAAAGACTGAGCATGAAGCTGTCTACCCGCAATATTTAAGTGCAAAGAAATAACGATTGTCTTGGCTGAATCAGAAACTGGATCAGCTGTTTTCCTGCCGCCATATTTAATTGGGCTAGTTATCCGCTTCAGACCTTAACATGTAAACGTGACAGCGAGAAACGGTTTCCGAAATGCGGTTTTCGTCTTCCGAAGATGGTCACATGTAAACGTAGTGACTGCTCAAGAACGCAAAGTGAGACCTACCTCTTGTTTAGCATGTTGTTTTGTGTCAGACACTCGGACGTTCTCGAAAGCAAATACGATTAAGCAGAGGCAGCAACTAAAGATAAATAATCTGCTCAAAATTTTTTTGCTTGTCTGGAAGAATCTGTTGCTGCGTGTGGCGTAAGGCGCAATGCACACAACAGAATATTTAAAACTTTGTTGTGAATCATGGAGGTGCATTTCACTTTTAAAAAAAAATCGTTTTTGAGAAATCAAACTCTGATTATTGACAAAGAGACTGCACGACACAAGAAGATTCTAGTAATTACAGAATTCTCTCATTACAAAGAAACTACAGACATACTTATAAAATTCCTCCAGTATCTTCTCCATCAATATAAAGAACAAGAAAGTACCAGTATTATAAATGAGTTTCGTCTCGATAATAAAATATTCCTGATAGTTTCTCCCAGATTCAAAAATAACGAATCTCTTCCTCAGCTGCTCTGTACTATGTCTCAAACAACAACGCACCAGCGCTGCACAACTGACAGACTAGCAAGACAAGCACAGATAAAACTAAGAACGGAGCCAAGATCTTATTCACTATTCAAGGTGAATTATTTACGATAACAGAAAATGCATGATAGCCTTACACTCTTTTTCCTGGTATTCTTTAACAAATTCTATATCCTTGCGATGCTATTGACTTCCGATAGTGTTCTCATTTCTTCAAGTCCAGTTATTAGAAACTCTTTGCGATCCTTTTCGTCTGTCAAAATACAGATGTTTCCTTTTCGTACGATGGAATTTATGTTCTGAGTTGCTATGTAGTTTATCTGTCCTGTCTTAAGTATAAATTTTGATCTCCTGTCAGTCTTGGGTGTTTTCAGATGCTCAAGCTCATGTAAGTTATCTTCCAAGTGACGGCCTACCGTATCCGAGTGCAGTCTTCTCTGACAGTTGCCAAGCGGTGGATTTTTCCTTAAGATTTCTTTCTATGTTAGACATTCAGAAGTAGATAACCTTACACGCAGCAAGCTTCGAGCTACACCTACGGTTGTTAACTGTAGCGTTTGTTTTGTGTTTGGTCCGCGACAGCTACCTTTTTTCCCTTGAAGTCCGCCAGCGAATCGTTGAGAACCCCACTATCCGCCACTTGGCTCGCGCCACAACAGAATATCACCTCTCCGCCTGCCAGGACAGCGTAGTAGGTACAAAACATTTCATTACTCGCCTTCCATGGATTACGCAGATAGTGGTCCCTGGGGTGTGCAGATAAGTCAAATACGTACGTTTAATTGAAGAGCAGCACAGTAGAATGATTTAATCAAAACTGAATACATTTGTCACGGGAAGTGGCCCGCGTTCATTATATATATAAAATATGCTTATTTTCTGTCTGTCGAGAGCAGTTTATTTCATAATGACCTGTTTCGTACAATGTCGCCCTCTTCAGATCATATCTCGCAGTAACAGAGTAACCGGTCTTAACGTAGCTATCGACATATGGTAGTTTATTTTATAAAACGCCTTAACATCACAAAACACTATTGTATAAGAGTGCTACATCTAATTATAAAATAAGAAAACATTAAAAAATTTCTATGAAGATACTTTTCAATAGAGTGGAGAATTTACCAAGAGAGACTTCTTTAAGTCAGTTTCGAACTCCACCACATTACCTATACGTCATTAAACTTTCTCTGACAAGTTGTTGAATACATGTATACCATGTATCTGGAGCAGTTCTATGCTGTGTTAACTCGTTAGGGTCTTTATGGAACTTATTTTTATTCCTAGCGTTATATTCACTCTTGTCCCTATTTTCTGATGAAAGTAAATAGTTTCAACTGGAAAGGGCATCAATAAATATATGTATTCTTCAGCAGTTGCCAAAAACTCAGAATGTCCTAGAGTTAACACCAGATATAATGCGTCAAGCATAATCCTGTATTTTCAAATTACTGTTCCTGTAAATTGTCTTCCCCTAAAAAAATTATTCCATAACGCATTAGTGAATCCCCGAAGTATCGAATATAAACTACTTTCTTCGTTTATAAATCACCTCTATCAGTAATCTTGCATATTACATACGTAACTCAGTTACTGTGTTTCATTAACTCTTGGCAGTGGGTTTTCCAATTAATGTTGTGGTCTGTCTGTAGTCCCAAGCCGGCTGAAGGTGGCCGAGCGGTTCTAAGCGCTACAGTCTGGAACCGCCTGACCGCTACTGTCGCAGGTTCGAATCCTACCTCGGGCATGGATGTGTGTGATGTCCTTAGATTAGTTAGGTTTAAGTAGTTCTAAGTTCTAGGGGACTGATGACCTCAGAAGTGAAGTCCCGTAGTGCTCAGAGCCATTTGAACTTTTTTTTTTTTTTTGTAGTCCTAAAAGTTTGAAACTTCCTGCTCCTTCTGTTTCATTGAATGCATTTATAGCCCGAAGAGTTCTACAAAAATAACTAACCTTTACACACTGAGTGTTGTCAAAATTCGATGATAATCCATTTGCCTTGAACCATCTGTTGATGTTTTTGAATATTTCGATAGCTTTATTTTCAGTAATGGTAGCAGGATATTACGTTTTATCAGTGTTCTTATATGATCGTCAAAAAGCACAAAATTTACATCTGAAACTGCAAGCAGCAGGTTATTTATGTTACCAGAAACTAGAGAGGATCCAAAATAGAGCCTTGTGGTTCGCCGTGTCTTACTGCTTCAAATCATGAGCGCTTATTGGTATGAGATCGACATAAACTGACACACATTACATGCCACCTAGTGCGGTGCGCGGTGGTTAGCATACTGGGCTCGCATTCGGGAGGACGATGGTTCAAACCCGCGACCGGCCATCCTGATTTAGGTTTTCCGTGATTTTCCTAAATCGCTTCAGCAAATGCTGGGATGGTTCCTTTGTAAAGGCACCGTCGACTCCCTCCCCCATCCTTTCCTAATCCGTTGGGACCGATGATTTCGCTGTTTGGTCCTCTCCCCCCCCCCCTCCCCCCCCCCTAATCAACCAACCAGTGCAGGCTTAGAAATATTGGCATTCGTCGTTATTGTAGCCAGTTCAGTGGTCAGATTACTGTCATAAGCCACCCCTGAGAACCCCTTTTACTGACAAAATGACGCAAAACTTCTTAAATCCTTGACTGGAGCCAACGCCTAGATCCTCACTACTCGAGCTCAAGTTCCGTCACTTCCAAATAGAAAGTTGATCTTACGTAAAAATTCGATACAAAGAGAGACTCATTTATCTTATCTTCTGTCGTTTGATAATATCTCTGCATGACCTACACTTAATTTATCTGCAGTTGCGTCGTTTGGGTGTCACCTACCGATAGCGTAAGAGGCGGTAAATCGGTTCGTCATCAAATAAAAATTGTCGGTGAACATCAATAGCATAGTCTTGTTGCGATTATTACAATGATCGAATTATATCGACAGCAAATTTAATCAGGTATACTTGAAAAAAGAGACAGCATTGGTCGTATATTTTTTACTATTGCAAAAAAAAAAAAATATATATACGACCAATGCTGTCTCTTTTTTCAAGTATACCTGTTACCTGGTCGTAGTGCACAAGACAACGTGGAGTCGCCAATCAATAAAATTTAATCAGGTTCGCTCTAATCAGATGAAAGTATACACACTCCATGACAAAAACGTGAAGCACCCAGAAGAGGAACAGGAAACGAAATGAAACTTCAAGGCTGAGAGGGTACACGAGGTCTTTTCAGTGATTCCAAAACTAAGACAAATTTACGAAGAACTTATTACTTCTTCTCTTTGTCTGCAGGAAAGTTTTTTTTCTTTCTAGATGCGATGGGGATTCCCCTGGCAGGGACATCACGTACACTATGCACACGTTCAAAAATCAACTTATCATTCGTTCGGAAATCAACTTAGAATGTCCTCATAAATGTTCAAAAATCAAAAGTGGTGCGTTTAAAAATCATACAAACAATCGATAGACCAACGTGCGCTGGATGCAAGGCGCTTTGTGAAACAAGGTTTTTTCCTTTAAGAACATGAATTTGGCGCCCCCCTGAAATTGCCGCCTGGGGCAAAAACCCCTGATTTCCCCTCCCCGCTCCCCCCCCCCCCCCTTATATCTAGGCCTGCTTACATACTCTACCAGGTCTGTAACAGCACTAAACACGAATAACACCAATGTTCTGTGGTGACGGTGCTACCTGTTACGGAGAATTGCAACTTGTGCCGGTTGGCATATCTTTGCCTATCGATAGGTTTGTGGCGCTCGATGGACTGCGTGTCGTGCAAAACTGGGAGGACGGCGACGGCATTATGTGGACCGCGGAGCGAAAACAGGCAAGTGCGGGCTGTATAGCTGTATGCGGGAGTATGTAACCGAACGGTGCTCTCTGACTGACGTTGAAACTTGCAACGATTACTGTGTTTAAGTCTGTGGAGACTTTGAGTTTCTACTTCAGAGAGTCCACAGCTCGTGCTCTAGTGTCTAGCATTGCTACCTCTGGATCACAGGGTCCCGGGTTCGATTCCCGGCCAGGTTTCGGATTTTCTCTGCCCGTGGACTGGGTATTTGTATTGTAATCATTTCATCATCATCCTCATCATTCGTGGCAGTGGCTAGATTGGACTGTGAAAAAAACTTGGACTGGGAGAAAATTGGAACTTTGTACGGGCGCTGATGACCCCGCAGTTCAGCGCCCCACAAACCAATAGTATGGACATGATGGTAGGTTTCCTTTCATGGAACGTGGTAGATGACAGCAGCTTCCTGTTCTGTAGTACGGATTGGCTGAGTCAAGGGACATTATGAGACCTTCTGAGAAACTCCGTATGAAAGGGAATTTGCTGTTCTGAACAGGCATCATTCATTGCTTATTGTCACCGCGTTTTGCCGCAGACTCATGGGCGGTGTAGTTGCTTTTTGCATTTGAGCCATCTAAGCAATACAAAACTCGCATAACGGAACAGACGTTATTGGTGGCTGTTTGCCTATCGCAGTGGTTCTCCCTATGAGGGGTAAAATGAAATTTTCTCAGGGGTAAAAGCTGAACAATTTGTTTTTGTTTCAGTCACGAAATTAGATTCCTTTCAAAAGATCATTACTATTATCACAATTTTGTAACACAATAATATCGTTTATATAAGTTATGAATAATTACTTTTTCTGAATTAGTAGCATTAATCCAACGGAGGTTACAGGTTCCTCTCATAATCCACCCACTATATATACATGTTGTGCTTTGTCCCATACATTGCTGATAATAACAGTGAGACATACACGAGACAAATGCTGGATATCCAAGAAAATGTTTTCTCCAAGTTGTAGATAGTACCTGCAGTCGTCCAAAAATTGCTTCATTACTCGCTTCGAAACAGATAGAGGAATTAATTGACAGCACGACACAGCTGTAATTGCATAAGGCTGTACGCAGTGTTATTATTATTATTATTTTCGATTATTCCCATTAAAGAGAGCGTTTGAACTTTAATTCCTTTATGATGATTGTTTATTTTTTTCTGAGCCCAAATTTTCTTCATGTGTTCACTGTGTTGTTTCTTTCGCTCCGCTGTCCATTTGCATCCTGGTCTCTTCTGTGTTGTGGTGTCAAATTTATGTTTTTTGATGATGTTCCTGAATTCAGTTCTATTTTCTGCATCGTTTACTGTTATGTGTGCTTGTCTGAGGTCCTATTCAACTTCTTTTATCCATTTTGTTTTTCCCCTGCCTGAGTTGATGACTTTAAGAATTCGCTTTGAAATTCTGTTTTCATTCATCGTGTGGATATGTCCGTAGAACTGCATTCTTCTTTTCCTTATTGTATCCGTTATCTTGTCTGTGTATTTATATAATTCTGATGTTGGTCTCTTCTTCCAGATTCCTTGCTCTTGTATCGGGCCAAAAATTTTCCTGAGAATTTTCCTTTCTTGTTTCTCTATTTCTTTGATTTTAGTTTGACCACCTATTTGTGTTGTTTCAAATGCATACAGTGCCTCCGGAAGTACGACAGTGTTGTAGTGCCTCAATTTTGCGTTAATGGATATGGACTTTTTGTTATAATAGTTCCACGTGAGTTTATATGCTTTCTGTAGTTTTTTTATTCTTTCCCCATTGGCCTTTAGGTTGATCCCTGATGGCTGGATGATTTCTCCCAGGTACTTAAAATGTGCTACTTGTACGATTTTCCCATGGGTTGTCACAATAGGCAATTTGTCTTGTGGCACTCTTTCTGTGTACTGGGTTTTCTCATATGAGATTTGCAGGCCAGTTCTTTGTGCAATTTCGTGTAACTTCTCTATGGCGTTATTGGCTTCTTTTCTATTATTTGTGAGGCTTGCAAGGTCATCCGCAAAAGCTAAACACTTCGCATTGAATCTATTATCTTTTCTAATGCCAATTTGGATTGCTTTGACTGCTTTTTCCCATGTCCTGATAATTTTTTCAAGAATGATATTAAAGAGTAATGGTGAAAGTCCGTCACCCTGTCGCACTCCAGTTTGGATTTCAAATGGTTCCGAGATAGCCCCCATAAATTTAACCTTGGTGACTGTGTCAGTTAATGTTTCCCGAATGATTGCTCTTGTCTTTCTGTCAATGCTGAATTCTTCCAGCGTCTTGCAGAGCGCTACTCTGTCTATTGAGTCGTAGGCCTTTTTAAAATCTACAAAAGTAACCACTGTGTTTCGGGAGTTTCTCATCTGGAGAATCATTTTCAGATTCCAGATCTGCTCTATGCATGATCGTCCCTTGCGAAAACCAGCCTGGTATTCTCCTGTTTGTGGGTCAGCTTGTTCTTCTAATCTATTCATGAGAACTTTTGATAGGATTTTATATGTGACCGGTACGAGTGAGATACCCCTGTAATTATTTGGTTCAGTTTTGTCCCCTTTTTTGTGGAGTGGATGGATGAGTGCGCATTTCCATTCAGAAAGGATCTGTTTTGTTTCCTAAATGTTTAATATGATTTTGTGAATTTTTCCTGTTAATCTTTAATCATTTATTTTCCATAGTTCTGCAATAATTCCATTTTCTCCTGGGGCTCTATTGTTTTTCAGTGTCTTGATAATTTCTACTATTTCGTTGCTGGTTGGCGGTTTAGCGTCAGGATTTGGTGTAGACGTCTCGTAGTGAATATCCTCTGTAGGTCTTTCGCAGTTCAGAAGTTTATTGAAATAGTCTGCGGGGATTTGGCAGGTATTCTTCGTGTTAGTTTCTAGTGAACCATCCGGTTTCTTGAAACAAAGATTGGGTGGCTGGTATCCTGCAATATGTTCTTTAAACGTCTTACAAAAATTCCTGGTGTTGTTCTTCTTAAAATCTTGTTCTATCTCATCTAGTCGCCGTTTGTCATAATTTCTTTTTTCCCTCCGAATAGTTTTCGATGTTTGTTTTCGGATTATTAGAAATTTCTGCCATTTTTCTGATGTTTTGTGACTATTGAAGTTTTTCCAGGCATTGGTCCTTTCTTCTATTGCTTGGTCACATATTATATTCCACCACCTGTGTTTTCTCCTTCTCGGGGGTTGACCCAATTTCATCGTGGATTTGAGGACGTCCACAAGTTCTGTCCAGTTTGTGGTGTTTGTCTGACTAATTTCCTGTAAGATGTTTTCCTTGTTGAGTTTTATGTATTCGGGGTCTGGTCTCAGCACTTTGTTTAGTTTTGGATTTTTTCTATTGGGTTGTAATGTGGTCTTTATCTGTAGGAGATGGTGGTCTGAGTCAAAAAATCCTCTTCTCGTTTTCACATTCAGAATTTCTGCTGTGTTACTCTTGGAGATGGCCACATGGTCTATCTGGAATTCACCCAACATTGTGTTGGGCGACTTCCAAGTATACAGTTTCTTGTTGGGTTTTTTGAATTGTGTTGACATAATTACGAGGCCGAAATTTTCGCAGAAGTTTATCAGTCTTTCCCCATTCTTGTTAGTTCTCTTGTGAGCTGTATGGATTCCGGTGATTTTCCTGTATTTTTTCTCTTTACCTAATTGTGCGTTAAAGTCGCCTAACAAGATTATTACATGGTGTTTGGCAATTTTGTTTGTCGTCTCTTCAAGGTCATTCCAGAAGTCATCCACTTTCTGCCGGTTCTTCTTGTTATAGGTATTTGTGGGTGCGTGTGCGTTGATCAAGGTATATGCTTTGTTGGCCGATTTGACGGAGAGCGTTGATATACGTTCTGAGGCAGACTGGAAGTCAATGACAGAGTCTCTGATAGATTTGTGGACTGCAAATGCTGTGCCAAACTGTTTGAGTCCTTTCTCATTAGTTTTAACTGCTGGTTTTCCTTTGTAGATCCTGTAGTTGTCTGTATCAAAATGGTTTTCGTCCGTAAATCGTGTTTCCTGGATTGCAAGGATTTTGACGTGGAATTTTTGCAGCACGTCTGTAAGTTGTTTGATCTTGGCCAGTTTGAAACGAGTATTAGTATTAAGTGTACCGATGAAGTGTCTTTGTTTTGTGTGTAATAATTTGGACGTCGTCTGGTTCTCAACCTTAGGCGTAACATGATGCTCCTGGTCCCCCGGAATCCGATGACCAGTTAAAGCCAGCCTTTCGACTGGTGCCCGAGGTAGTGGATTCATTCCTTGTGTTATCATCATGTTTGGTTTTCAAGTTGAAAACTAACTTGGTGGTGGTCCTTCCGAGGAAAGATCGCGAGGAATACGACTTGATTGTTGAGATCAAGAAGGTTGCTGCAGCCGCACCATCTAGGCGAACAGATGCTGACCCCTAACCGCTGGATACCAGGCAGACGTTAGTGGATTTCGGTAGATAGTTTTGGTCCACCCCGGGTATTTTATTTCCCCGGTACCCTCCATATCTGGAGAGCATTCCCCTATCCGCCACCTGGGGAGGCGCCCGATGGGAGACTATCAACTCCACACGGGAGTGTTATTATTATTATTATTATTATTATTATTATTATTATTGTTATTAATATAATTATTATACTAGAGAAATTGGTTAACATCGAGTATAGTTTTAAGTGTCAGGAAGTCATTTCTGAAAGTATTTGTATGGAGTGTAGCCATGTATGGAAGTGAAACATGGACGATAAATAGTTTCGACAAGAAGAGAATAGAAGCTTTCGAAGTGTGGTGCCACAGAAGAATGCTGAAGATTAGATGGGTAGATCAGATAACTAATGGGGAGGTATTGAATAGAATTGGGGAGAAGAGGAGTTTGTGGAACAACTTGACTAGAAGAAGGGATCGATTGGTAGGACATGTTCTGAGGCATCAAGGGATCACCAATTTAGCATTGGAGGGCAGCGTGGGGGGTAAAGATCGTAGAGAGAGACCAAGAGATGAATACACTAAGCAGATTCAGAAGGATGTAGGTTGCAGTAGGTACTGGGAGATGAAGAAGCTTGCACAGGATAGAGTAGCATGGAGAGCTGCATCAAACCAGTCTCAGGACTGAAGACCACAACAACAACAACAACAACAACATTATTATACTGGCTGAATACAAAGCATTAATAGCCTACAGCCGTCGCAGTTCGTGCAAGTTCAGAAGTAAGGAATCCAGGAGTCAAGTGATTCATAAACAGTCAGAACAGTGCACACGCATATGCCGCAGTGGAGAGGAGTAAGAAGTATATTCCTCACTATGGATAGTTAACTTCCTTATCTGAGAACGAGTTGGGGGTAGCATTTGCGATGCACCAAAAATCGTTTCATCATTTATTCTAAAACACACAAACACATACTCACACACACTGTTTATACATCATTCGTCTTTCACATCTCGCATCATTTTAAAAATACAAGTCCTCCAAGAAATGTCTTTCGTTCAAGTGCTAAAGTTTGTGATAATGTGTGTGTGTGTGTGGGGGGGGGGGGGGGGGTGCAACAGACAGACAGCATGGCGAGGGGGGGGGGGGTAGTGTACTAGCTAACGTCTGATTGCACTCAGAGGAAATGATCTAAGAGAGGGGGGAAACACTGGCCCGTCGCTTTAGTATTTAGTATGGTGATATGGGGACTGGGTTATAGAGCATTTTGGTATCAAATCATTTTCACCTGACTGTGGTGTGCTAACTGTGTCATCGGACTTCACGTGGATTTTTCTGTATCTTGCTGGGCAGCAGGAGCTGTATCGCGTAGCAGCTCTCTTTCAGATGAATCTTAGGTATGGTAAGTACCTGTTACCTGTGTGGACACTAAACAGAAAGTCCCCAACAAGTAACGGCCGTTAGATGAGTGGAAATGTACCGCACTGGTGAAAGAAGATGCGGTTGTATGAGCCATTTCGCCGTTTGCGAGTTACCTAAATGTTTGTTTTGTATCCTGATGATCGTATGTCCTATATTAATGTGCTTTTAAATTGATTAATGAATTAATTAGATTGTATTTTTGGATTTTAGTAATGCTGTTGTTGGTTTCAGATTTTAGTAACGCCATTATTAAGTGAAAATTTTCAAATAAGATTGTAGGGGGCCCTCTGAATAAACTATAATACACAAATGTGCGTATATAGAACGACTGGGAGTACATGAAAGGTTAACACTAAAATCTGTGTTTGAGTAATATTGAGCAGCGCTCGTTTTGGAACCATATATGTCATGTTAGTATTGCAGGTTTGTTATCACTGTAAAACGTTGGATAACTTTTACAAGCCTGGAAATAAGCGTTAGGGAACCTGTATGGTGTTGCTCTCGAATTTAAGTGGAATTGAAGCATCATGAACTTTGTAACGGCTTCTCGCTCGTACAGTGTTCCTGCTCCGGAATTTAATGGTATTGTCATATTTGTGAACATTATGATGAGTTTTGTAACATACTAGAAAATTTTAATATTAGTGTTTTAATAAACGTCATTGTTAACTCACTTTCCTAGTTTACTGTGAGTAGCTCAAGTTCTGCAGCACAAACTCTAATCTTTTACGAGTACAAATCCGCCGATGATGTGTGTGTGTGCGAAGCTACAGCGATGTCCGACCACGTCTGCTGGGTGCTTCACTTCTTTCGTCCAGCAGGGTAATTTTTCCTGCAGAATAAAACATCTGATAGAAAAAAGAATTTTCGAAGACCTGACATTTTGTCGGGAGACAGTAATTATCTTTTAATTGTACATTTAACATTCTCTTTGGCACGTTCAAAAAATGGTCCATGTTGTTAACCGGAATAGGCCACCATTGGCCATCATCAGTACTACTGAAAGAAGCTTCAGGTGGGTACCAGATAATGTCCTGTCAGAAGTCCCCTTCTCATGCTGCATTCATCCGTTCCGATGAATGGCTCGCGATACCGATTAACAGTATGAAACATTTTTGTGATTGCATCAAAGAAAATATTAAGTGTACAAGAAATATTCGCTGTTCCGCCGTTGTATTTTACCATCTAAATGAAAACTGAGTGTTACGGTAGTTTGTTACATTCATTAGCAATTTACTTTGTTCTGACTGACAGCTTTGAATCGGATTTGAGTATCTTAAAAGATGCTCTGAAGGTCAACGATTGTGATAGTTTGTCCTTAGGCAGCGCTTTTAAACGAAACAGTATTACTTATGATAAGAAGGACGAGGGACCTCCTTCTCACCCTGTAACGTTACCATTAATTTCTAGAATTACTGACCACATAAGCATCTGTTACATGACGATTGGTTTGGATTTAGGAATGGTAAAGGCACCAGAGCAGCAATTCTGACGTCGCGGTTGAGAATAGAAGCGGGACTCAAGAAAAATCAAGACACGTTCATGGGATTTGTAGATCCGGAAAAAAAGTTCGACAATGTACAATAGTACAAGATGTTCGAGATTCTGAGAAAAATAGGGGTAAGATACAGGAAGAGATTGAAGAAACAATAAGAGTGGGAGATCAACAATGAAGTGCTCGGGTTTGAAAGGGTGTAAGACAGTGATGTAGTTTTCTGACCCTGCTGTTCAATCTTTACATCGAAGAAGAAATTATGGTAACAAAAAAAAAAAGGTTCAGGAGTGGGATTCAAACTGAGGGTCAAAGGGTATCAATAAAATTCACTCATGACATAATCATTCTCAGTGAATATGAAGAAGAATTACAGGATCTGTTGAATGGAATTAACAGTCTAATGAGTACAGAATATCGATTGAGAGTAAATCGAAGAATGACGAAAGTAATAAGTAGCAGATATGAGAACGGTAGAAATCTTAACATCACGATTGATGGTCACGAAGAACATGACGTTAAGGAATTCTGCTACCTAGGCAGCAAAATAACCCATGATGGACGGAGCAAAGAGGACGTCAAAAGCAGACTAGCTATGGAGGAAAGGACATTCCTGGCCAAGAGATGTCTACTAGTATGAAACATAAGCCATAATCGCAGGAATACATTTTGAGAATTGTATGGTAGTGAAACATGGACTGTGGGAAAACCAGAAGAGAATCGAAGCATTTGAGATGTGATGCTACAGATGAATGTTGAAAATTAGGTGGACTGATAAGGTAAGAAATGAAGTGGTTCTTTGCAGAATCGGAGAAGAAAGTAATATATGGAAAACAGTGACAAGAAGGAATGACAGAGTGACAGGACATCTGTTAATAAACTAGGGAATAACTTCAGTGGTACTAGAGGGAGCTGTAGAAGGTAAAAACTGTAGTGCAAGACAGAGACTGAAGCATATCTCCAGCAAATAATCGAGGACCTAAGCTGCAAGCGCTACTCTGAGATGAAGAGGTTGGTACAGGAGAGGTATTTGTGGTGGATCACATCAAACCAGTCAGAAGACCGATGACTTACAAGAATCCGAATTCATCGGAAAAATGGTATAGAAACCACATTTTTCGTCAGAACCAAATAAAAGACTTTTTACGCCGCTAAGCGGACGCACTTGATCATCTTGACAAGCGCCAATCGAGCTGTGAACGCGAGCCTTCTGACTAATATAAGGATCTGCATCAGCTTGACTAATGAGATCCAGATCCCTCCCCAAGGAACTGAGACACTAAAACAGTGTACAAAGGATCTGACGATAGCTAAAGGGTGGCTCTGGTAAATCAAATGGTTCAAATGGCTCTGAGCACTATGGGACTCAACTTCTGAGGTCATTAGTCCCCTAGAACTTAGAACTAGTTAAGCCTAACTAACCTAAGGACATCACAAACATCCATGCCCGAGGCAGGATTCGAACCTGCGACCGTAGCGGTCTCGCGGTTCCAGACTGCAGCGCCTAGAACCGCACGCCCACTTCGGCCGGCTCTGGTAAATCAGTCATACGTGTTGGGGTTGGAAAAAATCATTACGGGGATACACCTGGGAAAAGGGATTCACTAACTACTGAAACTAAGTGCACACTCTACAGACGTAACATTAACATGAATTGTAACTTGTCTCATTAGCAAAGCAGCAGTTACTTATGACAATTAAATGAGGCAGAACAATCCCCAATGAACTTGCGAAGCTCTCGGAAAGGGAATCAGGGATTCCAGCAATAATTGATATCCTGACAACGAAATCGCGGGAAACATGGCCTCTCGTGGTCACGTACGAGGATCGTTCCAAAAATAATGCCTCCTACTTTTATTCATGGAAACTACAGGAGATACATAAATCACAACTGCACAGCTAAATAGAGCAATATTTCTGCTACAGACTTATTTTTTCACATAGTCACCACCATTTGTTACTCACTTTTGCCAACGATGAACCAGAGCATGAATGCCTCGCTTGTAAAAATCGGAACCAGCTGAGGCTAACCACTTCCTTACAGCTTTGACAACAGCATGGGAGTCTTGAAAATGTTCGCCACGTAGCCCATCTTTCAGAGGCCCAAAGAGATGCAAGCCTGAAGACGCTAAATCGGGACTGGACGGTGGATGTGGTAAGATAGTCCAGCCGAATTTTACGAGTTGCGTGGTTGAAAAACTGGTGTGGGGCCTGGCGTTCTCAAGTTGAAGGTGAAAGTTGGTCTGCTTCTCTAGCCTTACCAGGGAAATTCGGGCTTTCGGCTAAGTCAGTGTCGTCTTGTAGCGTGCTGAACTGACAGTTTCTCCAGGCTCCAGGACATCCAAAAGAACCACATCGTGGGTATCCCAGAAGACTTTACCTGCAGACGGCTGTGTCTTGAATTTCTCCTTTGACGGAGAACTCGCATGTCCCCATGCCACGGACAGTCTTTTGGATTCCGTCTCATCTCCGGTGACGCTGCTATTCAGACAATTGTCACCTTCAGCTTCATAGTGGTCCAGCAGGTCACGAAAAATTTCCATTCCATGAGTTTTTTGTTCTTCTGCAAGCATTCGCGGGACCCATCTCGCACAGACTTGCGTATACCAAAATGTTCCAACATTGTTTCCAAGGCATTACAGCCGACATTCAGCTTTGCAGACAATTCTCTGGTCGTTATCCGCCGATCAGCACGGATGAGTTGATCAAGACGCTTTTCGTTGCGAGGTATGACAGCTGTGCAGGGTCGACCACGCCGTGGCCTGTCATGCACAACCTTTTCATCACCTTCAGAATGCCGTACCCATCGCCTCACATTGCTCACGCCTATTGTATCGTCTCCATACTTCTTTAGCAAGTGTCTATGGATTTCAATCTGCACAGTTTCTCCAGCAGTGAGGAGTTCAATCACACACCGCTGTTTTATACGCGGTTCCATAGCAGACTCCATTTTGGAACACTCCTCAGCTGGCGCCAACTGCCGCAGAACAACGGATCCACCTGCAAATGAAAGAGAAAAGTTCAATCATTAGCACAACACAAACGACAACGGGCGCGGACATGCAAAGTCACAAAAAAAAAGAGGAGGAATTACTTTCGGAACAACCCTCGTAAGATCACAGCGAACGGAGAATGGAAAACAAACATGCAACTCCTGCTCGCCAGGTCATGGTTGAGCACAGACGAATTTAACTGAGCGACGAGAAACTTCACTTCTCCCTGACAAGCTAATGCTGCCAGATAATCTCAACATAATCAATGCGGAGAGACCTCAGCTGCGTATGTTCCCAGTGGTTGCCATTGCCACTCTCAGACAACGCACAGGCTGGCTCTCAGAGCAGAAGCTTCGCACGCTGCTACATATCGTCGCTGAAGCCCCTAAAGCTTGGTCTACACGTAAAGTTTTGTCGTCAGCCCTGCATGATCATGCAAGACTGACGGCAAGACTGACACAAGTCGCGTAGCTGCGCTGTTCAAACTTTCGCTCGGTTTTTTACTCAGTCCTTCCGAAATCGTCGTGGAGGGAGAGCTGTTAATGACGACGGTTGCACTATGTTCACTTAAATCAGTGTTTCGCAATCTTCGTTAGACCATTACCGCTGAGTGTAATCAGACATTAGCCAAAGCCCCCCCTCCCCCTGCCGTCTGTTGCTTCCCCCCCCCCCACCCTCCCCTACATTATCAGCAAATTTAGCTTCTAACTAAATTGTAGAATAAAAGATTTTTCTTGGAACACTTTCATTTTTAAAATGATGAAAGATGAACGATATTTAGTGTGTGTGTGTGTGTGTGTGTGTGTGTGTGTGTGTGTGTGTGTGTGTGCATGTGTTAGAGTGAATGATGAAGCAATTTTCGGTGCATCGTAAGTGCTACCCACTACTTCTCCTCAGATACGAAAGCTAACTATCCACAGTGAGGGTGGACATGTGCTACAAAACAAGCTTCCCCTGCGTTACTCCTCTCCATTGCGACACTTGCTTGACCTGCACACTGAAACCCCATTTAAAATCAAACAAGTTCAGCTATGTGCACTATACTTAGTGTTTGTGAATCACTTCATTCCTGGACTCCTTACTTCTGAACTGATGCAAAATGGTCGCCTTCAGGCTGTAAATGCTTTGTGTCTAACCAGTCTAATAATGATAATACTGCGTACAGCTTTATGCAGTTACTGCTCTGTCGTGTTGTCAATTAATTCATCTGTCTGTTTCGAAGCGAGTAATGAAGCAACTTCTGGACAACTGCAGATACTATCTACAACTTGGAGAAAACATTTTCTTGAGATATTTAGCATTTGTTACGCGTATTGTAACCTCCCTCCATATTTGTTTCTATATGAAATTTAGCCTAACATTATCTCCCACTCTATAAAAGTCTACATATTACCAAAACTATGTACGCTGCAAATTGTTATCCAATGTAAATTCTATGTTAACGTTTGACTAAACACAACCTAATTTGAACTGAACTGTAACTAGTCTGAATGCAGCAACAGGCAACAAGTAGCGCCTAAGTACGATTTTTATTTCTAAATAAAATTTCCAAACTATATTCAAACTGTTGCATACCACATGGTGAAATGTGGCAATGCATAATGATAAAACAGTGGGATGGAGAGAGTAACTATTCCTATGAAATGATATTCAAAGACAACCACTTCAGAATGAAGTATGTATTCAAAAAGACAGAGTAAAACTTCGCGTGAACTTCACACATAACATTGGTCTGAACAACACTATGCTTAACAAAGTGAACAATGATTTAAAAAGAGTACAGTGTTAACGTAAAATTTCTATAAGAACCAAACAAAAAACCAAACAGCTTAATCAGTTAACATGTTAATGCATGGCTCAGGGAAGTGTGGTGGCCTTTCCCTCATCTCTGAGCAATTCTATAAATTGGGTGCACATTGCTGCATTCCTACCTCGAACTTCATCTCTTTAAAAAAATCAAAATTTATATTCCTTTCTCTTTCCAATATATACATCATAGTCATCCTTGTTGTCCTTCACAATAAATCTTTCTTCATCTAACAGATATAATCACAAATCAACACAGCACTAGAGAATACGTCCATCACCTACCACATTTCGACTAAGAATGTCATCAGACTGCGCAGAGACAAAGACTGTGGCAGGACGAGACCAAAGATTGTTTAACAGTAACAGAACTTCCTCTCTCTGACGTGCACATCGATAACATACAAAAATCAAAAATACCCGTCCTGGGTGGCACTTGACTGGCAGATTATAGGCGGTACAAGCAGATTCCAAACGAAGAAAGGATGACAGGAAGAAAAATAAGAGCAAATAAAAAAGTAAAAATGGTGATGAAAATGACGCAGCAAAGTATTAGAAATACAAAAACACGTTTAAACTAGGTAACTGAAGAACAATGATAAAGTCTTGTGATCAGAGCTACAAAAATAAAAAAAACGCTGCATCTGACAAAATTCGAGCCTTCGTTCTACACCTTGAGTTCGTACGCTAACCACTATGCTAGGAGATTACATCGCAAAACGCTGTTGTTTATGGTCCTGGTGTCCTAGTCACAACGAGTAATTGCCAGCCTTAATAAATTCGGCTTCACGCAATGCCGTGCGAAGTTTTTCTAATGTAAGCCTATCCCTGTGGTTGCAGTAAGTTTATAAATTACGCTGAATCGCGTCTTGTGCGGAAGGATCCAGTAGTGTTTGGTTAGTGCTGGGTATGAAACGTGTGTATTTCGTTGTGTGTTTGTTTTCGGTGCGGTAATCATGTATGATGAAACACGAAATAAAAGGAGCAGACCCAGGATTTGGGATCCAAATACAACAATAAAGAAAGCCGGGCAAGGAATTGTAAGTGAACTGACATATTCTCGTGCAAATTGGGCAACAGTGAGCGGTTCGGGTGTGAATTTGACAGCTCTGATTGAAGGAAGCCAACTACAACGCGTGAAGTGTCAAATATCAAGTAATTTTAATCGTACTATAGTCCGCACTGTCTTGCCGTAATATAATGTTATTTCTCGTAATCGTAAGATCGCTCAAGCTTCACAGAGTTTAGATTCATCCCTGGTTCCGTTTCACAATTCGCATATGCCATTTCGGTGAGAGGTCACCTTCGCTGTTAATCCTGGATAAGAAGCCTTATTCGATAGTGGAATTGTGCAGGAGTAACGGCAGAACGTGTTGCAACTGGAAAGGCCTTCTATTTGTGTTAAAGTGGAGTTTATCGTTTACTGGAGTGAGACTACGGATTCGATTGATAATTGAACTCCCAGTCGCTACCGCCTGCTACCAGTACTGAGCTACAGGTGTTTCCGTGCCAACACCTGACAGGGCTAACAGCATTACTTTCCATTTTATGTCTCACCATTACACAATCGTTGCACGTCAACATAAAATGCAGATTTCCTGCTAACCTTTCTTCTTCCTCATGCCATTATTCTCACCTTATACATTCTGAGCATGCCATAGCTGTTTGTTTATTCCGGATTTATTGTTGCAGGCAGATGTTCTTGCTATTGTCACACCATCTGTGATACGAGATTGGAAATTGGTGTAATCCATCTCCCTGCGACCTATATAATTTCTGTACTGCGTGTTTTCCTCTTTTAACTGGTTGCTTTTTGCGTATCTGTGGTAGTACTACGAAATTAGTCTTGCAGTGGTCTACATTATATAGAAAAACAGCCTAAAACACACTATGGCTACCCAGTTTAGCCGGTTAATGGTTTTCATTCAACGTAAATATTTCAGCTGAGTCTTGACAGCATTTGTGCTTCGCAAGCTATCCTTCGTATTGCCCAAAATACTCCGCACAACTTTTCTGTGCAAACCAAGGAATAGTTTCTTTGTAAGAGGTTAACATAGAAGCAACCAGTACTTATTACTCTTCTTGTCAAAATAGCTACAATTTCAAATTACAGTTGTGCGAAATATTCGATAAAACTTTTCTCTCAAAAGCCAAATATAGTTTTCCTGTAAAGGGATAACACAGAAGCAGCCAATACATTCATTGTTGTTCTTACTTTCCAAATACCTTTCATTTCAAAACACATCAGGATGGTAAAGAATCGCCAGCGATGAGTCGTGAAGGGTCTCGCATATAAGTAGAGACAATTCGTTGATATGCCGGCCGGTGTGGCCGAGCGGTTCTAGGCGCTTCAGTCTGGAACGGCGCGACCGCTACGCTCGCAAATTCGAATCCTGCCTCGGACATGGATGTGTGTGATGTCCTTAGGTTAGTCAGGTTTAAGTAGTTCTAAATTCTTGGGGACTGATGACCTCAGCTGTTAAGTCCCATAGTGCTCAGAGCCACTTGAACCAATTAATTGATATAATCAGGGCTCGCGAGTTGTTGCACTTACGGACCGCAAAGTATGTGCCAAACTGAACGAGTCAATTCTTTTTTAAATTGGTTCTGCGTTTTCCTTCGTAGATCTGTGTCAAAATCTTTCGTTTGTTTACAATGTTTCCTGTATTGCAAGAAATT
Organism: Schistocerca americana; assembly: GCF_021461395.2. Taxonomy (NCBI): domain Eukaryota; kingdom Metazoa; phylum Arthropoda; class Insecta; order Orthoptera; family Acrididae; genus Schistocerca; species Schistocerca americana. The sequence goes on from NC_060124.1 coordinate 392,535,820, forward strand.
TAATGTGGTGTTTCCCAGTTGTTTCAGTGTGCCCAGTTTGTGCTTAGTGTCCCAATGAAAAAGAGTGTTATCCGAATAGCACACTAGGGGCAACCGAGGCAGCACTATCTTAATTGCCGACATCTTGAATCCGGACAAATACAGACACACACACACACACACACACACACACACACACACACACACACACACACACACGTTTAAGATGGTATGGGCTTACGATGAGATTAGAGGATGAACGATGGCCGAAAACAGGACTTTGTTGGCAACTCTGATACAATGAAGTTAGCCAATCACGTCGCTGCGCGCGCAAATACAAGCAGCGTACCAGGTGCGATTCGGGTCAGTTGTTCTCACGGCGTAGATGACAGAGCGCGAGATTGTTCAGACTATGGCTCAGATTCGATCCTTACTAAGCCCCCCCCCCCCTCCCCCCCCCCCCCCCCCCGCCAATGTCCAATTTTTGTATAGCTCCATTGTTTGATTTTAGGAAACCAAATTAAGAACACATTTGGTAATTAAATCGGAAACGGCATAACGCATTGAATTTTTTCTTAACAATTGTTTCTCGCAATATGAGTGTGTGTGTGTATGTGAGTATATGTGTCTGTGTGTGTTGTTGCGAGTAGTAATTGTCAAGTGAAAAATAGATCCGTTGTGCCGCTTCCGATTTAATTACAACACAGGTCGTTGCGCACACAATTTCAAGCAACGAAACGTGTTCTTCGTTTGATTTCCTAAAATCGAACAGGAGAGCTATACAAAAATTGGACGTTGGGGGAGGGGTTAGTAAGGATCGAACCGTAGCCAGAGCCTGAACAGTCTCGCGCGCTGTCATCTACGCCGTGAGAACAACTGACCCTAATCGTACTTCGTACGCTGCTTGAATTTCCGCGCGCAGCGACCTGATTGGCTAACTTCATTGTATCAGGGTTGGCAACAAAGTCCTTTTTTCGGCCATCGTTCATCCTCTAATCTCATCGTAAGCCCATACCTTCTTAAACGCCACATGTTAGGACTGTGGCTGTAATATTATAAGGTTTATAATTGAAACAGCAAGCAGCCACGAATATGTTTTAACAAGGTTTATTTGGATCAAATCATGACCGGTTTCGGATGTTTTACAAATACAGCTTCAGATGGTTGTTACACGTTATGTTTTGTTTTCTTGCTGGGGCCTCATTTTGCATCCATTATTGGGTTGCTGCACCAGGACAGACAGAAAGTTTTGGTTCACTATTTGGTAAATTTTACGATGGATTTAGTTATTATATGCGATATTTGTAGATTATAAAATAGTTAATGTCTTATTTTTACATAAATAAATGATTACTTATAGCTATTCGAGTCTTTGGTCCGGCATCTGCGTTTCCTCTCATCTCGTCACGTGATGGACGTCGCACTATAACTTCACGTGCGAAACATATGCACATTTTCACGTTCCGAACTTTTTTCTTCACACTTTTCATGTTATTTGCGCTACTTGCTGTGGAGTGCTATTATTCGTCTGTCACTAGCTATGAAATACACAGTAGTTACAACTTTAAATCACAGTTTTTAGTAATACATGTATAATTACTGACAGAAGAATAACAGTCCTCCAAAGCAGTTAGAGCGAAGAATGTGAAAACTGTGAAATTTTCGAAACATCCAAATCTGCTTATGTTTCGTAAGTGTAGTTACCGTATAGTGCGACCTCCAACATATGAAGAGATGAGTGGAAATGCAGATGCCAGCCAAAAACTCGAATAACTGTAAGTAATCACTTATTTAATCTACAAATATGGCATATAAAAATAAAACTGTACTATTTTAGATTCAACCGAAGATACCTTAAATTAAAAGGCGAAACATGTCTGGAACAAACAAACTACGTTGCAGCAAGAAAAAGGCGTTTATCATTTACACAACGAATCAGTGAGACATTTAAGATCAACACACAGTGTTGTCACAAGTCTACTTCGATCCAGTCACAGATAGAAACACGAGGTGAATATAAATATGCAAACGGTCCTAGTGACAACTGAACATTATTTTTCTCGTTATTTCGGCAGTCACATTGGGCGTTTATCATGATTTCGTTATAATGGACAGCCTTTCAACATAGGCGGAAAGAAAGCCGCCTGTAGGAACGGTGACGTGCGATGTAATTTTTATCGTTAGATAAAGCGAGCAAACAACGTGGATTGTCCCCGTTTGAACAAGTAGCGTGGTGTGACTGACTTTGCCGCACATGCGACACACATATTTGAGGACAAAAGTCGGGTTTAGCAAACCATTTAACGCTATCGTGTCTGCATGCGGGGCCTGAATCGATTTTTCTAGCCCAATCAAATATCGCCACCTATTTTACGCGAATGGCGTCGGTAAATCAGCTATATCTACAACTATACCTTGCAAACCACTGAAGGCCCTGTCAGAGAGTACATCTACACGGATACTCAAATCACATTTGAGTGCCTGGCAGAGGATTGATCGAACCAACTTCACAATAATTCTCTATCCTTCCAGTGCCGTACAGCGCACGGAAAAAACGGACACGTTGAAAGGGTACAGTACCGCCCGACATTGAAAATAGGTACGAAATACTTGATTATTTTTGTCAGAACAACACATTTTTTTTGAAAAATAACTCAATTTCAATTAATACAGCGAAGCCGGATACCAGTGTGGGAAAGAATGACAATTTATTTAATTAATTGATCACATGTGCACTCCCACAAAGTAAATCCCTACATCCAGTTTGGTGAGATCTGTGAAATGAATGAATGTATGGTCATCTGCTAACCGCAGATAGTGAATGTGAATATATGATCATCTTTGAGTCGATCCTTTGGCCACCTTTGGTGGGACCAAAGAGATGAAATTTACCAGAGCTTTGAGCGCCTGAAATGTGGCTGACTAATACGATAGCAAGGTGCTTCCCCCACCTCGACAGAGATGGGAGAGAACCTCAAGAACGGCCATGTTTCAGCACTCTGCCGCTGGATCTTGTGCTGTTAAGACCTGTTTTAGTTGTGCTTCGTAATGATGAAAGAGTGGAGACATGGTATGCATGTGGAATATTTAAGAGTAGTTTGAAATATTAATTTCTCTATTTCAGGAACTTTTGTGGGGAGAATTAAATGTCAGGCAGGTAATATTAAAGGGATTGTCGGAATCTTCGGAAGTGACCAACGGTCACAATGAAACCACGTGTATCATTAAGTTGAAATACTTCCGCGTGCTTAAGTTAAGCTGAATTACTAGCGTGTGTACAATAAGTTGAAATATTTAAGAAATAGCGTGTGTACCATAAGTTGAAATATTTAAGAAATTGCGTGTGCAGGACTTGAAATTAGAGACGAGTACTTCCACGTGGTGAGTACTGTGTGAGTCTCAAACTGTGTATGAGACAAAAGATAAAGAGAAGTACTCGTCCATGGTATCAGTTGAGGACTCGCGTGTGTGCTTAATATTACTTTGCGTGATATGATTCCGTGTGACACCAGATTCAAACTCTGAGAGAGAAGCAAGGTGAGTTGGCCGTCTATCCAGCAACGCCACATGGCTTGCATTGCACAGGAAGACGTGCAAATATCTCCAGAGTTCATAGTAGGAAAGTAGAATTACAAAGTGGGGCAGTGACGTGTGAAACTGGGATAAATATTAATTGAAGTGGGAAAGCTGAAAGTGATAATGTTGTGACTATTCTCTTTGTAGTATTTCATGTTGTAGTGTGGTGTATGTCATGTAATTTGGGTATGTGTGGTTTGCATGGGAGAGTAGCAAGGTAGTTTCAAAAGATTAGTGGGATATGCTTGTTCCTTCGGTACCGCTCGGTCTGGAGGAAAGTTTAGTGATGATGATTGTGAAAGTCGAAGTGTGAGGTATAATAAAAGATCCACCATCCTATCCAGAAAGTGCACTATAGCGTTAAAAGTAATTACGAGACCATAATATAGAGATTCACCATTGTAAAGCCATGCCCAGTGGGCGGAATTTCTTATGTGTTATTGTGGTAGGTTGTAGAATTTGTGTTTAGGTTAGAGAATTTATCGGAATAAATAAGATAGTGAAAAGAAAAAGATTGATGGACTCTTCCTTCGAATTGTATGTTGTCTGAATGTCCCGAATATATCATGTGTGCGCCATTCATATTCAGTGCGGTGGCCACGTGTTGACAAAAGCCGTTAAATAAAAAGGGAAGGAAAATGTGGTATTGCCAGTGCGTAGTGTACAGTCAGAGTTCTGTAAATTATTGTTAGTCAGATGCGTGTTTCTGTTGCGTATTAATCATATAGGAGGATAACTTGTAACTTAAGTGTGAGTACTAGAGTTCGTGTTACTCGACAAATTAAGAATGAATCCACTCGCTTGGCAGACCACTCATCTTGCAGGCCTGACTGCTTGATGCCACAGTATGAGCAAGGCATGTGGGTGCCTCTCAACGCTTATCTTTCCGTGCGAGCTGTGATCTCCCACATTTTATTATGTTGATCGTTTCTCCCTACGTAGGTCGGCGTCAACAAAATATCTCCACATTCGGAGGAAGAAGTTGGTGATTAAAATTTAGTGTAAATATTCAACCGCAACGAAAAACGTCTGTGTTTTAATTATGTCTGTCCGAAATACTGTATCATTTGAGTGACACTCGCGTTAATACAAAAAATGCTGCCCTTCTTCGAACTTTCTCGATGTACTTCGTCAATCCTATCTGGTAAGGATCCCACACCAAAGAGGACGGACAAGTGTAGAGTAGGCAGTCTCCCTAGTAGGTCTGTTACATTTTCTAAGTGTCCTGCAAATAAAACGCAGTCTTTGATTAGCTTTCCCCACAACATTTTCTATGTGTTACTTCCAATTTAAGTTGTTCGTAATCGTAATTCCTAGGTATCTAGTTGAATTTACAGGCTTTAGATTTGACTGATTTATAGTATAACCAAAGTTTAATGGATTTCTTTTAGCACTCATGTGGATAACCTCACACTTTTCGTGATTTAGGGTCAACTGCCAATTTTCGCATCATACGGATATATTTTGTAAATCGTTTTGCATTTTGTTTTGATCTTCTGATGACTTTACTGGACGATAAACGACAGCATCATCTGCAAACAATCAAAGACGGGTGCTCAGATTGTCTCCTAAATCGTTTATATACATAAGTAGAGGGCGTATAACAATGCTTTGCAGAATGCCATAAATCACCTATGTTTTACTCTATGGCTTTTCGTCACATACTACCAATTGTGACCTCTCTGACAGGAAATCACGAATCCAGTCACATAACTGAGACGATATTCCATAAGCACGCAATTTCACAACAAGTCGCTTGTTTGGCTCAGTGTCAAAAGCCTTTTGCAGATCTAGAAATACGGAACCAATGTGAAATCCCTTGTCAATAGCACTCACGTGAGTAAAGAGCTAGTTGTTTTTTACAAGAAAGATGTTTTCTCAATCCGTGTTGACTGTGTGTAAATAGACCGTTCTCTTAGAGGTAATTCATAATTTTCGGACAACCCTCCCCCCCCCCTCACCCCCACCCCCCACCCCCACCCCCCCCATGAACCATGGACCTTGCCGTTGGTGGGGAGGCTTGCGTGCCTCAGCGATACAGATGGCCGTACCGTAGGTGCAACCACAACGGAGGGGTATCTGTTGAGAGGCCAGACAAACGTGTGGTTCCTGAAGGGGAGCACCAGCCTTTTCAGTAGTTGCAGGGGCAACAGTCTGGATGATTGACTGATCTGGCCCTGTAACATTAACCAAAACGGCCTTGCTGTGCTGGTACTGCGAACGGCTAAAAAAAAGCAAGGGGGAACTACAGCCGTAATTTTTCCCGAGGACATGCAGCTTTACTGTGTGATTAAATGATGATGGCGTCCTCTTGGGTAAAATATTCCGGAGGTAAAATAGTCCCCCATTCGGATCTCCGGGCGGGGATTACTCAAGAGAAAGTCGTTATCAGGAGAAAGAAAACTGGCGTTCTATGGATCGGAGTGCGGAATGTCAGATCCCTTAATCGGGCAGGTAGGTTAGAAAATTTAAAAAGGGAAATGGATAGGTTAAAGTTAGATATAGTGGGAATTAGTGAAGTTCGGTGGCAGGAGGAACAAGACTTTTGCTCAGGTGAATACAGGGTTATAAATACAAAATCAAATAGGGGTAATGCAGGAGTAGGTATAATAATGAATAAAAAAATAGGAGTGCGGGTAAGCTACTACAAACAGCATAGTGGACGCGTTATTGTGGCCAAGATAGACACGAAGCCCACACCTACTAAAGTAGTACAAGTTTATATGCCAACTAGCTCTGCAGATGATGAAGAAATTGATGAAATGTATGATGAGATAAAAGAAATTATTCAGGTAGTGAAGGGAGACGAAAATTTAATAGTCATGGGTGACTGGAATTCGTCAGCAGGAAAAGGGAGAGAAGGAAGCATAGTAGGTGAATATGGATTGGGGGGGAGAAATGAAAGAGGAAGCCGTTTGGTAGAATTTTGCGCAGAGCATAACTTAATCATAGCTAATACTTGGTTCAAGAATCATAACAGAAGGTTGTATACATGGAAGAATCCTGGAGATACTAAAAGGTATCAGATAGATTATATAATGGTAAGACAGAGATTTAGGAATCAGGTTTTAAATTGTAAGACATTTCCAGGGGCAGATGTGGACTCTGACCACAATCTATTGGTTATGAACTGTAGATTAAAACTGAAGAAACTACAAAAAGGTGCTAATTTAAGGAGATGGGACCTGGATAAACTGACTAAACCAGAGGTTGTAGAGAGCTTCAGGGAGAGCATTAGCGAACGATTGACAAGAATGGGGGAAAGAAATACAGTAGAAGAAGAATGGGTAGCTCTGAGGGATGAAGTAGTGAAGGCAGCAGACGATCAAGTAGGTTAAAAGACGAGGGCTAATAGAAATCCTTGGGTAACAGAAGAAATATTGAATTTAATTGATGAAAGGAGAAAATATAAAAATGCAGTAAATGAAGCAGGCAAAAAGGAATACAAACGTCTCAAAAATGAGATCGACAGGAAGTGCAAATTGGCTAAGCAGGGATGGCTAGAGGACAAATGTAAGGACGTAGAGGCTTATCTCACTAGGGGTAAGATAGATACTGCCTACAGGAAAATTAAAGAGACCTTTGGAGAGAAGAAAACCACTTGTATGAATATCAAGAGCTCAGATGGAAACCAAGTTCTAAGCAAAGTAGGGAAGGCGGAAAGGTGGAAGGAGTATATAGAGGGTTTATACAAGGGCGATGTACTTGAGGACAATATTATGGAAATGGAAGAGGATGTAGATGAAGACGAAATGGGAGATAAGATACTGCGTGAAGAGTCTGACAGAGCACTGAAAGACCTGAGTAGAAAGAAGGCGCCGGGAGTAGACAACATTCCATTAGAACTACTGACGGCCTTGGGAGAGCCAGTCATAACAAAACTCTACCATCTGGTGAGCAAGATGTATGAGACAGGCGAAGTACCCTCAGACTTCAAGAAGAATATAATAATTCCAATCCCAATGAAAGCAGGTGTTGACAGATGTGAAAATTACCGAACTATCAGTTTAATAAGTCACAGCTACAAAATACTAACGCGAATTCTTTACAGACGAATGGAAAAACTGGTAGAAGCGGACCTCGGGGAAGATCAGTTTGGATTCCGTAGAAATGTTGGAACACGTGAGGCAATACTTACCTTACGACTTCTCTTAGATGAAAGATTAAGAAAAGGCAAACCTACGTTTCTAGCATTTGTAGACTTGGAGGAAGCTTTTGACAATGTTAACTGAAATACTCTCATTTCAAATTCTGAAGGTGGCAGGGGTAAAATACAGGGAGCGTAAGGCTATTTACAATTTGTACAGAAACCAGATGGCAGTTATAAGAGTCGAGGGGCATAAAAGGGAAGCAGTGGTTGGGAAGGGAGTGAGACAGGGTTGTAGCCTCTCCCCGATGTTATTCAATCTGTATATTGAGCAAGCAGTAAAGGAAACAAAAGAAAAATTCGGAGTAGGTATTAAAATTGATGGAGAAGAAATAAAAAACTTTGAGGTTCGCCGATGACATTGTAATTCTGTCAGAGACAGCAAAGGACTTGGAAGAGCAGTTGAACGGAATGGACAGTGTCTTGAAAGGAGGATATAAGATGAACATCAACAAAAGCAAAACGAGGATAATGGAATGTAGTCAAATTAAATCGGGTGATGCTGAGGGAATTAGATTAGGAAATGAGACACTTACGAGGTGCATTCAAGTTCTAAGGCCTCCGATTTTTTTTCTAATTAACTAGTCACCCGAAATCGATGAAACTGGCGTTACTTCTCGACATAATCGCCCTGCAGACGTACACATTTTTCACAACGCTGACGCCATGATTCCATGGCAGCGGCGAAGGCTTCTTTAGGAGTCTGTTTTGACCACTGGAAAATAGCTGAGGCAATAGCAGCACGGCTGGTGAATGTGCGGCCACGGAGAGCGTCTTTCATTGTTGGAAAAAGCCAAAAGTCACTAGGAGCCAGGTCAGGTGAGTAGGGAGCATGAGGAATCACTTCAAAGTTGTTATCACGAAGAAACTGATGCGTAATGTGAGCTCGATGTGCAGATGCGTTGTCTTGGTGAAACAGCACACGCGCAGCCCTTCCCAGACGTTTTTGTTGCAGTGCAGGAAGGAATTTGTTCTTCGAAACATTTTCGTAGGATGCACCTGTTACCGTAGTGCCCTTTGGAACGCAACGGGTAAGGATTACGTCCTCCCTGTCCCAGAACATGGACACCATCATTTCTTCAGCACTGGCGGTTACCCGAAATTTTTTTGGTGGCGGTGAATCTGTGTGCTTGCATTGAGCTGACTGGCGCTTTGTTTCTTGATTGAAAAATGGCATCCACGTCTCATCCATTGTCACAACCGACGAAAAGAAAGTCCCATTCATGCTGTCGTTGCGCGTCAACATTGCTTGGCAACATGCCACACGGGCAGCCATGTGGTCGTCCGTCAGCATTCATGGCACCCACCTGGATGACACTTTTTGCATTTTCAGGTCATCATGCAGGATTGTGTGCACAGAACCCACAGAAATGCCAACTCTGAAGGCGATCTGTTCAACAGTCATTCGGCGATCCCCCAAAACAATTCTCTCCACTTTCTCGATCATGTCGTCAGACCAGCTTGTGCGAGGCCAAGGTTGTTTCGGTTTGTTGTCACACGATGTTCTGCCTTCATTAAACTGTCGCACCCACGAATGCACATTCGACACATCCATAACTCCATCACCAAATGTCTCCTTCAACTGTCGATAAATTTTAATTGGTTTCACACCACGCAAATTCAGAAAACGAATGATTGTACGCTGTTCAAGTAAGGAAAACGTCGCCATTTTGAGTATTTAAAACAGTTCCCATTCTCGCCACTGGCGGTAAAATTCCATCTGCCATACGGTGCTGCCATCTCTGGGATGTATTGACAATGAACGCGGCCTCATTTTAAAACAATGCGCATGTTTCTATCTCTTTCCAGTCTGGGGAAAAAAAATCGGAGGCCTTAGAACTTGAATGCACCTCGTAAAGTAGTAAAGGAGTTTTGCTATTTAGGGAGTAAAATAACTGATGATGGTCGAAGTAGAGAGGATATAAAATGTAGACTGGCAATGGCAAGAAAATCGTTTCTGAAGAAGAGAAATTTGTTAACATCGAGTATAGATTTAAGTGTCAGGAAGTCGTTTCTGAAAGTATTTGTATGGAGTGTAGCCATGTATGGAAGTGAAACATGGACGATAAATAGTTTCGACAAGAAGAGAATAGAAGCTTTCGAAATGTGGTGCTACAGAAGAATGCTGAAGATTAGATGGGTAGATCACATAACTAATGAGGAGGTATTGAATAGAATTGGGGAGAAGAGGAGTTTGTGGCACAACTTGACAAAAAAAAAGGGACCGGTTGGTAGGACATGTTTTGAGGCATCAAGGGATCACAAATTTAGCATTGGAGGGCAGCATGGAGGGTAAAAATCGTAGAGGGAGACCAAGAGATGAATACACTAAGCAGATTCAGAAGGATGTAGGTTGCAGTAAGTACTGTGAGATGAAGAAGCTTGCACAGGATAGAGTAGCATGGAGAGCTGCATCAAGCCAGTCTCAGGACTGAAGACCACAACAACAACGTGTTCGAACACAATGTATGTTCCAAAATTCTGCGGCATATCGACGTTAATGATATGGGCCTGTCATTTAGTGGGTTACTCCTACTACCTTTCTTGAACATTGGCGTGACCTGTGCAACTTTCCAGTCTTTGGGCACGATTTAAGTTGCTCCACTTCTCTGTGGATGTCTACTTCTACGTTACTCTTGTTGACAGCTGCTCTTGATTAGAATTCTGGGATATTTACTTAGTCTTCTTTTGTGTAGGAATTTCGGAAGGCTGTGCTTAGTAACTCTGCTTTGACAGCACTGTTGTCGACAGTATCTCCATTGCTATCGCGTAGAGAAGGCACTGCCGCTAGCATACTTCACGTACGACCAGATTCTCTTTGGATTTTCTGCCAAGTTTCGACACAAAGTTTTGTTGTGGATAGTATTATAAGCATCTAAGTCCGAGCTAAATTTCGAGTTTCTGTAAAAGATTGCCGGTCTTGGAGATTTTGCCTCCGTTTAAATTTGGCGTGATTTTTTCGTTGTTTCTGGAAGTGTTCTGACACGTTTTGTGTACCATGGAGGATCAGCTCCGTCGTTTGTTAATTTATTTAGTATAAATCTCTCAACTGCTGCCGATACTATTTCTTTGAATACAAGCCAAATCTGGTCTACACTTACATTGTTAATTTGGAAGGCGTGGAGGTTGTCTCTCAGAAAGGCGTCATGTGAATTCTTGTCTGCTTTTTTTGAATAGTTACATTTTTCGTTTAGTTTTGGAGGATTTGGGGGTTGCAATATTCAGTGTCACTACGACAACACGGTGTTCACTAATCCCTGTATCCGTTTTGATGCTTGTTATTAGCTCAGGATTAGTTATTGCCAATAGTACAAGTGTGTTTTCACAGCCGTTTACTATTCATGTGTGCTCACAAACTAACTGCTCGAAATAATTTTCAGAGAATGCATTTAGCACAATTTCGGATGATATTTTATGCGTACCTACGGACTTAGACAAGTATTTTCGCCAACATATCGAGGATAAATTAAAGTCACCACCAACTATAATCGTATGAGACGAGTATGTGTTTGAAACTAAAGTCAAGTTTTCTTCAAACCTTTCAGCGGTTGTATCATCTGAATAGGAAGGTCGGTAAACGGATCCAGTTGTTATTTTATTTCGTGACAAAATAAACTACTTCTAACAGCAACAAACACGCCACCTCAAAAATTTCGGCTGAACTTACCTCCGACTGTAACCAGCTTTCAGTGCCTATAACGATTTGAGCATCAATACTCCCTGTTAGCGCTTGGAGGTCTGGTACTTTCCCAACATAGCTACGACAATTTACAACTCTTATACCAATGGTTTCTGTATCTACGTTCTTCTTGCCTTTGGTCTGTACCCTTTGGACTGAAGCCCTTTCTGTGTTTTCCCGAGACATTGTAAACTAAATAACCGTCCAGTCCACATATCCCTGCTACCTGTGGGACCGCCACCTGCGTGTAATGGAATCCTGACCTATTCAGCGGAACCCGAAACCCAACCACCCTATGGCGCAAGTTGAGGAATCTGGAACCTACACGGTCGCAGAACCGCCTGAGGCTCTGATTCAGAGTCTCCACTCGCTTCTGTACCAGAGGTGCGCAATCGGTCCTGTCGACTATGCTTCAAATGGTAAACTCTGCCTTCGTCTCACAAGCAAGACGTAGCTTTTATCACTTACGTTAGCCGCTCGAAACCAGAGAGAATCTCTTCTGATCCAAAGTGACACATATCATTGGCACCGACGTGAGCCACCACATGAAGTTGGCTGCACCCTATGATCTTCATGGCATCTGGAATGACCTGTTGCACGTCTGGAATGACACCACCAGGCATGCACATGGAGTGCACATTGGCTTTCTTCCCTTCTTGGTAGCCATGTCCCTGAGGGACCCCATAACGCGCCTAACATTGGAGCTTCCAACTAACAATAATCCCACCCTCTGTGATTGCCCGGATCTTCCAGGCTAAGAGGTTTCCTCTGAAAGAGTACAGGTGACTGCAGCTGGTTGAGCGACAATGTCAGCCAGCGACAGCACCTGGAACCTGTTTGTCAGACTAACCTGGAAGGCCTTACATGCGGCCACATGGGATGTCTCTCACTGCCTGCCACACCCTGAAGCGACCTCCCACTCGACCCCCGTGGGCGAGGGGTCAGCCTCAGTGCGAACAGTACCTGGGCTGGCCACTGGTGATGATCGATCGGAGGACTCGGATTGCTGGACGTCCGTTGGATCCCCACAGCCGACCCCCAACAGTGATGCCCATCCACTGCAACATCAAGCTCTGTAACCGAAGCCATCACAGCCTGGAGCTAAGAGCGACATGTCACCAACTCGACTCACATCCGCACACAACAAACAGAGTCGCTATCCATACTAAAGACTGTGGAAAACTACACTACATAGACAAATGGACTATCGATATGTGCTGAGGGTATGTCCCATTGTTCAGTTATTAGGGTTATTTCCCATTCTATTGAGAATGGAGCATGGAAGGAATGTCTTATTAAATCCCTCCCTGTGTGCTGTAATTAACCTAATGTTACCCTTACGATCCCTATGTGAGTGATACAGTGGATTGAAGTACACTCCTGGAAATGGAAAAAAGAACACATTGACACCGGTGTGTCAGACCCACCATACTTGCTCCGGACACTGCGAGAGGGCTGTACAAGCAATGATCACACGCACGGCACAGCGGACACACCAGGAACCGCGGTGTTGGCCGTCGAATGGCGCTAGCTGCGCAGCATTTGTGCACCGCCGCCGTCAGTGTCAGCCAGTTTGCCGTGGCATACGGAGCTCCATCGCAGTCTTTAACACTGGTAGCATGCCGCGACAGCGTGGACGTGAACCGTATGTGCAGTTGACGGACTTTGAGCGAGGGCGTATGGTGGGCATGCGGGAGGCCGGGTGGACGTACCGCCGAATTGCTCAACACGTGGGGCGTGAGGTCTCCACAGTACATCGATGTTGTCGCCAGTGGTCGGCGGAAGGTGCACGTGCCCGTCGACCTGGGACCGGACCGCAGCGACGCACGGATGCACGCCAAGACCGTAGGATTCTACGCAGTGCCGTAGGGGACCACACCGCCACTTCCCAGCAAATTAGGGACACTGTTGCTCCTGGGGTATCGGCGAGGACCATTCGCAACCGTCTCCATGAAGCTGGGCTACGGTCCCGCACACCGTTAGGTCGTCTTCCGCTCACGCCCCAATATCGTGCAGCCCGCCTCCAGTGGTGTCGCGACAGGCGTGAATGGAGGGACGAATGGAGACGTGTCGTCTTCAGCGATGAGAGTCGCTTCTGCCTTGGTGCCAATGATGGTCGTATGCGTGTTTGGCGCCGTGCAGGTGAGCGCCACAATCAGGACTGCATACGACCGAGGCACACAGGGCCAACACCCGGCATCATGGTGTGGGGAGCGATCTCCTACACTGGCCGTACACCACTGGTGATCGTCGAGGGGACACTGAATAGTGCACAGTACATCCAAACCGTCATCGAACCCATCGTTCTACCATTCCTAGACCGGCAAGGGAACTTGCTGTTCCAACAGGACAATGCACGTCCGCATGTATCCCGTGCCACCCAACGTGCTCTAGAAGGTGTAAGTCAACTACCCTGGCCAGCAAGATCTCCGGATCTGTCCCCCATTGAGCATGTTTGGGACTGGATGAAGCGTCGTCTCACGCGGTCTGCACGTCCAGCACGAACGCTGGTCCAACTGAGGCGCCAGGTGGAAATGGCATGGCAAGCCGTTCCACAGGACTACATCCAGCATCTCTACGATCGTCTCCATGGGAGAATAGCAGCCTGCATTGCTGCGAAAGGTGGATATACACTGTACTAGTGCCGACATTGTGCATGCTCTGTTGCCTGTGTCTATGTGCCCGTGGTTCTGTCAGTGTGATCATGTGATGTATCTGACCCCAGGAATGTGTCAATAAAGTTTCCCCTTCCTGGGACAATGAATTCACGGTGTTCTTATTTCAATTTCCAGGAGTGTATATTCTAATGTAATCATTTGAAGCTGGTTTTTGGATCTTTGTTAGCAGGCTTTTGCGGGATAGTTTACATCAAGAGCCTGCTAGTTCAGTTTCTTCAGTATCTCTGTGACACTCTCCCAAGGTCAAACAGACCTGTGAGTATTCGTGCTGCCCTTCTCTGTATATGTTCAATATCATGTGTTAGTCCTATTAGGTATGGTTCCCACACACGTGAGTAATATTCGAGGATGGGTTGCATGGGTGATTTGTAAAAAATCTTCTTTGTAGACTGCATTTTGCTAGTATTGTACTAATAAACCCAAATCTGCCACCTGCTTTACCCATGATGATTAAACCTATGTGATCATTCCATATCATATGACTATGTAGTGTTACATCCAAGCATTGCATGAGTTGTCCGATTCCAATTGTGACTTATTGATATTATACTAAATAGTATACTACGCGTTTTCGTTTTATAAAGTGCAGAATTTTACATTTCTGAACATTTAAAGCAAGTTGCCGATCTTTGCACCATTCTGAAACATTATGAAGATCTGACTAAACACCCATGCAGCTTCTTTCAGACAGTACTTCATTATAGATAACTGCGTCATCTGCGAGAAGTCCGAGTATACTTTTAATATTGTCCTCATTTTCTATCTTGTCAGCACAATGAAGTGGAGTTATTAGATCCTTCGTAATATGTTTGATAAAGAAAGCATACAGTTTTTGTATTGATATCAGTGAACTCTTAAGAAGGAGCAGGGAGAGAGTACCAAAATAAAGATGTTTGAAAATTTAATCCACACCAATTAATGCGTGCAAAATAATTTTATCACTCCTTCCCTCTCGATTTGTGGAAATACTGTGAAATGAACATCAGTGTAACATTTCTGCGCTCGGATGTTTTAGAGAAGTTGAATGACTTTCCGCCGCGAGTGGTAGCCGCGCTGTCTAGGGCGTCGCGCCACGGTCCGCGCGGCTCCCCCCGTCGGAGGTTCGAGTCCTCCCTCGGGCATGGGTGTGCGTGTTGTCCATAGCGTAAGTTAGTTTAATGTAGATTAAGTAGTATAGCGTAAGCTTAGGGACCGATGACCTACGCAGTTTGCGATTAAAAAAAAAAAAAAAAAAAAAAAAAAAAAAAAAGCTTTCCAGTGGACACATTCTTAATTCTATGTTCTGAATTAGCGAATGTTTTGTTGTCTGCCTTTGATTGTTCGAGTGCTTGAATATATTAGCATTTATGTAATACTTTCGAACTAATAATTATAAAACGAGCTTCTCGCCAGTTAAGTAAAGGAAACGACTAACATCCTGGTCAATTGACTATTGATTCTTTTCCCTCAATCAATACAGAGTTACACTGTGCAGTCATATGTACTTGACCACATACAAATAGCCACATTTTGCAACGTGCATCTCTGCGAGACGTGCAGGAAGAGTCAGTGAGATGCTGGAAGGTACCGACAGGGACGTGGACACATGACGACTCCAGTGCCGTGGTCAGCTGCGGCAGGTTTCTCAGTTGAGGGTCCATGATGCGAACATCCGTGGTCCGACGGAAACTCAACTGGGTTTAAACATGGCCAGTTTGGTGGTGAGGAGATGAGGTAACTCTAAGGTAACTTCATCACGTATACTGCGAGCTGTGTGACACGTTCCATTGTCCAGCTGGTAGACGCCATCATGCCGAGGAAAAACAAGCTGCATGTAGAGGAGGACACAGTCTGCAAGGATAGATGCGTGTATACGTTTTCGTGTGTCCATCCTTGTGACTGGAGGTCTGAGAGACTTCGGCCGCTCACTTATGTAAGAAAATGGAACGCCTACAGCCTCCTTATGATGTTATTTATTATATAACAACAAGTTTTGGTGCTTCAGTGCACCATCCTCGAGCCTTAACTGATACTGAAAGCATTAACACCAACCATATACACGATGCGTCTGTGGCCAACATCTACACTCCTGGAAATTGAAATAAGAACACCGTGAATTCATTGTCCCAGGAAGGGGAAACTTTATTGACACATTCCTGGGGTCAGATACATCACATGATCACACTGACAGAACCACAGGCACATAGACACAGGCAACAGAGCATGCACAATGTCGGCACTAGTACAGTGTATATCCACCTTTCGCAGCAATGCAGGCTGCTATTCTCCCATGGAGACGATCGTAGAGATGCTGGATGTAGTCCTGTGGAACGGCTTGCCATGCCATTTCCACCTGGCGCCTCAGTTGGACCAGCGTTCGTGCTGGACGTGCAGACCGCGTGAGACGACGCTTCATCCAGTCCCAAACATGCTCAATGGGGGACAGATCCGGAGATCTTGCTGGCCAGGGTAGTTGACTTACACCTTCTAGAGCACGTTGGGTGGCACGGGATACATGCGGACGTGCATTGTCCTGTTGGAACAGCAGGTTCCCTTGCCGGTCTAGGAATGGTAGAACGATGGGTTCGATGACGGTTTGGATGTACTGTGCACTATTCAGTGTCCCCTCGACGATCACCAGTGGTGTACGGCCAGTGTAGGAGATCGCTCCCCACACCATGATGCCGGGTGTTGGCCCTGTGTGCCTCGGTCGTATGCAGTCCTGATTGTGGCGCTCACCTGCACGGCGCCAAACACGCATACGACCATCATTGGCACCAAGGCAGAAGCGACTCTCATCGCTGAAGACGACACGTCTCCATTCGTCCCTCCATTCACGCCTGTCGCGACACCACTGGAGGCGGGCTGCACGATATTGGGGCGTGAGCGGAAGACGGCCTAACGGTGTGCGGGACCGTAGCCCAGCTTCATGGAGACGGTTGCGAATGGTCCTCGCCGATACCCCAGGAGTAACAGTGTCCCTAATTTGCTGGGAAGTGGCGGTGCGGTCCCCTACGGCACTGCGTAGAATCCTACGGTCTTGGCGTGCATCCGTGCGTCGCTGCGGTCCGGTCCCAGGTCGACGGGCACGTGCACCTTCCGCCGACCACTGGCGACAACATCGATGTACTGTGGAGACCTCACGCCCCACGTGTTGAGCAATTCGGCGGTACGTCCACCCGGCCTCCCGCATGCCCACTATACGCCCTCGCTCAAAGTCCGTCAACTGCACATACGGTTCACGTCCATGCTGTCGCGGCATGCTACCAGTGTTAAAGACTGCGATGGAGCTCCGTATGCCACGGCAAACTGGCTGACACTGACGGCGGCGGTGCACAAATGCTGCGCAGCTAGCGCCATTCGACGGTCAACACCGCGGTTCCTGGTGTGTCCGCTGTGCCGTGCGTGTGATCATTGCTTGTACAGCCCTCTCTCAGTGTCCGGAGCAAGTATGGTGGGTCTGACACACCGGTGTCAATGTGTTCTTTTTTCCATTTCCAGGAGTGTATAACTGGTTTACGCAGACAAGTCGTAACCACGATGTTGTCTCTCCAACCATCAACTTGGTAGGTGATAGTTGGAGAGAGAGCACAGCAGTTACGGCCATCCGTCTGATGGAGCATGAAAAGCGATTCATATGAAAAGGCCACCTGTTGCCACTCAGAGAAGCTGCCATACTGGCTTGCAAATTACAGCTTTCTTCATCAATGAACAGCAGTCAGCCCGGGTGATGAACGATCGTTGAGGAGACACTGTTGGTAGCCCCTTATGTCATCTGCGCGGTGAGGTTCGAAATGGTTCAAATGGCTCTAAGTACTATGGGACTTAACATCTGAGGTCATCAGTCCCCTAGACTTAGAACTACTTAAACCTAACCAACTTAGGGACACCACACACATCCAGTCCCGAGGCAGGATTCGAACCTGTGACGGTAGCAGCAGCGCGTTCCAGAGTGAAGCGCCTAGAACCAGTCGGTCACAGCGGCCGGCTGGGGTGAGGTCATCAACAGTTGAACGTCTGAAGCTTCCTGGCAGATTAAAACTGTGTGCCGGACCGACACTCGAACTCGGTACCTTTGCCTTCGAGTCTCGGTCCGGCACACAGTTTTAATCTGCCAGGAAGTTTGATATCAGCGCACACTCCGCTGCAGAGGGAAACCCTCATTCTAGTTGAACGTCTATTGGCCCGTACATGTCATTGCAGTCTTGTCACATGTGTCTGCGTGGTGCGCCTCAGTTCCCTCTGCGCCGGTTTTGGATGGCGCCATTTTGCCATGAACGGTAGAGTTTAACCACGGCGGCATTCGAACAGTTCGCAGACTTAGCCGTTTCGGAAATGCTCCCACTGTTGACCCGAAAGTCGACGGTCAGGCCTTTTTGGACGTCAGATAAATCGCTGCGTTTCCGCATTACGACAACGACTGCAGTGTTTTCCGCATCGCCCCGACACGCTTTACATACTCTATCCTGCTAGTACAGCTATCTGGCGTTTGTGAGCGGTTTGCACGTTAACGTGTAACATAGGCGGTTGTTATATTAGTGTTACTGGACGGTGTAATATGAAAAGGCATTTTTCTACGCTACACATTGCTCAACAACAGCTTATAGGGCAATCGCGGAAAGACAAATTTAAAATATTGTTTTCCAATTTGGACAACCATCAGAAAATTTATTATGAATTAAGTGCCACCAGTTACTTTTATGGGTGCTTATTTCTCCACGATGACATTTCAAGATGCCTGGCATCCATCTTCAGATGTTTACACTTATTTACGTGTCACGAACATTGTCTCTTCACTGACAACGTTGCAGACTTTTTCAACGTGAGCTTTTAAGACAGTTGTTGCAAAACGACGTAAGTGAATGTTCACGAAGCGTAAATAAACATAATTTGTTGGCTTGGCGTTTCGGGAAGGGGATGCCATTCGGTGTGTTACCCCATTAAGTTTGTCAGGGACGCCATACTTTTTACTTTATGCGCTAGGATTGCTGTTACTTCATCATATGACGACGGGGCCCGCAAGCTGAAAGAATATGTGAATCAAACCCGAGGGTCACCGAAAGGTCCAACAGCCTGGCTAATATTCACCATAGCCTGAAGGTTTTTGTATGTCCATCCGTTTGACAGGAGGTCTTGGGGACGACAGCCGTTTACTAGTGTAAGAAAATGAAACGCCATCCAGCCGTCCTTATGACTTTATTTATTTTGTGGCTACCAGTTTCGGCGCCTCAATGCGCCATCTTCAGGCTGTAGTTGATGCTGAAGGGGTTGACACGATCCCTATGGTTCAAATGACTCTGAGCACTATGGGACTTAACATCTTAGGTCATCAGTCCCCTAGAACTTAGAACTAGTTAAACCTAACTAACCTAAGGACATCATACACATCCCTACCCGAGGCAGGATTCGAAACTGCGACCGTAGCGGTCGCACGATCCCTATATATACCGCATAGTGGCCAGCGTAACTGGTTACGATGGCTATCTGAAAACTTTTGCGTCAGCACTCTTGGCAGTTGATGGGTGGAGTGCTGACACCGAAGTTCCCAGACAGTCTTCGTACCGTCTTGTACTGGGGTTCCACACACAAGAGCTTTCAAATGCCTGCACACATAAAAGTTCAGCGATGTATAGGGATCGTGTCAACCCCTTTAGCATCAACTACAGCCTGAAGATGGCGCATTGAATCACCGAAACCGGTAGCAACAACATAAATAAAATCACAAGGACTGCTGTAGACGTTTCATTTTCTCTCAATAACCTGAAGGAGTGGGCCCGAAACATGGTACGAAAAACGGCCCACCTCCGGCCTGAACTGCGCCCTCCACACACTGCAGGTTAAACGCCTGACTGGGTCACAACTGCACTCGAGGTTTTGCACCATGTGGTGACACGCTGAACCATACTAAACGCCTGAGTCACACACTGTTCAGCTTCTGTGTTGTTTGGTTCGCAGAAGTCGTGCAGCCTCACGCGCTGCTGGGAGTGAAGGCCTTTTGTGATGTTCCCGACTCCAAATCTCCATTGCGTGCAGCTGCCTCCACAATGTTCGCTCGGAAACTGGTTGAGATGGAGCTGCATTCACTGACAGCAGCAGATGCTGACGGGTTTGAAACCGGTTTCCATTTGCAAGGCGTGACACCCGACTCCGGTTCCTGCCGGTTAGGATCTTTCTACGACACTGTTCTTGCGTCGTGTTACCTACCTTCGAATAGTACACCATTTCTTGTAGACGCGATGGACAGTTCTCGTCGATACACCAACATATCGGACAGCTTCATTCACGTTGTGATCATGGGGACGACCAAGCATTCTGCCATTCTCCATTCATATGCAGGGTGTAACAAAAATGTACGGCACAAATTGCAGGACGCATTCCTCACACTTGACGAAGAAATTATATTATATGAACATCGGTGTGGAAAAGCTTTGTTGCCATGTTACAACTCATTTTCTCCAGCTCATTACTCATGGCAAACACACACCAACGGAACGCTCCAGCGTACCACGCGCAACTCTTTTTCACGGGAGATGTTCAATATGCTCTCTGTTGGCATTGATATGTGCATAAACCCGCTGGCATAGTTCTTCGCGAATGCGCTGATGTATCCCTGCAGTATTGCGTATGGTTTCGCAGCCCTCCGTAATACAGCTACGGAGACTGTTCATCTTGTACTGGGGTTCCACACACAAGAGCTTTCAAATGCCCGCACACATCAAAGTCCAGCGGGTTAGGGTACGGAGAGCTCAGAGGCCAGGCAATTGGCCCACCTCTATCCATCTATCTGTCACGGAATCTGTTACTTAGAAGCCGACGGACATCAACACTAAAATCAGGATATGCTCCACCGTGCATGAAGTATATGTTTTGTCGCACAGCTAAAGGCACTTCTGTTAACGATCAGGTAGAACATTCTCTACGAAATTATGGTGGAAGAATGTGAGGTCCTACCAAACAGTCACCAAGAATGCCGGTCCAAACATTGACAGAACATCTTTGTTGATGATTTCCTTCAACAGTTGTGAGAGGATTGACTTCTGTCCATACACACTCCATACACATTCTGAAAATTTATAATCTGATCTCGTTTAAACTCGTTGGAGAAACTGAGTTGTAGCATGGAAACAAATCGTTTTCAGATCCATGTTCATGAAACATAGTTTCATCGTCTACATGTGAGGAATGTGTCCTGCAATTTGTGCCGTACAGTTTTGTTATACCGTGTATAATTATTTTTAATATTTTTACTGTCATCCCCCGACTTCTTTTTAAATCGGCGTCAAAAATGAATTCACAATATGCATAGAAACTTCATCCACAAACATAACATTCACTCTTGTGTAATTTACGTAAAAGGAAACCGTTTCTAGCGGTAAAAATGTACCGCTACAAGTCGTTATTCCTGATTACTTACAAATGTATCGTTAACCTAGAACCAGCCACAAGGAACTGTGCAGTTTATTCACTTCGGATCTGCTAGCCTCAATTTAGTCTCATATCTCTCATTCCCTCGAGAGTTGGGCAGGTTATTTTAGAACTTTGTTGTTCCTGGGGTCAAATATCCCAGTTGTCTGCGAATGGGTCAGAAGGGTGGGGGGGGGGGGGGGGAGCAGTTGGGAATATTCTGGCATACTGTCACTACGCTCACAGCGACCTTACACCACTGGTTGAATATGTTTGTTTATTATTGTTTTTTTTATGTCTTTACACCTTGGATACATTTTGGTTCAAATGGCTCTGAGCACTATGGGACTTAACATCTGAGGCCATCAGTCTCCTAGAACTTAGAACTATTTAAATCTAACTAACCTGAGGACATCACACTTACCCATGCCCGAGGCAGGATTCGAACCTGCGACCGTAGCGGTCGCGCGGTTCCAGACTGAAGCGCCTAGAACCGCTCGGGATACATTTTGCATTAAAGCTTTTGAGACGTTGCTATCACGTTCTGCACTTACAATAAAACTCTCGTCTTGACCACGTTATATTTATTTTATTTCTTCTTTACGCGTTTCTGCATTTCGCCGTTGTCACAGGAACTGAGGGTAAAATGAAAGGCACACAATAAGAAACATATCGGCATCACAGACTAGAAGACGAAGTAAATATTCCAAAATTCTAATCAAGGGCAACTAGCAACATGAATAACGTGGTACTCGTAGATATCCTCTGTGCAGCGAAGCAGCTTAAATCACCTAATAAAGGCAAGACCCGCCATGTTCCTTTCAGAGTATGCTGATACAATAGCTCCACACTCAGCAATCATACACAACCGCTCGCTAGTCGAAAGATCCGAACCTAAAAACTGGAAAGATGCATAGGTCACACCACTCAGAAAGGAAGTAGAAGTAATCCGCTGAATTACAGACCCTTATCATTAACGACGATTTGCAGTAGGACTTCGGAACATAGACTGTGTTCCAATCATGAATTACCTGGAAGTAAAACGATTTATTAGCAAATAGCTAACACGCATTCTCGAGGTAATGAGTGCTATCGATAG
This sequence comes from Schistocerca americana, assembly GCF_021461395.2. Classification (NCBI taxonomy): domain Eukaryota; kingdom Metazoa; phylum Arthropoda; class Insecta; order Orthoptera; family Acrididae; genus Schistocerca; species Schistocerca americana. The sequence continues at coordinate 392,558,361 of NC_060124.1, forward strand.
GGGATCTCAGATTGATTCCATATTTTGGTTTCCAGAAGGTTTTTGACACCGTTCCTCACAAACGGCTGCTAATCAAATTGCTTTCCTATGCAGTATCGTCTCAGTTGTGTGAGTGGATTCGGTGTTTCCTGTCAGAAGTGTCACAGTTTGTAGTAAATGGCGGAAAGTTATCGAGCAAAACAGTAGTACCATCTGGTGTTCCCCAAGGATGTGTTAAAGGCGCTCTGCTGTTCCTGATTTACATAAATGATTTAGGAGACAATCTGAGCAGCTCTCTTACAATGTCTGCAGAAGATGCTATCATTTATCGTCTTGTTAAGACATCAGATGATCAAAACCAATTGCAAACTGATTTAGACATGATATCTGTACTGTGCGAAAAAGGACAGTTGACTCTAAATAACCCCAAGTGTGAATCATCCCATGAGTAGTAAAAGGAATCCGCTGAATTTCGGTTACACGATAAATCACACAAAAATAAAGGTCGCGTATTCAAATAAATACTTGGTGCTTACAATTATGAATAACTTAAATTGACATGATCACATAAATAATGTCGGGAAAGGAAACCAAACACTGCTCTTTACAGGCAGAACACTCAGAAAATACGTGTATACTAAAAAGACTGGTTTCACTACGCTTGTCCGCCCTTTTCTGGAATACTGTTCTTCAGCATGGGATCCGCACAGATAGTATTGACGGATGTCATCGAAAAAGTTCCTGGATCACACTGAACGCAGTTTCTAACCAGACACTGAAACGGCTAACAATATTGCACTGTACAGTTAAATTTCCATCACTAAAGTAAATTTCGAACATAAATATCAGCCGTTGGAACACAATGGTTTGCATTTACATCGTAAATGATATTCAGAAAATAACGTGTCGGTTCTTAATTGCAAAAACAGACACACTGGTTATTTTTTGATTACATCGCCATCTACCAAGAATGGTGAACAATGGTTTGAGTAAACCGTACATATTTTTGGCGCAGTCAGACTGCTTAGCTGGGTGGTAACGTGCTTGCCTCCCATGCAAGCGAGCCCGGGTTTGATTCCCGGCCAGGTTGGAGATTTTCTCCGCTCGTGGGCTAGGTGTTGTGTTGTCCTCATCATCATTTCATCCTCATCACCGGCGCGCAAGTCGCCCAATGCGGAATCGAATGAAATAAGACTTGCACTTGGCGGCCGAACTTCCCCGAATGGGGCCTTCCGCCCAACGATGCCATACGCTCATTTCCATTTTCTTTTTTTTTTTTTTTTTTTTTTTTTGGCGTAGGATACGAATATGCATTTAAAATGTGCGTTTCCATTTGATAAAACAATGCTGACCCCTCCCACACAAGTAGGCCGGGTAAGAGTGCCCAGTTGTAGCACGGACAACTGTTCAGCTAGAACATTGGTTTTTCTTTGTACGGTGCATCGTTTTCGAGATATTTGTTTCACGTCCAAACAAACACTGTATACCTGCTCCGACTCTCTCTCTCTCTCTCTCTCTCTCTCTCTCTTCTCAGCGATCACAGGATCTGTAGACTAAGCGCTGCATCAACGATCTGCTTCCACCGCCTTCTATCTCTCTCAGCCTCTCTCCACCCTGTGGAAATTTCTAATGCTGCGATGTCCTTCTCTACGTCATCTTTCCACCTTGTACGGGGCCGGCCCAATGGTCTTGTTGCCTGGAGAGTTCCTTCAAGTGCTTTCTTGGTGATTCTGTTGTTTTCCATTCTAGCCACATGTCCAGCCAATTGCAGTCTCGTGCTTTTAAATTTCTGGATGATAGTGGGTTGCTTCATTAACTGATAAATTTCATTGCTCTTTCGAATAATCCATGCCCTGTTCTCCAACACAGGTCCCCACAATCTTTCAAATGTCTGCGCTACAGCCACATTTGCAACCAAAGCAACGGCCATACAAGATGCGAAAGATTTGGTAGACAACACGCATGTCCGTCTCCATCCATTGTATACATTTACTGCCAGGAAAAACATTTAGCTGCAGACGGACGATCCCGTGTATACACTAGAAGAAGATAAATACAAGAAATAGCTACCATGACAACACGTCTTATAACAAAGCAAGCAACATGTTAAATTCGTAGAACTATGCCTCGCCAGTATACCATTCACTACGACAGAACTTTCGAAACAATACGGCTGTGATGGAGTCTCGAATAAACAACACGGAAGAATTACCTCTTATGAAGAGAACGGACGAGAGCACCAGGAAGTGAACGTAAGCCACCATCCACCGCGAAGAGCAACGCTTTTCATGCCACGGCGCAACAGGAAAATAAACATAGCCAGCGAGATAACACCGCGAGCACATCGCTCAGGTGACGCACTTTTCCAGCGACCTGTACAGTCAATATCTTCCAACCTGTATACACCTTTACCTCACAGGGAAACTTCGTTAAGACCCAAAATAAAGACGATAACAACACAGATTAGTAGACGGTGTCTTCAGTTTAATATTATCTATGATGGCGTAAATAAAATCAAATGTGTGTGTAGTCCTAAGGGACCAAACTTCTGAGATCATCGGTCCCTAGACTTACACACTACTTAAACTAACTTCTGCTAAGAACAACCTCCGGCGGGAGGAGCCACGCAACCTGTGACATGGCGGCCACTTCTCGCGGCCAAATAAAACCAGTGCTGTTTTTCTGGGGGAACGCTGGGGGATGCGTATCCCTAAACTTTTTTGTAGACAAAGTAATTTTTTACGATATCATATTGCTATCTCTGAATGTGTGAAAGTTTTGGACTCATCTAATTGGCCCGAGAATCCTGGAATAACATATGGTGAAACAAATATCAAAACTTTATGTTGTCGTTTTGCTCTTCCAGAGAGAGAAATATGTAGAGGATTTCGGGAGCATTTGTTGGAGAAGAAAATTCCACCATCCCTCCTTCCTCTTCAGAGTGCACTGAAATGTGTTCCTATATCAACGAGTGAATGTGAACATGAATCTGATCTTCTCGCCAACAAGAGATGCATTTCATTTTTCCACAGTCAGCAATCTGATGTTCACAAAGTTGGTTGGTCCTCCACTGATGTTGTTCCAGCCCATGGACTATGTATGCTCTTGGTTCAGGAAAGACAGACATCTTGCTGCTGATAGCAAGAGTAAAGTAAGAGGGCGTGAAGACTACAGCATCCATGAACTGAAGTCAGTTTGGAAGCTGTCGTAAGTTACTGTGTTGTTTTGTAGTTAAATAAATTTTCAGCTGTATTAAAAATTGGGTCAGTTGAAGCATGGGATACCACCCGTCTATGCCATTTCGGGAGCCAAACAAGGTTACAAAAGACTTTGGAGTGTAGTTTCTATTGTTGTTGATGATAGGTGTGGATGGTTTTTGTTGTATTGTCTCTTTTAGTGGTGTTTTATAGGTTAAAATATGTGTTCGGTAATATTTCCTTGTATTGTTTTGTATGTCGGAGGGTTGATAGGACTCACCTGTTTCATTTGAGGTGTATTATAGCTCAGTTGAAGTGAACGATACCATTTTCTTTTATTGTTCAGGGGTTGATGGTAATCGCATGGTAAATTTGAGATGATGTAAACTGAAGTGTTCGATACCACATTCTCTTGTAAGTTTGGGTTTTTTCGGTACCGCCTGCTTCATTTGAGCTGTAAAGTCAACTGAAGAGTCCGACACCATTTTTTTAGTTCGACATGTTGATGCTGTAGTTTTCCTTGCTTCGGTTATAAGTAATTTTCGCTGCATTATATCCAATGTCCGAGTACCCTCAAACTTTTTTTTGGAGAAAAAAAAGCACTGAATAAAACCAATGGGAAGTGAAAAGGAACAACTGCAGGAAAAGCCTCAAATACCTTATGAAATAAAATTAAAATTTTACAACGGGATGCAAGATCAGTGGTAGCCAATAAAGTTTGCTGCAAGAATCACACCGAAATGAAATAAATGTCCAGTACTCTCCGAAACATGATTTATGCTACGGCGCAAAGTCGGGAACGAGAAAGAAGAGTAGGCTGTGAGAAGCGGTCAGCCAATCGCACGCTGACCGACCTCCCTTCCAGGACTACAACGCGATAGCAGCGGCCCGTTTGTGAAGACAGTATAAGCTCCGCGAACGACGGGTGGTGGCCACTTGGATAGTAGCGTCGGGCGCAGCCCCGAATCCTCCCGCAGCCAGGTCGGTAAGCAGGTAACAGTACCGAATCCTCCAAAACTGACACAATGCGACAGAGCATTGTGTGCGCTAACTACCACAGCTGTTCGCGGCCACTTCGCAGTTCGCGGCAGATCGTTGTAGAGTGAACATGTCCTCGGACGAGCTTACAGTTTCGGTATGTAGGAAGGGAAGGGCAATGTTGGTTTTGAAAGGTAACACCTTCTGTTTTCAGAAAACTACTGAAAGGTGGTCTAGCGCGATGGACGTGCAACATTAATGGCTGCAGAAGTTTTGTTAAAACTATTTCTATTGAGGAGCTGGATGTCGTGGAGTGTCAAGAAGAACACAATCATGAAGAAACGCCTCATAACAAAATTCAGAGGCAAGAAATCATTTCTGACAGTCTTCGGGCTTTTTCTGAGTCTAATTTATCAATTACAAGGCCAACATTTATGCTTTTTACGATATCGTGTTCAATCCACAATAATTGTGTGCCTGTGCCCCAGCGGTGTGCTGGCTACGGGTGCCAAGCGCCGACCCTCTGGCCAGCCCCTAGCTACAACACTGGCATCCGCGCTCGGTCTTATGGTAAAACTGTTATAACTCTGCTTCTAGGTTGCTTATAAAGAAGAAACACGCACCAGATTTTAAATTAGACCCGCAGCAATATAAGTGTCAAAACGGCATCCAACTTCGTGCATTACCTTTTGCATAATTATAAAAATATAGACCATTCAAATTAAGTTTTCTTAACCATCTCCTACACTACTACACCACGAAGATGACGTGCTACAGATGCGAAATTTAACCGACAGGAAGACGATGCTGTGATATGCAAATGATTAGCTTTTCAGAGCATTCACACAAGGTTGGCGCCGGTGGCGACACCTACAACGTGCTGACATGAGGAAAGTTTCCAACCGAATTCTCATACACAAACAGCATTTGACCGACGTTGCCTGATGGAACATTGTTGTGGTGCCTCGTGTAAGGAGGAGAAATGCGTACCATCACATTTCCGACTTTGATAAAGGTCGGATTGTAGCCTATCGCCATTGCGGTTTATCGTATCGCGACGTTGCTGCTCCCGTTGGTCGAGATCCAATCACTGTTAGTATAATACGGAATCGGTGGGTTCAGGAGGGTAACACGGAACGCCGTGCTGGGTCCCAAAGGCCTCGTATCACTAGCAGTCGAGATGACAGGCATCTATTCCGCATTGCTGTAACGGATCGTGCAGCCACGTCTCGATCCCTGAGTCAACAGATGGGGGCGTTTGCAAGACAACAACCATCTACACAAACAGTTCGATGACGTTTGCGGCAGCATGGACTTTCAGCTCGGAGACCACAGCTGCGGTTAGCCTGGACGCTGCATCACAGAGAGGAGCGCCTGCGGTGGTGTACTCAACGATGAACCTGGGTGCGCGAACGGCAAAACGTCATTTTTTCGGATGAATCCAGGTTCTGTTTACAGCCTCATGATGGTCGCATCCATGTTTGGTGACATCGCGGTGAACGCACATTGGAAGCGTGTATTCGTCATCGCTATACTGGCGTGATGGTATGGGGTGCCATTGGTTACACGCCTCGGTCACCTCTTGTTCGCATTGACGGCACTTTGACAGTGGCTCTACCCTCCATTCGATCCCTGCGAAACCCTACATTTCAGCAGGATAATGCACGACCGCATCTTGCAGGTCATGTACGGGGTTTCTGGATACAGAAAATGTTCGACTACTGCCCTGGCCAGCACATTCTCCAGATCTCTCACCAATTGAAACCGTCTGGTCAATGGTTGCCGAACAACTGGCTCGTCACAATACACCAGTCACTACTCTTGATGAACTGTGGTACCGTGTTGAAGCTGCATGGGCAGCTGTACCTGTACACGCCATCCAAGCTCTGTTTGACTGAATGCCCAGTCGAATCAAGGCCGTTATTACGGCCAAAGGTGGTTGTTCTGGGTACTGATTTCTCAGGATCTATGCACCCAAATTGGGTGAAAATGTAATCACATGTCAGTTCTAGTATAATATATTTGTCCAATGAATACCCGTTATCATCTGGATTTCTTCTTGGTGTAGCAATTTTAATGGCCAGTAGTGTATATTCAGACATCGGACACTTATCAATTTGTTGTATGTATAGATTTGCTGGAAAAGTAACCATAATTCATAAAATGAACACTGAAATAGAATATGTGTTGCGAAATCATGATTTGCTATTTTAATAAATTAATTATGAAAAAATCAAGGCTATAAATGATTTCAGTTTCAAAAAATAAATATCTATATAAGATAAAAGATAAAACTTTTAAACATACAATACACGCGAAAAATTTTGACATCTTGTACTGTAACTTCATATGCTTTTCTTTGCCTGCTTGGAATATTTATAACGTTTAGAACGGCTACCTGCTTCAAACGGGAGGATTCGGTCCCATCGTTTTTCGGACACTTGCGGGCTTGGCAGGATTCCGTACCATTTTTCTGACCGCGGGAGGATTCGGGGCTGCGCCCGTAGCGTCAAAGTTAGCGACTTGGATAGCAGCGTCAAAGTTAGGCACTTCGATAGCACTTCAGGAAAGACTTTTGTCAGTTAGAGATCAGCAGTCATTGCAAAGACTGGTTATTTAGAATGTCGTCCTTTGCTTGCGACACATCTGTGTAATTGCCAAAATTAAGTATTGTATTTGATTAATTGTAATAAAACTCATTAATACGACTTGTTTGATTGTCTAGGTAACCGAGTACGCAGGATTTGTAGACACAAGATTGGCGACGAGGCTGGACGAAAGAGTTTAAGCCAACTTCAGGCATAATATTTACCGTGTACGATGTTATAAGAAAAGACATGATGATTAGCAAAGGAGGACTTGCGATTCTCATTCAGAGAAATATTTCTTATAGAATGTTACCTATACAACTAACACTTGGCGGAGAGCTGAATTCTGGGAATAAGTGGGAAATGAAGAACTAAAGAAGCGCAATGGGAAGAATATAAGACAAGTACTCATCACTTAACTTCTGACAGAAAAATATTCCATGATTACAGATCATATATCGAAATAATCAACAAAGTAGCTCTCGAATCAATCCGCATGAAGAAAATATCGAAGAACCCAAAGAAAAATCCAACGATATGGTGGGATACAGAATGTTGTACAGCGATTGCGGTAAGGAAAACTCAGTGTCGTGCAAACCAGTCGCTCGATAAGTTCTTACAATACAAGAAAACAGATTCTCAGGTGAAACGTGTTCTGAAGAAAAAGAAGAAAGAGAGCATGACAGCATTACATAGCAACTTACATAAGCATGCAAATGTCACAGAAGTATGGTGACGCATTAAGGCTCCTCGGCATAAGAACCAAGGAACTTTCAGTTCAAAAAGGATGGATGAATCGCATGCAGACACATTCGTAGACAAAATAGCGTCTTCCTTCAGTACCGTCAGAACTCTGCTCCAGAAGTATCACACCATCTCTAGCGAACGTTGTTTACAAAGAAAGGACAGTCGATTTCCATAACCTGTACACCGAATGCAGCAACAAGAGCGGACAATATTAATTTTGTATTTCTGCAGAATTTATCTGAACAAATGAATACGGTTACTCGACTCATTTCCTGAAGATTGCGCCACACAGATAATTATACCAATTCTGAAGCCCGCCGCCTCCTACAGGAGTGTATCACTCTCGTCGTGCGCTGCGAAAACACTGGAACGATTAATTAAATTCGTTTCGAATGGTGGTCTGAAGCTAACAATACACTGCCAGACAATCAAAGTTGTTTTCACAACATAGCTCTACAGTAGATAATTTAACACAAATAACTTTGAACATACAAAGATCATTTGAGGAAAGGCCGTATGTTACATTCATGTTTGAGGATATTCAAGGAACATACGATAATGTTACCATTCCATCATTAAGAAAAAGAATCAGAGTTTGAACTGCCCTACAACTTGGTTTATCATGGAGGCAAGTTTTTCATGAGAAGGGCTGACCTCTTATGCCTAAAAAGTAAAAGTGTTGGCGGAAAGCATGCCACTGTTGGTCTTTCACGGGGATCGACGTTAAGCCCACAACTGTTTAATGTTAACGCAGCGGACATGGAAACCAAACCGCCTAGAACAATTAAAGTACTTAAGTATGCTGATGGTATGCAGTATGTATATATACTTCTGTTACCAGCCTTGAAGAAGCGAGGAAAGTAATGAGTTACGGAACGTCCCAGTTAGAAAGCACGTTTGGCATCCACAGCTTTCAGTTCTAAAGACGACTATTTTTAACTTAGGCAGGCGAAGGGTTCCACATGGACTAATTTGCATGAGATTAAATGGTCAGCTTTTCTCAGTAGCGAATCAAACTTTATTTCTGAGAATGATTACGAGACTTCCGCCTCTCGTGGACGGGGAGACAGTATATCACATGGAGAAGATCCGGCCTTGTCTCCATGTGTTGCACTTGGTTACAAAAGTATGTTGGGGAGCGGATAACAATTTTCGCTGTTAATGTAAAACAGTCTTATCAGACCTACAATCGATTATATTAGCATGTTGGTCTGCAGAGGCAACAGGACATAAATTTCGAAACTAGGAAAAATCCAGTTTAGCTGCATGTTAGCGGAAGCTGTAGAAATGCCCAACTCCCTAAGATGGAAAATGACAGACATATTTCTTGTGAAAAGACATTCTGCAGTTGATCACTGCTGATAAACAAACTCAACAAACTGCTGTCTGTGACGTAGGATATTCTGGGGCAGTCGTTCAGTAGAAATACCCACATACCTTCCACCACAACAGACGCGTTGTATCTTTGACAGTCTAGGCTCTGTTTAATCTATCTCCCACACCACAGACGATTAATCTTTAAAGCCTTCCATTGCAATTTCACGTACCTCCCGCCAACATGTCACTGATCACTCTCACAGACATCATTACTCAACTTTTGGTGCGCTTCACTCCTTCAACTGTCTCCATCTCATATCATTCCGCACTGAACACATACTACTAATTCTCGCTGTCCATTACTGTGTCTCACATCGCGCCATAACCAGTTCTACAATCACCACCACTCGTCTTTCGAGTTAGCCATGCTTTGCCTGTCTCCATCTCCCTGTTCCTCTGTTGTTACACTGATATTAATTTCTCTGGGCATTTCGAGAGGCGGTCCTCGCTAATTTATCGCCCACTGTTCATTTTATTCAGTATTAGCGCTCCTTGATCTACATAAATTGTACCACCTTCCCGAGAATTCCGTTTCCCATGGTGGCTTCCAAAACACTGAAATTAATTTTTTCGGCCGTATTACTTAAATTGCAACACATATATGCCATGATGTCCTAGACATCAGGTACCAAGGGCATCACGCACAACGTCTAGGTATTTGGCGTGCATGGCGGCAGTGCAGGTCGTTGATACACTGCACGTCTTCCTCCATTGGCAGTGTCACGTACCGAAAGTAGACCTGCAGCTGTTTATGATGGTGGATGAGCTTAGCAAGTCAGTTCCATCACATGAGCAACTGACAAGAAGACTTTAGTAACTGCTCGCTATGGACTCCAGCAGTACCTTCAGGACAGCACACTGCCTGCTCCATTTGGACTCTTAAAAAGTGTGATCGGGCATGTGCTGGCTGGGTCTTGGTAAAATTTCTACTGTTTTATTTCAACGACAAGATAGCGCAAAGATTTCGCTTTGTGCTTCTACCCTTGCTGGGCTTAGACATTTTCTGTGCTGTTTGATCGTTGAAAGTGTTTGCTTCCACGATTTAGGTTAGAGTGAGGACTTTGTTTATTTTCGAACCGAAGAATTAAGGAACTTGTTTTATATTGAACTTCAACTTTGTTCAGACTTCACGATTTTGCTCGCATTTAAGGCGTGTTGTGTTCTCACTAATCAAGTGATAATTTTCATGTGTTGAGGAACTTCGTTATTTTTTGATTCAAGAGCTTTAATTTTGTTTGCCATTGGAGAGCTATTGTTTATTTTTCATTTGCGGAGGGCCTTTGTTTAATTTCAGACTTGAAGGGATTATACTTTCGTGATACATTGAAGACTTTGTTAAAGTTGTGTTCGAGCAAGTAACTTGTTATATTGTGACCATGCGTGTCTCTCTAGTGGATATCTGTGAAACTGGATGCATCAGTGCACAGGTGCAAAATTTACAAATATAAAATTTACATATTTGAAATAGCATAAACATATTAATTAAATATACATAAATAATCAAACACGCGAAAAAAATTATGTCTCTCGTGTCGCCCGACCCTACTGTGATCATTCCACACAACTGACTGGTACATGTACACCAATTCGCTTGGCACCAGTTGTACGTCTGCAGCGCTCCAAAGAGGCCAGCGTGTTCTTTTAACAGGGCGACTCATATGTTTGGTGAGTTGACCCCTATGTATTTCTCAACAAAGCAAGTAGCGGCAGTTAACTTGCTCTCCAAACTGAACAGTGAGCCTCAGTAGCTGAGTGGTCAGCGCGGTTCACTGCCATGCAGTGGACCCGGGTTCGATTCTCCCAGGGGCTTTTCCTTGGTGGGGGGACAGGAGCGGGGTACACTCGGCACCGCGATGCCATCTGAGAAGCTGCCTGGCCGAGTAGTAGCGGTTCCAAGGTCACGAAAACTGCCAAAGGCCAAGAGAGCTGTGTGCTGACCAATGCCCCGCCATAGCGCATCCAATGAGGGCATTGGCAGAGGATGACATGGTTCACCAGGGTCTGTGGACGGAGTTCACACTACGTTACGTATAACCCTGGCAAATTAGGAAAAATGTAGATAATTTATAAAGTTTTGAAATTTTGGGAAAACACACATAGGGGATGTAGTAAATAAAAACAGAAAAATTATCTCCCCTAGGTGAGCGTCCTTCTCCCCCACCCCTTAATTCAATTTTTTTTATCTTTTTTTCAATTTCGTCGTTGAAGGCTTCTATTATGATCAAAAATATTTACATCTACATCTTTATATTTACTCTGCAATTCACACTCAAGTGCCTGGCAGAGGGTTTATCGAACCATTTTCATACCACTTCTCTACCATTCCACTCTCGAATGGCGCATGGCAAAATGAAACACCTAAATCTTTTCGTTCGAGCTCTAATTTCTCTTATTTTATTATGATGATCATTTCTCCCTACGTAGGCGGGTTTAGCATTCGGAAGAGAAAGTTAGTGATTGAAATTTCATAAATAGATCTCGCCGCAAAGAAAACCGCCTTTGTTTCAGTGACTGCCACCACAACTCGCATATCATACCAGTGACACTCTCACTCCTATTGCGCGATAACACGAAACGAGCTGCCCTTTTTTGCACGTTTTCAATGTCCTCCGTCAATTCTACCTGGTAAGGATCCCACACCGCGCAGCAATATTCCAGCAGAGGACGGACAAGTGTAATGCAGGCTATCTCTTCAGTGGGTTTGTCGCATCTTCTAAGTGTTCGCCTTCCTCACAATATTATCTATGTGGTCTCTCCAATTTAAGTTGCTCGTAATTGTAATTCCTAGGTATTTAGTCGAAACGACAGCCCTTAGATTTGTGTGATTTGTCGTATAACCCAAAATTTATCGGATTTCTTTTAGTACCCATGTGGATGACCTCACACTTTTCTTTGTTTAGTGCCAATTACCACTTTTCGCGTCATACAGAAATTCGCTCTAGACCATTTTGTAATTCGAATTGATCGTCTGATGATTTTACTAGATGGTAAATTACAGCAAACAATCTAAGGGGGCTGCTCAGATTATCACCTAGATTATTTATGTAAACCAGGAACAGCAGGGGGCCTATGACACTACCTTGCGGAACGCCAGATATCACTTCTGTTCTACTCGATGATTTATCGTCTATCACTACGAACTGACCTCTCTGAGAGGAAATCAAGAATCCAGTCACACAACTGAGACGATACTCCACATCCACGCAATTTGATTAATAGTCGCTTGTGAGGAACGGTATCAAAAAGCCTTCTGGAAACCTAGGACTATGGGATCGACCTGAGATCTCTTGTCGACAGCACTCATTACTTCATGGGAATAAAGAGCTACCTGTGTTGCACAACTACGCTATTTTCTGCCTTTCTTCTGAAACTGTTTCTTATAAAACTGTGCTCAAACAAGATCTTATGCATGTTTTATGCAATATAACCCGTTTTTGAGACACACTATCTGGAACATAAAAAATTCATTAGCTTATTGGTTTGTGATAACTTTGATTTTAGTTCACTTCATCCTTCCTTCTGTTTCTCCATAACTACCTGCCTTTTTACATCTAGAAATACATATGTAGCACACAAATTTTAGTGTTAAAATGTGAAAGTATAACGGAGAAAGAGTGAAATTTCTTTTAAGCCTGACATTTATTCATTCAGAATTCTGCTACATAGTTTTTTTTTTTCAGTATTATGCACCTTAATATTTGTATTGGAATGAAAATCATTTATAATGAGAGTTACGAATTATTGGAAATTAATCAATAATTACTGTTTTTACAATACATTTACTATCATCATATGTACAATACTCAGACAACTAAAACACCACGGTATCTATTGAGCAAATAAGCTATTGTATATAATTATTTGCAGAAAAGCGTCCTCCACATCTTCTTTCAAATCAATGTTAGTCACGTTAGTGCGGCTTTGTCCTCAACAGCTGTTCCACATTGCTGTGCAGCGTAAGTCAGCCTTACTCACCTGTATTTTCTTCTTCTTTTTATGCCTATTGTATCTCCTTCCGACAGACATTCATCGATTTCCTGTAATAACTCATGCATTGAAAATTGACATTCCTCTGAAGAAACTACAAAATTGTAAAGTTCTTGGAAAGAAGCATCAAAGTTGTTATCATCTTTCGAACAGAGAAGCGATTCGGCACTAATTTAGCATAGCTGTCTTGATGATAACGGGCTCTTGCAGTTAGTATACACAAAACACTGTGGATGTGTTCGGCAACCTTTCTACTGAAATCGTCTTCGCGTTTCTCTGCTTTCTCAAGAAGTGTGTGACTCAGAATTAAAGAGCGAACTTCAAACATTCCACAACGTTTTTGGAGTGGATTTCTTCTTTCGACCTCTTACATTTTTCAGCACATACGAAACACCCTATTTTGATATTTAATGGATAAGACGAAGACTATCTTAAACGTCTATCGTCTACTTGTGCAACTTCTGGTTAGTTAGTTTCTTTTACATTATGTGGCTTAATATATTCACGTCGACATACCCTATGCATTTCAATCATCCCAACGTATTGTAGAAGAATGTGACCCTCGTCCTTCTGTTCGTTGGCGACTATTACAGTTTCAGTGACTGGAGGCACTAGGATGAAGAGGGTGTGACATTTATTTAAGACAACATGCATTTATTACAACATGAAAAGCCAACAGACATTTGGTTAAGATAATTTAAAAGTCCCCACTAACGACTTCGGTGTTAGAATGTTAAAATCTCAACATTTCCAGCAAGTTTATCAAGGCTATTGTCATGATCGCTCATGCACTAAGAATAATAATGATAATAATAATAATGAATTTGAAAATACTCGAGACGACTGCTCACATAATAATATCAATAATAAGGCAGAGTTTCAGAATGGTTAATTCCACAGAATTATAACAAGGCAGAATTTCAAACACTTCCAACCAAAGAAAGCACTCCGTCTTCAGGCCACAAGTGGCCCATCGGGATCATCCGAACACCGTATCATCCTCAGCTGAGGATGCGGATAGGAGTGGCGTGTGGTCAGCACACCGCTCTCCCGGTCGTTATGATGGTTTTCTGTGACCGGAGCCGCTACTGATCGGTCGAGTAGCTCCTCAATTGGCATCACGAGGCTGAGTGCACCCCAACCAAAGAAACCCTAATACTAATTTATGACTTAGATCTGCAAGCGAACATACAACATAAATGATTTTGAGAATGCATTCCTTCTGCAACAGAAAAGTTTGAACTGAACAGTACATAGCCATATACCCAATTTATGAAGAACGTGCTTAGACAACGATTCTGCAGGGCACACGGGTAACACTAAGTGGCTAATTTACCAAATGAGAAAACATTACAACGCCATTCACGGTTATCAAAAAGTCTTCCTCCACAGTAACTTCTAGCATCTACAACCCAGTCAACATTACTTGTTTCATGATAACATCGGCCTCTCTTTACTTGCCACATCTAGCACAGCGGCCTCCCAGATTCATCAGCTTCGTCGCTTAGCATTTTTTTTTTTTTTTTTTTTTCTTTATTGTATTTCAATTCCCCATGGCGGGCTGGCAGCAGCATATGCGCTGCTCTTCAGCCGAAAGACATAGAACAAAACAATAGAAGACATTTAAAAACAGCAAAGGAGAGAAGAAGGCGAACATAGATATAAGAAAGGGAGAACATCATGGAAGGCAATATACAAAAAACGGGGTGACTGTAAAATGGAGATAAAAAACTGTTTAAAAGTAGCACACACAAAAAGCCACACACTGCGACGATAAAAAGAACACAAGGCACAGTATGACTGGAGCATAAAGGTGTTGACGGATGGCATAGCACACAACGTAACACTGACGGCGAACCTCAAGGCAGTACACAATTAAAATCACACCTCTGGACGCACACGAGAAACAGCACGAAACACAACACTGACGTGGCACACTGATGATGATCAATACAGAGGATCTGCCAGGTTCAAGGAGATGAGGGAGACCTGAAGAAGGGAGGGAGGGGAAGAGATGGGGGAGGGGAATGGGTGGCGCTCGGAAGAGGGCCAGGTAGGGAGGGATGTGGGAAGGAGAGAGGCAAGTATGGGGTGCAGGGTCTCAGGGGAGGGGGGGATGGAGGAAAATCCGCTCTGGGAGAAGGAGGAAAGAGGAGAAGGGGGCCCTGGGGAGGGGGGGGGAACAAGGCCGGGTTATAGTTGGAAGGAAGGGTATATGTCACGGCGAAGTTCGTCATCCGGGAGGGGGAGGCGTTGGAAATTGCCCTGATGAAGAAGATGGAGGGTGTGGAGGTGGAGAGAGGGAGGGATACAGCGATAGAGGCGCGGCAACGGGCGAGGGGTGGAGAGGAATCGCTTAGCAGCGCACAATCAATTTAAAACTCGGCAAAATACTTTCTTGACCGTGGGCACGAACTAGTATGCCAGTGACAAGTGTGATGGTGACCGCCACAATCACCGATACCGACCAAGTCGGCAAGCAGCGTCGCTGTAGAAAACGGCGTGCTGCAGGGTGAACGACACCGAGTTGACCCTTCGAGGCTGCAGACCACGTCCAAACGGCAGCTGCAGCTATGTGCCCGGTAGGCCGCAGCTGCCTCTAGGCGGCGCCACACTGCAGCGAGTTCAAGCATAGCGGGGCACAGTGACACATATCGAATTTCCCAGTTCCTTTGTCACCTCTAATGTCGCTCCTTGCGA
The DNA here is from genome assembly GCF_021461395.2 of Schistocerca americana. NCBI lineage: Eukaryota > Metazoa > Arthropoda > Insecta > Orthoptera > Acrididae > Schistocerca > Schistocerca americana. The sequence goes on from NC_060124.1 coordinate 392,573,914, forward strand.
AATAGATTTACAACAAATAAAGAAGTAGGGTTCAGCATTATTCTCCTCTCGGCCCAGAGGAAAGAAAAGAGAGGAAGACAAACACTTCATAACACTGCAAACTGAACTGCCCCTTGAGGGTTTAATACGCTTATGACATAAAACCAACTATACTGGACACATTTAGCCCCTTCATCTCCTGCCCCACCTGTTTCCTGCCTCTTGGTGCACTGCTGACGCCCCTACTCTTTTCATCCTTCTCCCTCCCCTGCTGCCCCTTGCTCTCCCTTCCTTTTCCATCCTCTCCGGCCTCTCCCTCGGCATGTCCCACCTGGCAGTTTTATTCTTCATCGTGTGTGCTCCACGTGCATTTTAAGTGTGTTGGTCTGGAGTGTTTTTAATACTGTGACTGACATTTAACCTGTACATGTTACTTCAGTTTCTTTTTTGTGTTCTACGAATCGCCAACAGTGTTTTTTAAATTTATGTAGACTTTTTTACTATGTGCTCCACGTGCATTTTAAGTGTGTTGGTCTGGAGTGTTTTTAATACTGTGGCTGACATTTAACCTGTACATGTTACTTCAGTTTCTTTTTTGTGTTCTACGAATCGCCAACTGTGTTCTTTAAATTTATGTAGACCTTTTTACTATCTCCTCATGAATGTCTCAACCTGTACATGTTACTTCAGTTTCTTTTTTGTGTTCTACGAATCGCCAACTGTGTTCTTTAAATTTATGTAGACCTTTTTACTATCTCCCCATGAATGTCTCCATGTCAGTGTATTTTTACCTCCATTACCTCCCCTTACTCTGTTTTATGTCACCCTTTTTTATCGCCCTATATGTAACATTTTATTCTTGTATTACTTGTCATGTCACTCGGCTGAAGAGCGGCGAATTGTGCTGCTGACAGCCCTCCCCCGGCCATATGGGGCAGGAGAATGAAATCAAAGTAAAAAAACACGTTTAGCGAAAAACCTCCTCGCCATATTTGTCAATTTAGCCCAACTTTACCTCCCAATCTATAAAAGCCTACATGTTACCAAAACTATGTCCCTATAACTGTTATCCACTCTAAACTCGTATGCTAACGTTTAACTAAACAGAGCCTAATTTGAACTGAACAGTAACTGATCTGATTGTAACTTTTCTTTATGTTAAGTGCGCAACTAAAATCAAACGATTATGTGGCTCTAATCAAAACTTCCACTTACCTCGCATCGCAACAACATTGTTGCAGATTTCTCAAAGCACAACAACAAACAGCAAGCACGCAGTGGCTAAGCTAGATTTCTGTTTCTAAATTAAATTTCCAACTGTTGAATACCACATGTGGTAAACAGTAATGATAGACAGTGGGGTGGGGAGAGTAAGTATTCCTATGAAATGATATTCCAAGACGATTATACACTGACGAATATATTCGAAAAGACAGAGTAAAACTTCGCGTGATCTTTTTCGCACATAACATAGGCCTGAACAATAAAATGCTTGACAAAGTGAACAATGATTTAAAAAGGGTATAACGTTAATAGAGAATTTTGCATGGGGGCTTAATTAAATAAAATGCAAATATTTTTAGTTAAACCGTATGTCCGATTACGCTGTTTCGTAAACGGTTGGCCCTGACTAGTTTTAGTACGCAATCTGACTGCGTAGAACAACAACAAAGAATGAAATGAAAATTTCCTGTTAACACAATTAATTAATTAAGTCCCCAGCAACTATAAAACCTACGAAACCAAAGCACAAATGTAATTGTTCTGTGTGTGGGAGTGTGACTCAACGTACACATCTGGCACGGTTCTTCTTCAACAAGACAAGAAATTTCAAATACCATTTATACTGACGTGATAGAAAAAAATTAGAAATACTATAATTGCGCAAGGAAAGCAGAATTACACTCTAATACAAGAACACAAGCAAGATGCTTTGTTGACTGAACCTGTAATGGTGCATTATTTAAGACATTGAGATAATAAAAAGAAAAGGAAATTTTTTTTCTCTTTTACCTTCATATATTGACGAAAAGCACTCTAATCATTACAATATTTCCACACCGACTCGTTACTATCACATCTCAACAAGAACTTTTCAGTATCACATCTCAGCAAGCACTGCCTACTACGAGTTCTCGACCAGCACTTTTCACTAGCACATCTCAACAAGCACTGACTACTACGAGTTCTCCCCAAGCACTGCCAGTGGAGGCGGCTGAATAATACTCTTTGGCGCAATCTCTGGCGCAGTGGCTCAGTGTAGCCACCTTTCATATGCCCTTCCTCCACGGGCCAGAATTTCATGGTATTTTTGCCAGCATTGGTGGTGAAAATACCACCAAATTCGTCCACAAAAATACCGACAAAAATAAAAGATAATATTAATACCTAAATATCACACAATTAGATAAAATTTTGGCTTTGCACTGACCTTTCAATAATCTAATATATGAAATGCAGTAAGCAATACAAATTCTTTCATACATGTGACTTTACATAATAGTTTACATAATACACAAAAAATCAGTTTATACAAATGTTCACATAAAATGCTTTCAATGATTAAAAAAAAGTAATTGATAGTTCCAGCAGTAGCACCCAGCAATGGTCAACAGGTACAAATACCAACAAGTGACATCATTTTAGTAGAAACAGTTCATCAGTAGCACCCAGCAATGTTGAACAGGTACAGACACCAACAGGTGACATCTTTTCAGTAGAAGCAGTCCATCAGTGGCACCCAGCATTGTTGAACAGGTGCAGACACCAACAAGTGACATTATTTCAGTAGAAGCAATCCATCAGTGGCACCCAGCAATGTTGAGTAGGTGCAGACAGCAAGAAGTAACATCATTTCAGTAGAAACAGTTCTAACAGTGGCACCCAGTAGTGTTGAACAAGTGCAGACACCAACAAGTGACATTATGTCAGTAGAAGCAATCCATCAGTGGCACCCAGCAATGTTGAAGAGGTACACACAGCAACAAGTCACATTATTTCAGTAAAAACAGTCCATCAGTGGCACCCAGTAATGTTGAGCAGGTGCAGACACCAACAAGTGACATTAGTTCAGTAGAAGCAGTTCCATCAGTGGCACCCAGCAATGTTGAACAGGTGCAGACACCAACAAGTGACATCACTCAGCAGAAACAGTTCCATTAGTGGCACCCAGCAATGTTGAACAAGTGCAGACACCAACAAGTGACATTATGTCAGTAGAAGCAGTCCATTAGTGGCACCCAGCAATGTTGAGCAGGTACACACAGCAACAAGTCACATTTCTCAGCAGAAGCGCTTCCACTAGTGACATCCAGCATTGTTGAACAGGTGCAGACACCAACAAGTGACATTATTTCAGTAGAAGCAGTTCATCAGTGGCACCCAGTAATGTTGAACAGGTGCAGACACCAACAAGTGACATTATTTCAGTACAAGCAGTCCATCAGTGGCACCCAGCAATGTTGAACAGGTGCAGACACCAACAAGTGACATTATTTCAGTAGAAGCAGTTCCATCAGTGGCACCCAGTAATGTTGACAGGTGCAGACACCAACAAGTGACATTATTTCAGTAGAAGCAGTCCATCAGTTGCACCTAGCAATGATGAGCAGGTGCAGAGAGCAGTCCATAATATTCACTATCACTGATCACACTGTTCATCAGAGTTTATAAGCAGAAATTAAACATGTCCCAGTGGCACCAATCATGTAGAAAAAGTACAAGTAACAGTCCATAATATTCACTATCACTAATCACACAATTCATCAGCAGAAATTAAACATTTCTAAGTGGCACCCATTATGTTGAAAAAGTGGAGGTAACAGTCCATAATATTCACTATCACTAATCAGACAGTTCAGGCATGAACAATAGTTTGAATCCACATACAAATGCTTTTACACTAAACATACAAATCATAACAAACACACAAATGATGTCGGATAATTGTCATATTAACTATTACAAATACACAAATATCAGTAAACCTATAATATTTATGGGTGTCAGTGCAAGCCACTACAAACAAATAAAATAACATTTAGGAGGTAGGTGGGTAGGATTAGGAAAGGAAAACACACAAAACACACTCACTCATCTTTCATCCACATTAAGTACTACTGTGTAATTGAATAGTGTTAACTGTGTAAGTGCAATTCTGTCAAAATTTGATGTTCATCATGTGTATCAAGTTGTAGAGGCAGCAATGTATAACAGTCAATAATAGTTAAGTCAACGTCATAGTCATCATGTCAAGACCAATGTTTGCCAAGCCAAATCAAATGTACTGTTGCTGAACAACTGTCAGTGTGCCAAGATATGCAAATACTTCCTCTCTTCAAAAAAAAAATATGTACTGCTTATTGATTTAACAAACTGTGTGTAGACAATCTTCCTTCCACTTTAGTGTTCTAGTCTGCTATCTTCATCCTCCTTGTTCCATATAGTCCAACAAAAAAAATATACTCCTCTCTTACTTTACCTCTTATACACCAAAACTCCAATAATCATCAGCATCACATAATCTCAATACTTCGATAATACCTCTTACGTCGATACATATAAATCTTATCATCAATATCATTTACCTTACCTCTTGTCCACAAAAACTCCAATAATCATCAACTTCATATAATCTCAATACCTCAATAATACCTCTTTAATACGTCTATACATATAAACCTTAGCACCAATATCATTTCACTTCCATAACAACTCTTTCCTCTGGTCAGTCTCCTCGAACAAGTACAGATAAAATCCTAATGCAAACCTCATCATCCTATACAATCCGAAGACACATTGTCAACACACAACCTCTGTGTAATCCATCTGAGCCAAATCTTCTACTCATTATGAATTATAAACAAAAGAAATGCATACATGACCTCAAACAGACTTAGTTCGAATAACTCTCAGTAATTAAGTACGATTACGGATCATAATATTTCACAGTGTGTACACCACTTCAAGAATTATGGCAAACAGAAGAAAACATGTGGAGTATTTCTTGTGTCAAGTGTCACTTCCTATTTCAATTGCTCACGAAAAATGCAGTGTAATAACTGTCAATGGTCTAAACCTAGTTTTGGTATGTCATGTCGTTAGCTTCCTTCCAATTAGCATACATTTATACAGCTTTCATAAAACCTCAGCTCATGTGACTTCTATGAAGTTTCTTGTACTAATATCGTTCGTCGAATTATAGCAGTTCATTTTCTTATCTTAAAAATATAAGGCACTGAGCGTAAGCAAAACAAGCAATAGCGAGTAAATATACCAGTAGAGAACAGAATGTCAACAAGTGGATGCAGCACAATTCTTAGAACGAGGCTCTGCCAAGCGAACAATCTATAATTAATACAATAGCCTGACCTAAACTCTATGTTCATTCACAGTATATCAGCATTTCTATATACCAAATTAAAGAGTAGTTATGACAACAAACAGAAATGTGTAAATATGCAATCCATAAGCAAGGCAGCAAATATGTTATCTAACATAATAAACAGGTCATTAGCATCATATCAGCATAAGCAAATAAATGTTCATATGTAATCTTAATAAGTAAACATGAAGGCGCAAGCAGATAAATCACAAAGTATAACTTACATACCTAACCACATCAGCACAATTAATCAGTTGACAATTATAATTTAAATAAATAAGCACAGCAGGCACATAATAGAAAAATATGACATCAGTGAAAAAGCAGTGCAGCCAAGCGATGCATAATATACACAAGTTACAACCCAGTTCATTAATCATCATTGTCAAAATCAGTTAACGTACGCAAGCACGTCGCTTCACAAGTAATTTCATAGAACATGAAATTTAACACAAAGTATGAATCACGTAATTGCGAGCAGCAAATTACGACTAAAGTACGTACCTAAGTGGAAATATGTTACCTGAAAAATAAACTCAATTAATAGTTACCTTTTTAGTTTATTAGTTTCTTCTTGGAAATTACATTCTTTCTGAAATTTTCTCGATAGCAAGTCCTCTTAACGTCGGAGACACACAGAATTTACCTAAAGTTCTTAAATATTTTATAGAACCGTATCCTGAAAAATACTGAACGTTAATAACATAATTAATCAAGTCACTATAGCTTTATACTGAATTTAATCGGAGAATTAAACTGTGTATTTGTTTATGGCTGTCAGTGCATTCGCACTGAGCGCTCGATCAGCTGTAGGCGCGTGACGTAGGAAGCAATTGTTTGCGGTCAACGACTGCCTTGTGCGGCGCGCAGACTTGACTGTTGCTTTGAGTATGTGCCGCCGCCAAAACACAGCGCGGTATCCTTGTATTCTCTGCATGTTTACGTAAACTGTTGGTTTCTCGAAAGTATGTCATTCCACAAAAATTTTAACGTTTGATATATGATGTATTCCCTTAGAGCGTCGAGATTTAAGAGTTTCTACTTCAACAGTGTTATTATGAATAATTTTGCGAATTCTATATGGACCGTTATAAAGCAGAAAAAATTTGCGACACAATCCCTTTCCTTTGTGAGACAAACGGTGGGACTTAATTAATACCTTTTGACCAACTGACAATGTTTTTAAACGACCAGGACGTTTAGCTGATTTCTCTCTTCTAGCAGCTGCAGATGCAATATTTTGTAGAGCCAGGTTGACAACTTCAGAATGCCGCAGTTTCCGTGAAGGCGGAAAAGGAACGATTTCAGATATGCGATTTGTCGGTGCCTTGTTTTTTAATATCAGTATAGGCGGTAAAGAAGTTGAGTCATTAGGAAGTTCATTCAGAATGTTTTGAAAAAAATCCCAAGTTCTGTGATTCTGATGACAATAAAGACGACACAATTTATTGATTTCCTTCATCCATCTCTCTGAAGCGTTAGATTGAGGGTGAAAAACTGAAATGAAAATTGGTTTAATCTTACGACGCCGTAGAGTACGAAGCCAAATTTTAGAACGAAACTGTGATCCATTATCTGATATAACCTTATCAACATGACCCACTTCTTTACGAAAATGTTTGATGAAAGTATTAGATACTGAACGAGCTGTTGCTTTGCGTAACGGTGTAAAACACACATATTTTGATGTCAACTCCACTGCTACGAAAATGTACGCAAAACCATTAGTAGAACGAACCACTGGACCGAACAAATCAACTGCAGCCATGTCCTTTAATTTCGCTGGAATGATAGGAAACAACGGTGCTCTGTGAGAAATTGTTGGCGGCTTAGCCTTTTGACATAATTTGCATTTGGCCAGAACAGATCGAATACGTTTTTCCATATTACTGAAGTAGCAATTTTCCCGTAATTTATGAAAGCATTTTCTGGGACCAAAGTGTGCAAAACTGAAATGCGTATACCAAATCAGCTTATTAACCCACTCATCATGAATACAAACTAACCAAACTGAGTTGTCGACCGATTTTCGTTTAAAAAGAACTTTCCAGATAGATCGCAAAAACGAGGTGTGGCCAAATCGTCCAATCTAACAAAGCGTCTAAGAAAATTAGAGACACCAAGGAAACTACGAACGTCACGTTTTGTGGTAGGTACAGCATAATTACGAATAGCGTCTAATTTCTCTGGATTAGGAAGAATACCTTCTGTAGAAATAATGTGACCCAGAAATTTCACCTGAGAACGACCAAATTCAGATTTTTCTAAGTTCACTGTAATGCCAACTCGTGCAAAAATACGTAATAATGAATCCAAAATTTTGTTGTGCTCACTCCAAGAACGTTTAGCAATAAGAATATCGTCAACATATGAAGTAATATTGTTACGAAGATAAACAGGTAAAATTTCGTTTAAGCTACGAATGAATGCTGCAGAAAATATAGTAAGTCCAAACAGTAATTTTCGAAATCTCTTTTGGGTAAAATCGTCATATCCGGTTATTGTTTACTTACTCTCTAGATAGATTGATAGTCGAAGAGTTGTTTTGACAGATGTAAAGAATAGTAAAAGAGTAGGCAGCGGTGCAGAAAACTAAAAGGGAAATAGCACCACTACAGCTCGGGGCCCTATGCTCGCTAGGGCACATATTCACTTCGAGTAGTGAATCCCCTGAGGACATTAATAGCAGCACATAATTTCTAGTTTGTGACTTAGTGGCCAATTTGGCGGAAGTGCGTACGTAAATTGACCTGACCATGAACATGGATGTATGTCATTCTTAGAATTGCGGAAGATCTTAAATTTCCGAACAGTCAAAAAGTGTTTATAGTCAAAGTTTTCGCCTCGTGGCGACAAAGACCTACCGCGTCTGTCCCAGTCCCAATGTTGATTATTGTCAAGTTCACGCCCCTGGCGCTCTCTTGTTGCATCACGTAAATGAAACAAATTATTTTCTTCAAACCCTTCTGCTAAACTAACACTTGTCAATTTATCTGAGATCTCCTCAACTCTTTCCGATGAGTCACTTAATTGTTCTTTCTGTTTATTTACGTCTTCTGTAAATGTCGCGACTCGGGTTTCGGTGTTGTCACATTTAGTAGTTAACTGTTCACACTGTTGCGTTAAGTTATTTATTCTGTCATTTGGTACGGATTCCTCGATTCTTTCAATTATTTCTTCCTTATCGTGTGCACGTTGTAAATTTAATTCTGAAAATTTTTGTATTATCACGCGATCTCTTTCTTCCTGTTCTCTGTCCTGTTCCTCTTGTCTAATTTCTATTGAAATTAAACTATTATTGTGAGCATTCAAAATCGGTTGTACTTCTTCTCTACTTTCTTTCTTTGATTCATCTTTCATGTTTTTGAAACACGTCCCTATTCGTGAGTCTAACCGTGTTGTCATTGTTTCCATCTCTGTTTTAATTGATCCTATTTGTGAGCATAACCGTGTTGTCATTGCTTTCATTTCTGTTTTAATTTCAGATCTCAAAGTTCCCATCTCTGTTTTAATTGTTCCTATCTCTGTTTTAAATTCAGATCGAAACTGCTCCATTGTTCCCCTATTTGTTTTTAATTCAGATCGTAACTGTGATCCCAAATTTAATATTGCACTCATCAGCTGCTCCATATCTTCTGTCGTTAATCTCGTATTCTGTGAATTTTCTGATTGAGAAAAATTTTGAAATGGTTCCGGATTATTTTCCCGATTTATTAAATTGTTTTCGACTTCATTATTCATCATACTATTGTCCTGTGTTGGCGAGTTCGCCATGTCAACAATTTCGTCATTCTGACTATCCATCATTTTTGCCTTTTTCATTGATCGCGTAATCATTTACAAAATATACAAAACTCTTCACTATATGAAAATTGCACACAATGACACTTTATCTCCAACAATACCATTCACACGAAATGTTTCCCTCAAACACGATTAACGAACAATTGAAATAATTGCACTAAATTGTCAAACGCGTATACAAGACAACAAATCAAATTCTGAGAAAAAATACCATTAGAAGAATGACGATTACCAAATCCACACATGCAAAATAGACTACAATTACTAAACTACATTTTCCTGCAACAATACTACTGTCTACTATTTTTACAATCAGAAGAATTCCAAGGGACGATCCGAAGCAGCGGTCGCCACGTGCATGGGGGCTTAATTAAATAAAACGCAAATATTTTTAATTTTCAGACGCTGTTTGTCCGATTACGCTGTGTCTCGTAAACGGTTGGCCCTGACTAGTTTTAGTACGCAATCTGACTGCATAGAACAACAACAAAGAATGAAATGAAAATTTCCTGTTAACACAATTAATTAATTAAGTCCCTAGCAACTATAAAACCTACGAAACCAAAGCACAAATGTAATTGTTCTGTGTGTGGGAGTGTGACTCAACGTACACATCTGGCACGGTTCTTCTTCAACAAGACAAGAAATTTCAAATGCCATTTATACTGACGAGATAGAAAAAAATTAGAAATACTATAATTGCGCAAGGAAAGCAGAATTACACTCTAATACAAGAACACAAGCCAGATGCTTTGTTGACTGAACCTGTAATGGTGCATTATTTAAGACATTGAGATAATAAAAAGAAAAGGAATTTTTTTTTTTTACCTTCATATATTGACGAAAAGCACTCTAATCATTACAATATTTCCACACCGACTCGTTACTATCACAAGAACTTTTCAGTATCACATCTCAGCAAGCACTGCCTACTACGAGTTCTCGACCAGCACTTTTCACTAGCACATCTCAACAAGCAATGACTACTACGAGTTCTCCCCAAGCACTGCCAGTGGAGGCGGCTGAATAATACTCTTTGGCGCAATCTCTGGCGCAGTGGCTCAGTGTAGCCACCTTTCAATTTCTATAAAAACCAAATAGCTTAATCGGTTGATATATTAACGCATGACTCGGGGAAGTGGGGTATTCTTTCTCTCAGCTCTGAGCAAGTGGACAAAATTAACTAGCTCCCAATAATCATTTCTGCAAATTAGGCGCGCAGTGCTGCAGCATTATCTCAAATTTCTCTTCAAAAAAATAGTAACATTATTCAATATTTATATAAATTTGTATAAATTTTGAATCATGTTACTCTCTTTGCTTTCTAATATATACGTCTTACTCATCCATGCTATCTTTTACAATCAATCTTTATTCATCTAACAGATACAATCACAAGTCAACACAGCACTATAGAATACCTCGATCACCTACCATACTTCAATTAAGAATTTGTCAGATTGCGCCGAATCAAAGAATGCGCCACGATAAGACCAAAGATTAATTAATGTAGCTTTCTCTCTCTCTAACGTATTCATCAATAGCAGACGAAAATCAAAATGACATGACCACCTTACGCAATGACTGATGAACAGTAAGTGAATGCGTAGGGAAAACTGCCATTTTCATTGCAGGCACCTAATCCTGATTTCAACAATACTGAACGCACAGATTTCATCAAGTTGAAAATATACGAAATATTGCCACACCATTAATTACTCTTTTCTTTTACACAAGTGACTAAGCAAGAAAATCTGCATAAATTATGCACTAACAGAACCCTATTCCAGCTCTTATATTTATATAACTGTTCGTCTGACCTAAAATGCGTATGACACTTTCCTGTGAATTTTAAGAGAATGTTTTTTGTAATCACAGTTCTCTTCTAAAAATCAACCATTTTCTGCAAAAATTTAAAAAATGGAAATGGGGACTGGGGAGAACTTATGTGTTTCTTACTACTACAACCCACATGAGTATTTTGCCTAAGTTTTGTGGCTCTCATCACCTTAGGTCTAGCTCCCCATTTAATGTTAACTAACTTTCCCAGTATGACATTCCTTGCTTTACTTTATGACAATCTTAATAGCAATGATGTTTGTATGTCAGTGACCAATCCACTATGACATCCAAGTATGTCAATTTACTATTGTATTCGCGGGTGGTTCCATTCCACTTTACATGATTTGCTTGTTTTGGGCGAAGATAGAAGGTGCTGATTTCTGCATCCGAGGCAGTTAATTTAAGGGAATTATGCTGTTTGTATTCTGACATGGTACTTGTTCCATGTGTTCCAGATTTTGTTTTACCTCCTAAAAATTCTTTCCCTGAGGTTTGATGGCCAGATCATTGACGTATAGCAATTAATTTGTTGTTGGTTGGCCATTATTGGTGGTTGTGGTTGTTATAATGATGGTGTTATGTACAGGGCACACAACAGTGAGATTATCGACGTCCTTGCTAAACGAACTGGATATGAATATGGTGAATTATTCTGAAAATTATGCACCAAAAATTGAAGTACCAAATACAGTTCTCAGCCACTGTGCTACACTCACTCGCACTCACACAGAAGATCAGAATAAGTGTGCCTCAAGTCTATTCTTACACAGCAGCTGAAATAATGTAACTGAAGACTGTGCCTGGTTAATCAATGGGAAAGTAATAAATGGCCCTGTCGCGCTGGAAACAGTCTAAACTCCTTTGCTTAAGAAACTATGTAGAAGGTCGGTCACCACACAGAATCTGAAAACTCGAACCACATTCGATTATCGTCTCCTAAAATAGAAGCATGTCAGCTGGTCAGTCGACTGAATATGACGCTATCCTTGGGGAACCGATTTTTCTGCCGTTACCATCGGCTATTTCTGCTCTGCAGTATGACTGAGAACAGTCTGTTTTGTAGCTGTGATTTAGCGATTCTTGCAAGCAGGTAGCCTTTAAATGTGTCATAGAGTTTTCTCATAATTGCCTGTGGTTCACAAAGTCGTATATAGATGTCAACTGCAGATTGTCATATTGTTGCCTGACAGCTTTATCAGAAACAGTGTCACAACATATTTACAAATATAATACATTATCGATTAGTTCGAAACGCTTAATCGAAGTCAGAGAATATGATACACAACAATTCTAGTCATTGTCGGTAGCTGACTAATGTAACTTACTCGTAACCTACTCTTTCTTACTGGGATTTTCGTGCCTTACATACAGGGTGTTTCAAAAATGACTGGTATATTTGAAACGGCAATAAAAACTAAACGAGCAGCGATAGAAATACACCGTTTGTTGCAATATGCTTGGGATAACAGTACATTTTCAGGCGGACAAACTTTCGAAATTACAGTAGTTACAATTTTCAACAACAGATGGCGCTGCAAGTGATGTGAAAGATATAGAAGACAACGCAGTCTGTGGGTGCGCCATTCTGTACGTCGTCTTTCTGCTGTAAGCGTGTGCTGTTCACAACGTGCAAGTGTGCTGTAGACAACATGGTTTATTCCTTAGAACAGAGGATTTTTCTGGTATTGGAATTCCACCGCCTAGAACACAGTGTTGTTGCAACAAGACGAAGTTTTCAACGGAGGTTTAATGTAACCAAAGGACCGAAAAGCGATACAATAAAGGATCTGTTTGAAAAATTTCAACGGACTGGGAACGTGACAGATGAACATGCTGGAAAGGTAGGGCGACCGCGTACGGCAACCACAGAGGGCAACGCGCAGCTAGTGCAGCAGGTGATCCAACAGCGGCCTCGGGTTTCTGTTCGCCGTGTTGCAGCTGCGGTCCAAATGACGCCAACGTCCACGTATCGTCTCATGCGCCAGAGTTTACACCTCTATCCATACAAAATTCAAATGCGGCAACCCCTCAGCGCCGCTACCATTGCTGCACGAGAGACATTCGCTAACGATATAGTGCACAGGATTGATGACGGCGATATGCATGTGGGCAGCATTTGGTTTACTGACGAAGCTTATTTTTACCTGGACGGCTTCGTCAATAAACAGAACTGGCGCATATGGGGAACCGAAAAGCCCCATGTTGCAGTCCCATCGTCCCTGCATCCTCAAAAAGTACTGGTCTGGGCCGCCATTTCTTCCAAAGGAATCATTGGTCCATTTTTCAGATCCGAAACAATTACTGCATCACGCTATCTGGACATTCTTCGTGAATTTGTGGCGGTACAAACTGCCTTAGACGACACTGCGAACACCTCGTGGTTTATGCAAGATGGTGCCCGGCCACATCGCACGGCCGACGTCTTTAATTTCCTGAATGAATATTTCGATGATCGTGTGATTGCTTTGGGCTATCCGAAACATACAGGAGGCGGCGTGTATTGGCCTCCCTATTCGCCAGACATGAACCCCTGTGACTTCTTTCTGTGGGGACACTTGAAAGACCAGGTGTAACGCCAGAATCCAGAAACAATTGAACAGCTGAAGAAGTACATCTCATCTGCATGTGAAGCCATTCCGCCAGACACGTTGTCAAAGGTTTCGGGTAATTTCATTCAGAGACTACGCCATATTATTGCTACACATGGTGGATATGTGGAAAATATCGTACTATAGAGTTTCCCAGACCGCAGCGCCATCTGTTGTTGAAAATTGTAACTACTGTAATTTCGAAAGTTTGTCCGCCTGAAAATGTACTGTTGTCCCAAGCATATTGCAACAAACGGTGTATTTCTATCGCTGCTCGTTTAGTTTTTATTGCCGTTTCAAATATACCGGTCATTTTTGAAACACCCTGTAGAGAAGAGGACGCTGAAAGCGGATTTGGAAATGTGTAGCAGCGCCCGGGCTGCCGGGAGAGTTAAGTAGGCCGCAAACCTTGGAGCTGTTTCGCGGAAGGACGCACAAGGAGACGCGCAGGTCAGTGTCTCGCAGGCCACTGGACAGCCTTTTGTAATTACGCACTGGGGAGCCTAAAAAATACTAGACAAATACAAACAGGATATCCTGTGGTGCGAGCCCACCCGCTACAAACGCTTCACAGCCTCAGAGTAGATGGAGGAGAGGCGCTTGTTAGCATAACCGCACTACTGTGCACAAAAGTAGAAAACTGAATTTTCTTCAGAAAGCACCGGATGCCACGATAGACATCTCGAAAATGGAATGGAAACCCGTAGTTTTGAGTCTTCGAAAGCGTGAGATGATACTGAACGTTGAACTTTACAAAAAACAAATGTTTACACAACATAAGAATCTCAGGAATTAGCTAATACACTACTGGCCATTAAAATTGCTACACCACGAAGATGACGTGCTACAGACGCGAAATTTAACCGACAGGAAGAAGATGTTGTGATATGCAAATGATTAGCTTTTCAGAGCATTCACACAAGGTTGGCGCCGGTGGCGACACGTACAAAGTGCTGACAAGAGGAAACTTTCCAACCGATTTCTCATACACAAACAGCAGTTTACTGGCGTTGCCTGGCGAAACATCGTTGTGATGCCTCGTGTAAGGAGGAGAAATGCGTACCGTCGCGTTTCCGACTTTGATAAAGATCGGATTGTAGCCTATCGCGACTGCGGTTTATCGTATCGCGACATTGCTACTCGCGTTGGTCGAGATCCAATGACTGTTAGCACAATATGGAATCGGTGGGTTCAGGAGGGTAATACGGAACGCCGTGCTGGATCCCAACGGCCTTGTATCACTAGCAGTCGAGAAGACAGGCATCTTATCCGCATGGCTGTAACGGATCCTACAGCCACGTCTCGATCCCTGAGTCAACAGATGGGGACGTTTGCAAGACAACAACCATCTGCAAGAACAGTTCGACGACGTTTGCAGCAACATGAAGTATCAGCTCGGAGGCCATGGGTGCGGTTATCCTTGACGCTGCATCACAGACAGGAGCACCTGCGATGGTCTACTCAAAGACGAACCTGGGTGCACGAATGCCAAAACGTCATTTTTTCGGATGAATCCAGGTTCCGTTTACAGCATCATGATGGTCGCATCCGTGTTTGGCGACATCGTGGTAAACGCACATTGGAAGCGTGTATTCGTCATCGGCATACCGGCGTATCACCCGGCGTGATGGTATGGAGTGCCATTGGTTACACGTCCCGGTCACGTCTTGTTCGCACTGACGGCACTTTCAACAGTGGACGTTACATTTAAGATGTGTTATGACCTGTGGCCCTACCCTTCATTTGATCCCTCCGAAATCCTACATTTCAGCAGGTCCTGTACGGGCCTTTATGGATACAGAAAATGTTCGACTGCTGCCCTGGCCAGCACATTCTCCAGATCTCTCACCAATTGAAAACGTCTGGTCAATGGTGGCCGAGCAACTGACTCGTCACAATACGCCAGTCACTACTCTTGATGAACTGTGCTATCGTATTGAAGCTCCATAGGCAGCTGTACCTGTACACGCGATCCAAGGTCTGTTTGACTCAATGCCCAGCCGTTATTACGGCTAGAGGTGGTTGTTCTGGGTACTGATTTGCCAGGGTCTATGCACCCAAATTGCGTGAAAATGTAATTACGTGTCAATTCGAGAGCAATAAATTTGTCCAATGAATACCGGTCTATCATCTGCATTTCTTCTTGGTGTAGCAATTGTAATGGCCAGTAGTGTATATAAACTATAGGCTAGATAGAGAAGCTCGGCAGTGTTGCAGATGATCCACCTCATTGCTCACAGAAAGAGATGGAGAGAAATCGAAATGAGTTTTTTATACGTTAACTGGTAGAACACGTGCTATTGGTTACTGATTAAGGGATAGCGCAGTGAAAGGGACTAGCGTGTTCTAAGGAACATTTTTACCAGTTGGTGCTTGGAACATCTGAAGTCCAGCCAATTTTGAATACAATAAGAGACACAAAATGCCGCAATGCAAGTAAACATTCAATCAGAAAATAATTGACTTTTAGAAGTCTTGTTCGTCAGGCATCTTGATCCTCCAGACATTACCTCCAACAGCCTGCCCCGCCCTCTGAACTGATTATTGAGGGACTTCGAAAAACTTCAGGCTGATTGTACTTTGTCGTTGGTGAAGGTTGTTAGTGCCACCAATGACTGATTCTGCAGCCACTTCAGTCTCCACCTACAATTTACTATGGTGACATCAAGCCACAACCACAAGCTGATATGTAGGGACATTAAAATCATTTTATACTATTCTGAGTACTTCAATCTTCACTTTGGATCCATGGATTTAGATTCAACGACAAACTGGGTCCAGTTGCAGCACGGACGCATCGCTGTCCTTTCTGTAGCACTATCGGTCTCTTAAATTGACACCATGACATTCACGGTGCAACTTTGCAATTACAATTAATTCATTTGCACAGTTATTAGGACTTTTCCCCCCGACGCATTTATCAGAAGTGCCAAGATTTTATTATAATAATATTGCCATTGTTTTCCAATTGTTTTACGAAGAACTTCATTGGAATAAAGCCAAGTAACTGTGAGTCTTGCTTCATTTAGTAGTCACCGGGTTCCTGATTCATTATTTTGTAGGGTGATTAATTGAAGTGAGTGCAGTTAAGAGTTCATTTACATATACATTGGGTTGGTGCGTAACTATGTAGCACTTTTCCGTAAGTTAATAAACATAACAGATTAAGAGAGTGTTAAGTCATCAATAATATATTTTCCTTCAATATTTACGACATCTGTCAAAGTTGAGGTAACATTTCGATTCGACAACTGTAGAAATCGTGTGGTTTTGAGGCGAAGAACTCATCGAGTCATGTTTGGGGCACATTTTCATCTGGAAAGAAAGTTCCTTGAGGGTTTCGATAGAGAGCGGAAAAGGTGAAAATCTGAGGGCGGTAGTTCAGGTGAATAACTTGAGCGAGGAATGAGTTCCCATCCCAGCTCCTGTACAGCGTTTTTTGTCAGTCTAGCAGAATGCGGTGGGGGGGATGCGTTATTGTGGAGTAGCATCATTTCATGCAGTCTCTCTGGTAGTTGTTCTGCAAGATGTCTCCGTTGTTAACAAGAAATGTCAGCAGTGATGGCTAGCTCTCGGCGAAGGAACTTGTAGTTCACAACACCATAACACCATTGCTCTTCCGCCACTAGCATAACATTATATTCTCTGGATGTGCGCAGGTCCTTGTATGGGGAGTTCCTGCTTCATTTGGCATCAACCATTCCTTTCTTTCCCTTGTGCTACCATAAAGACATCGTTTCTCGCCACCAGTAACACTACAGGATACAAATAGTCGGTGCTGATCAAGAGCCAGTTAATGACGAGCAAACGACTAAGCACATACGGCCTGCCATTGATTTTTATCATTTTGCTTTAAAGCATGCTGTACCCACATAACCCATTTTTCAACCTTCCCCATTCCATGCAAATCTCGCACGATAGTGGAATATTCACAGTTCATCACATTTGCCAGTTCTCGAGTACACTGACGTGAATCATTGTGGATTAATGGGTATAAAGGATCTCCATCAAACCTCGAAGGTCCTCCTGAACGTCAGGGGTCACTAATGTCAAAACGATTCTCCTTAAAAAGAGAAAATAATTTTCTTATCGTGCTCTGAGCAGTGGCATTATCCCCATAGCGGTCGAAATGTTTCTAGCTGCCTCCCCTGCTGTCACCCCTTTACTGAACTCAAACAGAAGAACATGTTGGATATGTTGGATATCTCCACTTGGCACTTCATTTTCTAGCATCCACAGCTCCACTCACACTATCTCCAAGCCGGCCTTGGTGGCCGTGTGGTTCTAGGCACTTCAGTCCGGAACCGCGTGACTGCTACGGTCGCAGGTTCGAAACCTGCCTCGGGCATGGATGTGTGTGTTGTCCTTAGGTTAGTTACGTTTAAGTAGTTCTACGTTCTAGGGGACTGATGACCTCAAATGTTGAGTCCCATAGTGCTCAGAGCCATTTGAACCATTTGAACTATCTCCAAATGACAGAATGACAATATATAAACTCAAATAGCAACAGTGAACTACAAATAAAAACTGACTAGCGATAAATAAACGCGTAGCAACCGGAAAATCTCAACATGCAAAACAAAAACGCTACGAATTTATGCACCAACCGAGTAACTTCCCCTCACCCACCACTTCAACTTGCAATATTCGTCCTCTGCATGTCCGCTAAGGGCCAAGATTTAGTTGGTGCACCTCTGCTGTCGGATCATCACCACGTGCACGTGGTCAGCTGATCGCAGTGGAGGGCGCGTTACCTGAAATGCCTCAGCCTTGATAATTAACAGCAGTTGCGGCGAGCGTGTCGCGCCGGACTAATGGGCCATTGTTCTGGTCTGGCGGCGTCGCGCTGGCTGCCCGCGCTTTGTGTGTCGCGCCAGTCCGCTGGCGACAGCTGCACCTGCTGACAAATGAGCCACCAGTCACTGATTACGTGCCTTAACTGGTTCACACAGCCAGCATCATCCGACACTGGTCGCTTCCTGCTCTTCACGCAATTACCTTGTTGTAGTCGTGTTGAACACCACTGCTCGTCTGCTCACAATGGTGACTGTCAGAGTATCTGGAGCGCCAGCCTACAATGAGGTGACAAAACGTGTCTGACATCTGTATATGTACATATCGCTATTCCCTGACTTCTGTCACCTGAGTGTATAACATCTATCTATCTTTCTACGTGACTACTCCGCTATTCACAATAAAGCGCCTGGCAGAGGGTTCGATGAACCACCTTCATGTTGTCTCTCTACCGTTCCACTGTCGAACGACATGCGGGAAAAACGAGCACTTAAATTTTTCTGTGTGAGCCGTGATTTCTCTTATTTTATCGTGATGATCATTTCTCCCTATGTAGGTGGGTGCCAACGGAATGTTTTCGCAATCGGAGGAGAAAACTGGTGATTGAAATTTCGTGAGAAGATCCCGTCGCAACGAAAATCGCCTTTGTTTTAATGATTGCCACTCCAATTCACGTATCATGTCTGTGACACTATCTCCCCTATTTTGTGATAATACAAAACGAGCTGCCCTTCTTTGTACTCTTTCGACGTCATCCGTCAGTTCCACCTGATACGGATCCCACACCGCACAGCAATACTCCAGAATAGGGCGGACAAGCGCGGTGTAAGCTGTCTCTTTAGTAGACCTGTTGCCATTTTGTAAGTGTTCTGCCTATGAATCGCTGTCTTTGGTTTGCTCTATCCACAACATTATCTATGTCATCGTTCCAGTTAGTTTGTTTGTAATTGTAGTCCGTAAGTATTTAGCTGAATTTACAGCCTTCAGATTTGTGTAACTTATAGCGTAATCCAAATTTAGCTGATTTCTTTTAGTATTCATGTGAATAACTTCACACTTTTCTTTGTTCAGTGTCAATTGTCACTTTTCGCACCATACATATATCTTATCTAAATCATTTTGCAAGTCGTTTTGATCATCTGATGACTTTACATGACGGTAAATAACAGCATCATCTAAGGCGGCTACTCAGATTGTCTCCGATTTCGTTAGTATAGATCAGGAACAATACAGGGCCTATAACACTTCCTTGGGGAACGCCGGATATTACTTCTGTTTTACTCGATGACTTTCCGTCTATTACTACGACCTGTGTGTGGCCTTTCTGACAGGAAATCACGAATCCAGTCACACAACTGAGGCGATACTCCGTAGGCACGCAGTTTGGTTAGAAGATTAAACCCACGTCCGGACAGGACAAGTGCATTACTGGAAAAGGACAGAGAGACCGCTAGCCTTCTGAAGTGAACATTACAGTCAACATGTTCAGCGCACTGTAAAATCTGGCCATCGTAACGCATGATGCATAATAATTGTGGTCAACTCCTGTTATTTTGACGGGTGTTTCCAATTTAGATTTTGCATCGATTAGATGGAGTCCTGCCAAAGAAACTGTGCTCATCATTTGTTTCCTGCGATGCCGAGTGTCATCGGCACACTCTGGGAGAACAGTCTCCATCCGGACATAAATATTTAAGTTTTCTGTGAGTGCCTTGACTGATGCATATCGCTTCAAAATTTTGTAACTGTTCAGTTACATTTGTTTCATAAATAAAAACACACAGTACGAACTGTTGGGAGGTGGCTGGAAGGTTCTCATGTGAGGTGGCAGATTCCGGGACGACACGTGTTTACTGTAGAGTTGCAGAAAAGCTTTACTCAAGACATGGGCGCCAGGCATGGGGGATTCCCAGTCTCCGATCGCCAAATTCTGTAATGTTCTCTTTTCTATCTTTTAATTTTTTATTTTTACTTTTTTTCCTTCCTACGAGACTACTGCAGAAGATGGTGAAACTTCTGGTCTTATTTTACAAATTATAATTTCTCACTCAGTTTTTTGTCGCAAAACGTCTTGTTAAGGGCACTCGTATAGTGAAAGCTGCGACGCTAACTGAGATTAGAGCAGAGACACTAGCTGAGATGTAGTGTGTACGGTAGTGGCGTGATTAAGGCAGTGCTGAGGAAACTCTACCACTGTGAAGTTAGTGGTGAGGACACACCATCATTGTGAGCTTTACGCTGTTTAATAGGTCGTCCTCGGAGAGTGATACACAATGTTCATGTCATTAATCGAAGAAGGAAACAAGAAGGTGAATAACACACACTATTTTCGAAATCGAAGCTCTATCCTGAGAGGTTTCATTTGTATCTGAGAATCTCACAATCAACATTTTAGTACATATTGGATATGCTAACACCCAGTTTGCAAGAAAGGTGTCACTGCAACTTCCACAATCAGCCGATCTTCCCAGAGGAAAGGCTAACAGTCACTTTGTGGTAAGACTGAACATACAAATTACTAGATGCAAGATATAAACCTTTAATTTGCCAATTACATCGTCTGACGCCACAGTCTTTTCCATTCCACTTCGCAACAACTTCGTTGGAAAGAAGCCTGCTGCCACATCTTTGCATCGGCGTTTGTCCTCACCATGGCAACCACTAGTTCAACTATCGACTCTACAACAACTTCAGTGGAAAAAGCTTGCTCCTTCATCTTTGCAACGGGGTCTAACTTCACCATAGCAACCAGTGGTTCCAAATGGTTCACTGACAGGCCACGAGAGGGCAACCCATGTACTGCCAAACCGAAGCTCATTTTCCTACATATTTAAATATTTTTAACGCTTTTTAATTGACAATAGCTGTTTAATAAGCTAAGTTTAGTGTATATTTATTTCTAATTCTTGACAATGTTCTTTTAACTAAGAAATTTTAAATTGTAATTCGACTTATAACTCATTGGTTAATAATGACATCATGCAGTCAGAAGTGGGTGGAGCCTCCATTATATAAAGTAAGACGTGCACTGGTTTCTCCAGTTGTGATTCTCCAACAGAAAGGGGTTCCTACACAATGGTAATTCAACGTTTTATAGCTTTATAGCCGTATAACTCTATGTATTTTCATTAATGCATGTAGCCCTCTAATTAGTGCTTTGTATACATCTTGTAGGTCTGAAGATGACCACAGTAGTGGTCGAAACCGGTCACCTTGGTAAATAAATCGTGATCAAGACTGTTTTTAATAGTAATTATTATTGAAAATAGTTGATAGTAACATACAAAATACCGAGTTAGGGATTTTAGGATGCTTCATGACCATCTTAAAAATTTTGGGTACTATTACCACTCACATCTAAAACTGTAACGATACGTCCACTATTACCGTGGAAACACCCAGGTGATACATTCGAGATAGTTGAAGCCAAGTCCACTGTTTGCACGTTGAAACAATATTCAGATAACCGTTTCTGTACTTGCATCCTGAATTGTATCTTTTGTAAGTAGGCTGTTTAGGTTTTTATGTTAGTAACGCCACGTAGCGCTCTGTATGTGAATCAATGACTGTGCTGTGTGCAGTCTGTGACTGGTTGGACTCATTGTTGGAATATTCGCTTGTGTAGTGTTGGGCAGTTGGATGTGAACAGCACTTAGCGTTGTGCAGTTGGAGGTGAGCCGCCAGCAGTGGTGGATGTGGGGAGAGAGATGCCGGAGTTTTGAGAGGTTACTATGAGCGGACGATCTGGAAGTGTGTCCGCCAGAAAAAGGAAATTCGTAAAGATGGTTGTCATCAATTGACAGATGTATATGATGCCTGCCCGCATCTCGTGGTCGTGCGATAGCATTCTCGCTTCCCACGCCCGGGTTCCCGGGTTCGATTCCCGGCGGGGTCAGGGATTTTCTCTGCCTCGTGTTGGCTGGGTGTTGTGTGCTGTCCTTAGGTTAGTTAGGTTTAAGTAGTTCTAAGTTCTAGGGGACTTATGACCACAGTTGAGTCCCATAGTGCTCAGACCCCTCCATATGATGACTTTTGGACATTATTAAGGTAAATACATTGTTTGTTCTCTATCAACATCCTACATTTGCTAACTATGTCTATCAATAGTTAGTGTCCTCAGTAGTTAGAATCTTTTATTTAGCTGGCAGTATTGGCGCTCGCTATATTGCAGTAGTTCGAGTAATGAAGATTTTTGTGAGGTAAGTGAGTCATGAAAGGTATAGGTTATTGTTAGTCAGGGCCATTCTTTTGTAGGGATTATTGTAAGTCAGATTGCGTTGCGCTAAAAATATTGTGTGTCAGTTTAGTGACGATCAGAATAAGTAAAGAGAAAACTGTTTGCGTACGTTGAGTTTTGCTCATGTGTTTGAAAATCAAATAACGTACAAGTTTACCAGCACAGTCATTTATAATTTTTCAAGGGCATGTTTCACTTTTTCTGTGGGTTTAGTATTTTCACTTGTGGAATTAATGAATTAAAAAATGACACATCTTTATCTACTTCCAAATGTCGTATCCTAGTTTCCTGTCTCGTTCTCAGAAGTTCTAGTTTTTCGTGTTCGATCGTTACTAACGCCACAGCAATTCATCAGAAGCCCTACCACCTCGCATTCTTTTGTAAGCAGAGGATGAAACACTGTAACCTTGTGTCGATGAATTTCTTGACTCCTGAGTGTCTGAAGTACGAGCAGACTCATCTATAATAGCTGAATGATCTTGCTCACCTATGTCACAGATTTGCGAATCTGTTTCATCAGCTCCTATAACTATTTCCATATTTCTTGCTGTGCACTGATCTGCTAGAAAAAGGTTGTGCGTGCTGTGTCATCTGTCGCTGCAGAAGCACTTCTTTCTGACATCAGCTCTATGTACCTTTTTCAAATTCTGCACTAAGATTCTGCCAATTGTTTCTCTCATCTTTACCCGCAACCAATGTTATAATATTTCAAAACCGTTAAGACACGACATGCGCTTAGAAATTAATTTATTTTTGTTATCTTTACACGTATCTTGCAACTAAATTCATTTAGAAGTTCGTCTTTTTCTTTTAGAATGGGAGATTCAACTAGCGGATGCATAGTGAAAGAAGTTACGTCATACTTATGGCTGATTTTGCAGCCTCTGCCTATGCCAATACCTACAACTGAAGACTTTATTTCAGACAAATATTATGAAAAGTAGAACTTCCCAAACTGTATAGGGAGCTTGGACGACAAACACACAAGGGTGAAGTGTCCCTGTAAATCGAGCACTATGTCCCGCAAGTACAAGAATTTTTTTTCTGTTGTAATTCACGCCCTCATAGACGCAGACTACAGATTTACATTAGTTGAAGTAGGTGCATTTGGGAAACAGACTGATGCACGAATTTTCCGTTATTCACAGCTGAGGAAGTGGGTGGAAACAGCATAAGCTCCCGATGCCAGAAGAAAGGAAACTTCCAGTTGTGAAATTATCGCACTATTTGTTTTTGTTGATGATAAGGCATATGCTCTCTTACCTAATTTATTAAAACCGTATCCACGAAGGGGGCTTTATCAGAACAAGGAAACATTCAACAGAAGCTTATCAAGCCGCGGAATGCAGCTTTCGCATTGCTTTTTCAGAGTGGAGAGTACGAGGAAAAGCTATTGAGACCAAAACAGGTGCAGCCGATATGATAGTCAAGTCGGTATATGTGTTTCACAATACAGTTATAGATAGAGAAGGTTGTCCAGATTTAGCAGCGTTCGACATGCTGACGAAACATGGATGTGTACAGAGAGACAGGACTGACAGCAATATCGATCAGAAAGACACTTAAAGACTATTTCAGATTGCATCGCAGACCCAACCGTTTTGCGTAGATACTGTTTAATGCTGCTAAATGAAATACTGCTTTTTTAAATAGATGTTTATGTAGCACTGTTGCTTAAACACGTTTACCTTTGTACTGTTGCAGCTTTGTGTGTGTATGTCCATCACCATTAACTATTTGCACCGTATTGTAACATACGCATAGACATGTGTACGAAAATGGAAACAGAAAATTTTTCATTTGTTGTAATGCAAATTTTGCAAGATTTTGCGCCCATTATACAAAATAAAATACTCGTATAATCTTTATTTTTATTTTATGTTAATTTACTATGCAGAAGCTAAATTTTAGAACATTGTTCGGATACAATTAAAACATACGTGTGCGTAATTTTGCATCACACGCAGCCAACGTGTGTTCCATTTATGATAACGTGGATTAGATTAGATTATATTAGATTTACTTTCATTCCAATTGATCCGTAGTGAGGAGGTCCTCCAGGATGTGGAACATGTCAGAAAAACAATAATACATGACAAATATTTACAACTCAAACAAATAAGCTAATGTACCATTACAAACGTCCCAAGTGAAATGATCGTCATTTTTTTAATGAATGCTATATGAAAGAATCATTTTACAAATACTAATGCTGTGAAATTAAAAGAAAGAAGTTTTTTATTTATTTATAAGGTAATAAACGTGTAATACAACTACTATAATACTTATTTACAATGAACACATTACTGCACTGAAATGGTGCAGAAGTTAGATTGTACTTACACACACACACACACACACACACACACACACACACACACACACACACACACAGACACTTATGTACTAGTGTATATATATATATATACAAATCAGATGGTTCTACTGAGAAATTCATCAATGAAGTAGAAGGAGTTGGCCACCAATAAATCCTTTGGGCTTCTCTTAAACTGAATTTCATTGGTTGTTAAGCTTTTCATGGCTGCTGGCAAGTTATTGAAAATGTGTTTTCCTGAATAATGCACACCTTTTTGTACAAGACTAAGTGACTTTAAATCCTTGTGAAGATTATTCTTATTTCTAGTATTGATTCCATGAATAATTGAGCTGTTGGTTTGAAAAAGTAATATATTTTCATGACAAATTTCATTAAGAAATAAATATATTGAGAAGCAGTAGTTAGTATCCCTAGTTCCCTGAACAGGCTTCTTCTGGATGTTCTTGAGTTCACACCACATATAATTCTTACTGCACGTTTTTGTGCCCAGAAAACTTTATCTTGGTTTGATGAATTACCCCAAAAAATCCCATATGGCATTCTGGAACGAAAGTAAGCATAGTACGCCAGCTTTTTCATTTTTGTATCCTCTATGTCTTACACAATTCGCATTGCAAATAGAGATTTGTTAAGACGCTTCGGCAATTCTGGGATGTGTTCCTCCCAGTTGAATTTATTATCAAGCTGTAATCCCAAGAATTTAACACTGCCCACTTCTTCTATCTGCTTGTCATCGTATGTTAGGCATATACTCGTGGGACACCCCTTACAAGTTCTGAACTGCATGTAGTGTGTTTTTTCAAAGTTTAGTGACAAAGAATTGGCTAGCAACCAGTGATTAATGTCCACAAATATTTTATTAACCGATCTTTCTAAGACTACACTTGATTTGGTATTTATTGCAATGTTTGTATCATCAGTAATCAAAACAAACTTGGCATCTGGTAATGTTACTGATGAAAGGTCATTGATCTACACAAGAAAAAGTAAGGGCCCTAAAATGGAACCCTGGGCGACCCCACATGTAATTAGTTCCCAGTTGGATGTTGCCTGATAACTTGATACATGCCTCTTTCCAATAACACCCTTTGTTTCCTGCCAGAGATATAAGATTTGAACCATTTTGCAGCATTTCCTGTTACACTATAATATTCTAATTTACTTAAAAGGATATTGTGATTTACATAGTCAAATGCTTTTGACAGATCACAAAATATACCAACTGGCTGCAGTTTTTTGTCTAATGAATTAAGCACATTTTTACTGCAAGTGTAGACAGCCTTCTCAATATCAGAACCCTTTAGAAATCCGAACTGTGACTTTGACAGTATGTTATTTGAGATAAGATGGTTATAAAGCCGATTGTACATTACTTTTTCTAAAATTTTTGAGAATGCTGGCAAAAGTGAAATTGCACGGAAGTTTGATGCTATTTCTTTATCTCCCTTCTTAAACGTGTCTTAACTTCAGCATATTTCTACCATTCAGGAAATATTCCACTGATAAACGACTGGTTACACAGATAGCTTAATATGTTACTTAACTCCGAATCACATTCTTTAATTAACATTGATGATATTTCATCATACCCGCTAGATGTTTTCGATTTTAAAGATTTTATGATGGACATTATTTCTGCTGGGGTAGTGAGGGTCAAATTCATATTATGGAAGTTACTTGGAATGTCTGGTCTGAGGTATTCCATAGCAGCATCTACAGAGCCTGACAACCCCATCTTTTCAGTAACAGTTATAAAATGTTTGTTAAAATGTTCTGCAATACTATACATATCTGTCACCAATGTATCATTTACTTTTAATGCTACTTGTCCCTCTTCATGTCTGGTTCTACCGGTCTCCTCCTTCACTATATCCCATATTGTCTTTATTTTGCTATCTGATATGACTATCTTTTCCTTGTAATATATTTGCTTTGATGTCCGTATTACAGTCTTTAATATTTTGCAATATTTCTTGTAACGTGCTATAGCATCAACATCGGAACTGCTTAGGATTGAGAGATACAGTTTTCTTTTTGTTTTACAAGATACCCCTATTCCTTGAATAATCCATGGCTTTTTTTTGCAGACTTTGCTCTAACCTTGGTAAGTTTTGGGGGAAAACAGTGTTCGAAGAAGGTTATATTTTTCACTCATGCCATGAGCACTGTTAACATCAGTCCAGTGAATGTCTCTGAGGAGTGTCCTAGAATAATCAATTTTTGGCTTATTGATTACCCTCTTGAGCTCAGATTTAACAGATTTTATATCCTGTTCAGTAAAAACTTGAAAATTAATGAAAACATTAGCTACGGATCTACGATGCCAGTATAATCTTTCGGCTGTATCGTTTCTTAACATCCGGTACAAGGCCACAATACAATACGAGCCTCTCACTGTGTTTAATAAAACAAATAACAATTACATTTTTCATAACTTTCAGGAAAATTGTTATAATATTATGTGGCACGAAACACCTTTGTTCATAATACAAATGTCCTCGCTCAGCTGAATTTCCGAACTAGTGCCAGGGTTCTGAGTTGTCCTAGTAACTTCCCTTCTCATTTACGCAGTGCTGTCTTTAAGTTCTCATAATTTGGCATATTTGCGGCGAAATCTAAACCTTTATCTTTCAAATCTTGAAATTCCTATTTCAAAATTTGAAAAAGAGTTACTACCTTTTTCTTGGTGGACTCATTTCCTGCAATTATACAACCGTTTGTTAATCTGCGCGTCTGCTTCGTCAAGTGGGCAAGAACGTTGCTGTTCAACGGTGACTCTGACATTTACAATTTTCAAACGGTCTCGGCACTTACTCCGTTCCGAATTCGCGCACAACCAGTACGTGTACTCATCACATTTTCTATGCACCCGGTAGCGATGACGACCCGTTTCCTTGTTTTACGAAATTATACGAAAACGAAGGCGTCGGCGAGTATACTGCATGTCCGCTGGTGACAACACATTCGGCCGTTGACGTATGGCATAAATTGGCAGGCGGAGACCACTGCATAAAAAAATCCCTCGTGCAC
This sequence comes from Schistocerca americana, assembly GCF_021461395.2. Lineage (NCBI taxonomy): Eukaryota > Metazoa > Arthropoda > Insecta > Orthoptera > Acrididae > Schistocerca > Schistocerca americana. Next base: position 392,601,909 of record NC_060124.1, read on the forward strand.
AACTGCTTGATGGGAAGTCCTACGGTACCTGCGCCACCATCAAAAAGGTCGGAAAACCACGATCTGAAAGCTCACGTAGCTCAAGTTGAATACAACACGATCCACCTTCCGCCCGTTGGTAAGCCCTTTGTTCATACTGCCTGTGGCCAGTACCTGACATAACATCTTATACTGTGTTTTCCTGAGACACAATTCCTGGTAGACGAAAATAAATTTTCAGAGACAGTTTTTCGCTGTCGTTTTACAGGTTAAGACCTGAAACGGTTTTACTAGTCCGGTCAAACTTATGTTTGCCGATCGTCAGTCGTTTTACGCAAGAGGCCTCCGCAAATCAGCTGTTTCAATTTCTGAATTAGTGAGCACAATGGTTAAATATGGGATGCAGACAACCTCATGTTCAATCTAATATTTTTATTTCTCCATCACTGCACAAAAAGTCATTCCAGACTAGCCGAAATTTTGTAAAACTCAGCTGTTACGAGACGACCCAAGCACGTTTCGGATACAGTTGTGTGTTTACAGGGGAGTGAAATTCGATTGTGGAAGAGGAAATCCGGCAGCTAGAACTGCATTTCCAGAATCGACATTGCAGTGTTTAAGGAAGCAACAAGAAGCAGCATCGGGAAATAAGTTTCCGAAGTCCGTTTTTGGGAACGCGTTAGTGCGTACGCCGTTCCAATCTGTGTCGACCATGTCGGCTATTTGGCATCTTTTCGGTCCTAGCTGGCCATCTTCGGCAGATAACCTTTCGACGCATTTGCGAAACTAAACCACGTGAGCTGTGAACGGTTTCCTCGCCGATTCTGACGCTCTTTCTTTTTCTTACGTCAACATTACATACAGAAACTTGACTTTATTAACGAAAACCAGTTGATGTCTTACATGTGATACCCTTACAGTATGAATTATGTTTTCTTCTAACATTGTAATACTATGACATATCCAGTATCCTTGTGAAACTGATCCATGGATGAATAAAACTACTACTGCCACTACTGTTGCCGCTACAGTCGCATAACATCACATCTCATGCGCTGCTGCGAATAAACAGTTCCAGAGTCAGCTAGATGAAAGAGTGTGCGTTGCAAAATCAACTACATACATCTCCATAGCCTCTGAGTATGCCTCCTGCAGAAGGAAATGGAACATTATCAACAGAAATACGTCATAGAGGCATAGATCGCCGTCTAGTCCACAGAAACCTAATGCCACCATGGTTCTCCTGGTTTTTAGTCGTGGTAAGGTAGTATCAGTATTGTGACTGGAACACGTATTACTACTCAAAACAAAATAAAGACACGTAGAAATTGGCAGTAACAGAACTGCGCTACAAATAGGAAAGCCGCATTTCTTTATTCGCCACAATGGTGCATTTCCTTCATGAAGAATGAGAGTTGCATGTTAAGTGTATCTGTTGAGCGTAGGTGTAGGTGTAGGCGTGGGGGACTGTAATTGTGTGTGTGTGCGTGTGTGTGTGTGTGTGTGTGTGTGTGTGTGTGTGTGTGTGGTGTGGTGTCTTGTATGAAGACGAGAGAAGGGATAGGGTGAAACGTGTTGCCAGTGCATAGTCTACTTCTCTCGAATAGCTCCTACGGTATGGAAATGAGCGTTTGGCGTCATTGGCCGGGAGGCTCCTTACGGGGCAGGCCCGGCCGCCTTCGTGCGGGTCTTATTACATTCGACGCCACCGGATGGGAATGAAATGATGATGAAGACAACACAACACACAGTCCCTGAACGGAGAAAATCCCCGACTCAGTCGGGAATCGAAACCAGGCCCCTTAGTACGGCAGTCCGTCATGCTGACCATTCAGCTATCGGAGGGGACACTCTATGACATAATGTGGACAAGGTGGAATTTCATCCAGATCACTGCTGCAAAATCTGATGAACAGGAAATTTACACTACTACCTTTCCCCCAACGGGCCAGATAAATACACGACATGAAAATTTCTTCCACTCCCGGGATTCGAACCGGCTTACCTCCGTTGTGAATGCCACCGCGTAGGTATGCATTACCGACCTATTTTCACAATTTTTCAGCTTTTAATAAAAATATCCCACTTTTAAATAAAACTGCAAATTTTATGTAGATCTTTGAGTCGATTTTTTCTATCTCTTTGGATAATTTGTTCAGCGTTATGAGAGCTGCCTGCAGTTATGTCCATTTCTAAACTGCGACTTGCTGAAAACTCTTCTTCGTTAGAATATATTTCTCAGTAATAGAGATATGTCAGAGTACTTGAATGACAGTAGTGCTCCTGTGGTATCGTAATGGTTTCCGCTAAACCCTGAAAGGTGTTAAAGTGCACATTACCTAGCTAATTTACGGATTAATTGATTTGCTTCGCTAACGTGCAGAATCAAGAGTTTTCCGCATTTTACCCAGGTAATGTGCACATTAACGAATTTCGTATCGTTCAAGTTCAAGGTTTGTTTCTCTCATTTTCTTCCGCTGCTCCTTCATCTATATCTACTTCCACATCTACATAGAGCGAGGGAAAAGCGACTGTCCGTATGCCTCTGTATGTGCCCTAACTTCTCGTATCTTATCTTCATGGTCCTTACGCGCGTTGTGTGTTGGTGACAGTAGAATTATTCGGCAATCAGCTTCAAATGGCGGTTCTCTAAATTTTCTCAATAGCGTTTCTCGAAAAGAACGTCCCTTTCATCCAGCGACACCCATCTGAGTTCCCGACGCATCTCCACAACATGTAAGTGTCGTTCGAACCTACAGGTAACAGATCTAGCAGCCCGCCTATGAATTACTTCGATATCTTCCTTCAATCCGACCTGTTACGGATCCCAAATACTCGAGCAGTACTCAAGAATAGGTCCTATATGCGGTCTCCTTTACAGGTGAACCACTCCTTCCCAAAATTCTCCCAATTCGCCTTTCTTACCACAGTTCTGCCATTGCAGCAGCAGTAACCGGTCTAACAATTGCGCCAGACACTTGCCGACGGCAGTGCAGTATCTTGTCTGTTTACACATCTCTGCATTTGAATATGCATGCCTATACCAGTTTCTTTGCCGCTTCAGTGTATGAAGAATCGTGCCTTTCATTCAGCAAGTAAAAGAATCCCATACGAATCCATGTTTTGTTGTTCCGCAAAACTTTATTACAGTCGATAAATACTGAAGAAGACCGTAAAAATTAGAAGATTCACAAAAGACTATGATTATGGGACCACAGTCAAATCTTACTCAAAAGAACTCTCCGTTATCCCCTGCGTCTACAGAACCGCCTATAGAAATGCAAGTATTTATCGATAGTAATCTTAAATTACATTCTACAAAAAACGTACAGAACCGCTAGGCCACTCCGGCCGGCTCTGACGATACATTTATGAAGAATATTCACATACCCTGCATCTGCAAGGAATCATCTCTACATATTGAAGAAGTCATCACCGAGTCACTCTCATCTTCAGCAGAATCAGGTACTCAAAAACGTGTTTGTTCATGTAATTTCTGGTAAAACAGATCGTAAAGCGGAAGGGTATGACAAGAATATATTGCGCAACATCTTTGAAAACAATATGGATCATAAAATTCAGCGTAATGAAACCAAGAAATGTTTGAAAAGGAAGCAAAGAAAATGCCACCAGTTTTTAAAGCGAAGCACCCAAATGTCGATGAAGGTGTCGCTGTGAGAAGTAAAGTACCTGAAGTAGAGAGACCAAAAACTGATACCTGCTCAATTTGAGCTGTGGTTCTTACTGAAACAGAGGATTTCTTTTATAAACGTGGTGCTGAAACGGGTGTTTTAAAACAATTCTTTGCAATATCTGAACACAGTGTTTGCAAATGAAGATTTTTAGCGAAAGAAGTTGTGTCTGCTGTAAAAAAATCCTTACGTCAAACAGGAACGAAACAACGTCGTGGTACTAAGCAGGATTTCCGATAATGTGACTGCAAATCGAAATGTACCACCAACAGCTATGCTTGTCGGAAAAACCAGTTGACATGTAATTCAGAGTGCCACCAATCTTTAGATTGTACTAACAAACAAGCATCATTTCATCACATGTTTTGCAAATTCATTTTCTTAATTGTAAAATGCTTTAAACTGTTTGGGTTTTTGTGTTATAGTTTTTTAATCGAATGATGATTGACTCAGTCAACTTATTTGTTGACTGTTTGATTGTATTAACTTGATTCTTTAGTTTTCTAAACATAAGTAAATAACATTATGTTAATTTAAGCGAACAGTTTTGTGTTACCAGAAGAGCCAACACCGTGTTACGAGGGGAGGCCGAAATGCACGCGTTTTAGCTCACGCAGGCTGGCGTGAGGAGGGAAGAACTGTACTGGTGTGAGGTCTGGAACATGACAAGGAATGAGAATTTAGAAAGCGGACATAATTAGTTTTATACTTAGCTTTAATCCATTAATAATGAACATCGCTCTTGACGGTACATGATTCACAGTATTATCTGTTCAGAATACATTCTTGAAGGTAGTACTTTTAGTAACTGAATATGGCGCCTTGCTAGGTCGTAGCAAATGACGTAGCTGAAGGCTATGCTAAACTGACGTCTCTGCAAATGAGAGCGTATGTAGACAGTGAGCCATCGCTAGCAAAGGCGGCTGTAGAACTGGGGCGAGTGCTAGGGAGTCTCTTGACTAGACCTGCCGTGTGGCGGCGCTCGGTCTGCAATCACTGATAGTGGCGACACGCGGGTCCGACGTATACTAACGGACCGCGGCCGATTTAAAGGCTACCACCTAGCAAGTGTGGTGTCTGGCGGTGACACCACAAACAGAAACGTTGCTATTGTTCCAGCAAAGATCTTGTTTTCATTTTAACGAGTGCCCAGTAGAGATTACCTGGGTAATTGGCAGATTACCTAGGTAATTTGAGAAATGGAACAATTATCGGCATTTTAATGGATCATCCTGGTTAATCTGCGCTTCAGTGGTAACAGATGTAATCAGTACCCCGTGCTAGCATTCACTCCTGTGCAGTGGTTTGCTTGAGTGCTCTTAGGCTCTCTTTCTTCTTGCTGCTTCTGCAAGAGTGCTGGGAACTTGGATGTTTAAAAATAGGAGGCTATTTATCTCCTTTTCCTTCTTCTATGTCATCATGACAGTGACAGGACTTGGGATAGCAGATGCGTGAAGGAAGCTTCTTCTTCTCCATCTGTTATCACTATCTCTACAAACTACAGCCTACACTGTTTCGTTTACAGCTCACGTTAATAAATGTAAACATTCATGTACCGACATTATCACCAGAGGCTCTTTAGTGTTATCTTGACGACTAAGGAGGCGGATCGTGCCACAAACGTGTCGTTGCTTTTAATGAAGCGCTGTTTGATGGTGCTGGCATACTCGGGGCATTGATCGCAATGCCAACGGCTCAGACGGACCTCGCGCGCGTCTGAGAACAGCCGCCGTTGTGACGTCAGAAGACGTGTCTAGACGCGCCAGGCGGTTCTGGCAAGGTGCCGGTGGGCGTGTGCTTGCCTGGCTGCTAACCCGCGCCGCAGCGGCGAAACATCACTGCCACTCAGTCACTCGCCCCTCACCCGAAAATACACAATTTGTCAATAAGCTCCTTGTGTACGGGAAGTTACGTCTCTCTCTGTCAGTTTTTGGCGGGATCAAAAAGGTTGGAAGTTATTCTAACTCACATCTGTCTTGAAGAGAAAATGGAGAGTACTGTATACCTTTTCGTCAGTTATTGGGAAAAACGAGACAAGTTTTACGAATATATGAGATGAAGAGAGAAACTTGCCGTTACGTACTCGAGATTATTTGTGTTGACGTTGAAAAATGTTCAAAAGTGTGTGGAACCTGATGGGACTTAACTGCTAAGGTCATCAGTCCCTAAGCTTACACACTATTTAACCTAAATTATCCTAAGGACAAACACACACACACACCCGTGTCCGAGGGAGGACTCGAACCTCCGCCGGGACCTGTTGACATTGATAAGCAAGATTATAAACACTTCGCACTACTTCAAAATAGATTTAGCAGTAGAGAGATATGTTGAATAACCTTCATTGACAGTCATTCAGCATTCTTGTGAAAGACCTACTTAAATGTTAGAATAAGATACTCTGATTCTTAAAGAAGTGAACAGTGGAAACACATAACCATACTTGTAAACCACCTCATATTACAGAATCACTACCCTGCTGGCGTAAAAACGCCAGTAATCAGGAATAATAATTCGTAAACAGCTAATGCCCACGTACCACAACCCAAGAAAGATACTCTACAGTAACTTTAAACATCAACATTGACACACGCCACCTTTCTCTCTTGAACAAGTCTAATTTTTTGAGTTTATGCAGAAAATATCTAATACAGATTTTTCCTGTATTGCAGATGAGATGCTGCAGTGACTGTATACAACAGAACATACACGTGATCAAACATACATTTTTCATATTAGGTGCATTATGTAACCACCTATTGCCAGGTAATCCATATCAGCGACATCAGTAGTCATTAGACATCGTGATAGAGCAGAATGGGGCGCTCCGGACTTCGAACGTGCTCAGGTGATTGGGTGTCACTTGTGTCATACGTCTGTAAGCGAAATTTCCACACTCCCTAACATCCCTAGGTCCACTGTTTTCGATGTGACAGTGAAGTAGAAAAGTGAAGGAACACGTACAGCACAATAGTGTATATGCCGACCTCGTCTGTTGACTGACACCGCCGACAGTTGAAGAGGGTCGTAATGTGTAATAGGCAGACATCTATCCAGCACATCACACAGCACATCTATCCAAACTGCATCAAGAACCACTACAAGTACTATGACAATTAGGCGGGAGGTGAGAAAATTTGCCGGCCGAAGTGGCCGTGCGGTTAAAGGCACTGCAGTCTGGAACCGCAAGACCGCTACGGTCGCAGGTTCGAATCCTGCCTCGGGCATGGATGTTTGTGATGTCCTTAGGTTAGTTAGGTTTAACTAGTTCTAAGTTCTAGGGGACTAATGACCTCAGCAGTTGAGTCCCATAGTGCTCAGAGCCATTTGAACCATTTGAGAAAATTTGGATTTCATTAGTCGAGCGGCTGCTCATAAGTCACACATCACGCCGGTAACTGCCAAACGACGCTTCCCTTGGTGTAAGGAACGTAAATATTAGACGACTGAACAGTGGAAAAATGTTGTGTGGAGTGGCGAATCACGCTACACAATGTGGCAATCCGATGGCAGGGTGTGGATATGGCGAATGCCCGGTGAACGTCATCTGCCAGCGTGTATAGTGCCAACAGGAAAATTCGGAGGCGGTGGTGTTTTGGTGTGGTCGTGTTTTTCATGGAGGGGGCTTGTATCCCTGGTTGTTTTGCGTGGTACTATTACAGCACAGCCCTACACTGATGTTTTAAGCACATTCTTGCTTCCCACTGTTGAAGAGCATTTCGGAAATGGCGACTGCATCTTTCAACAAAAAAATGTTCAAATGTGTGTGAAATCTTATGGCACTTACCTGCTAAGGTCATTAGTCCCTAAGCTTACACACTACTTAACTTAAATTATCCTAAGGACAAATACACACACCTCCGCCGGGACCAGCCGCACAGTCCATGACTGCAGCGCCTTAGACAGCTCGGCTAATCCCGCGCGGCTCTTTCAACAAGATCGAGCATCTGTTCATAATGCATGGCCTGTGGCGGAGTGGTTACACGACAATAATATCCCTGTAATGGTCTGGGCTGTACAGAGTCTTGGCCTGAATCCTATAGAATACCTTTGGGATGCTTTGGAACGCCGATTTTGTGCCAGGTCTCGTCGACCGACATCGATATCTCTCCTCTGCGCAGTGAAAAATGGGCTGCCATTCCCCAAGAAACCTTCCAGCATCTGACTGAACGTATTCCTGCGAGAGTGGAAGCTGTGATCCAGGGTAAGGGTGGGGCAGCACTGTATTGAATTCCAGCGTTACCGATGGAGGGCGACACGAATTTGTAAGTCATTTTCAGCCAGGTGTCCTGGTACTTTTGATCACATAGTGTAACTACTAAAGTAGTTTAATGTGGTCATGTTTTATCGAGAGCGTGAGTTATTTAAATGCGCAGTTGCGAGGTATTGAACCGGTCTTAAATAGCATCTTGGTCCCCGCCGGAAATGGTCGTTGCAGCTCTTAACATCTGGATTGTCACCTGCTGTGAGCATTCAAATGGGTCTGAGCATTTTGGTACTTAACATCTGAGGTCATCAGTCTCCTAGACTTAGAACTACTTAAACCTAACTAACCTAAGGACATCACACACATCCATGCCCGAGGCAGGATTCGAACCTGCGACCGTAGCGGTCGCGCGGTTCCAGACTGAAGCGCCCACAACCACTCGGCCACTCCGGCCGGCGCTGTGATGCATTCCTCAGGGCCACTGGATTCCCCGTCCTCTGGCGGCGTTACTCGTATGCGTGGCGCCACGCAACGGACAACAGCGAGCGACGAATACCGAGTGCGCTGGCGGAACTTTCAAAAGTGTCGCCTCTCGCGTAGCTGTGAGCGGTGTTCTCCGGGTGTGGCCGACGTAGATGACGTCGGTACCGCACAAGCTGCCTCTTCTTTTTGTCAAACTGTGCCACGGAGCCGTGACCCGACACAGCGCCTCTTCCTGAATGGTCCGATCTACCTCTCGTATGGTCAGGATTCTTCTTTAGAACCACATCTCGCAAACTTCCTTCTGCTCTCGTCTGTACTGCTTGCAGTACATGTTTCACTCTGCGCCAGGCCAGGTAAACACCGTCAGAACAGACTGGCCTAAAAATTAACTTCAAATTCGATGTTAAAATACACTCAAAGACAAGAAAGAATACGACTCACCGTGAAGGGATTATACGAGTCGAACGGAAGTCGGTAGATGTGACGTACATGTACAGACAAACAAATGATTACAATTTCAGAACGACTGGATGATTTATTCAAGAGAAAGATCTCCAAAAATTGAGCAAGTCTATTGGTCAATCTCTGGCCCTTATGCAACCAGTTATTCGGTCAGAGATTGACTGATAGAGTTGTTGTATACCAACATGACGGGTATGGTGCCAAATTCTATCCAATTGGCACGTTAGGTCATTAACATCCATAGATGGTTTGAGTGCCCTACCCATAATGCTCCAAACTTTCTCAATTTGGAAGAGATCCGGCGACCTGGCTGGCCAAGACAGGATATGACTGGAGACATTACGGACAGCTGTGGAGTACCAACCTACACTACTGGCCATTAAAATTGCTACACCAGGAGGAAATGCTGATGATAAGCGCGTATTCATTGGACAAATGTATTATATTAGGACTGACATGTGATTACATTTTCACGAAAATTGGGTGCATAGATCTTGAGAAATCAGTACCAAGAACAACCACCTCTGGCCGTAATAACGGCCTTGATACTCCTGGGCATTGAGTCAAACAGAGCTTGGATGTTGTGTACAGGTACAGCTGCCCATGCAGCTTCAACACGATACCACAGTTCATCAAGAGTAGTGACTAGTGTATTGCGACAAGCCAGTTGCTCGGCCACCATTGACCAGACGTTTTCAATTGGTGACAGATCTGGAGAATGTGATGGCCAGGGCAGCAGTCGAACATTTTCTGTATCCAGAAAGGCCCGTACAGGACCTGCAACATGCTGTCGTGCATTATCCTGCTGAAATGTAGGGTTTTGCAGGGATCGAATGAAGGGTAGAGCCACGGGTCGTAATACATCTGAAATGTAACGTCCACTGTTCAAAGTGCCGTCAATGCGAACAAGAGGTGACCGAGATGTGTAACCAATGGCACCCCATACCATCACGCCGGGGGATAGGCCAGTATGGCGATGACGAATACACGCTTCCAATATGCGTTCACCGCGGTGTCGCCAAACACGGATGCGACCATCATGATGCTGTAAACAGAACCTGGATTCATCCGAAAAAATGACGCTTTGCCATTCGTGCACCCAGGTTCGTCGTTGAGTACACCATCGCAGGCGCTCCTGTCTGTGATGCAGCGTCAAGGGTAACCGCAGCCAAGGTCTCCGAGCTGATAGTCCATGCTGCTGCAAACGTCGTCGAACTGTTCGTGCAGATGGTTGTTGTCTTGCAAACGTCCGCATCTGTTGACTCATGGATCGAGACGTCGCTGCACGATCCGTTATAGACATGCGGATAAGATGCCTGTCATCTCGACTGCTAGTGATACGAGGCCGTTGGGATCCAGCACGGCGTTCCGTATTGCCCTCCTGAACCCACCGATTCCATATTGTGCTAACAGTCATTGGATGTCGACCAACGCGAGCAGCAATTTCGCGATACGATAAACCGCAATCGCCTTAGGCTACAATCCGACCTTTATCAAAGTCGGAAACGTGATGGTACGCATTTCTCCTCCTTACACGAGGCATCACAACAGCGATTCACCGGGCAACGCCGGTTAACTGCTGTTTGTGTATGGGAAATCGCTTGGAAACATTCCTCATGTCAGCACGTTGTAGGAGTCGCCACCGGCGCCAACCTTGTGTGAATGCTCTGAAAAGCTAATCATTTGCGTATCACAGCATCTTCTTCCTGTTGGTTAAATTTCGCGTCTGTATCACATCATCTTCGTGGTGTAGCAATTTTAATGGCCAGTAGTGTAACTGTCGCCAACCATACGGCTGGACAGTCAGGGGTGATGATCTGGGTGCCATTTCTTCTCGTAGCAGGACACCTTTGGTTGTTCATCCGTGGCATTTTTTTCAGCACGGCGATACATCGACGATATTCTACGTATCGTTTTATTGCCCTTGATGGCAGGCCTTTGTGGCCTTACTTTTCAGCAAGATAAAGCCTGCCTGTACACGGTGAGAGTATCTATTGCTTGTCTCGGTGCTTGGTACGCCCTATCTTTTTCAATAAGGTCGCCAGATCTCTCCGAAATGGACGGATTGAGCCAACGAGCTCGGCGTTTTGATGATTTGACGCGCCAGTTAGATAGAATCTGACACGTTATCTCTCTGGAGGAAATCTAACAATCAGTGTCAACCCGAATAACTCATTGCATAACGGCCAGAAGTGGACCAACGCGTTACTGACTTGCTCAATTTTTGAAGCTCTTTCTTTTGAATAAATCATCCATTTTTTTCTGCAATTGTAATCATTTGTTTGTTTGTAGATGAACATCACATCTACCAATTTCCCTCCCATTCCTTCAATTCGGATAATTCCTTCGTTGTGCGTCGTATTTCTTTTTTTTTTTTGTCTTTGAGTGTATTTTGTCTTTCCAGAAACGCTTACCATCGTCTTCATCTACATATATATCCCGCAAACCTTCGTGCGGTGCTAGTCATTTCCTTTCCCGTTCCACTTTCAAACAGAGCGAGGGAAAAACGACCGTCTTTATGTCTCCGTATGAGCTCTAATTTCTCGTCTAACCTTCATGGTCCTTACGCCGAATGCATGTTGGCAGCAGTAGAATCGTTCTGCAGTCAGCTTCAAATGCCGGTTTTCTAACTTTTCTCAATAGTGTTTCTCGGAAAGGTTTTCTCGTTTCAGTTACCGAAACATCTGTGTAATTTTCGTGTCTTGCTCGAATCTACCGGTACGAAATCTAGCAGCCTGCCTGAATTTCTTCGATGCCTTCCTTTAATCCGACCTGATGCGGGTCCTAACAATCGAGCACTACCCAAAAATGGGTCGTCCTATGACCGTGTTCTCCTTTACATATGAACCACACTTTCACAAAATTCTCCCAGTAAAACGCAGTGGACCATTCGCCTTCGCCAGCACAGTCCTCATATGCACCTTCCATTTCATATAGCTTTGCAACGTTACGCCCAGATATTTAAACGACTTGGGTGTGTCAAGTAGGACGCTACTAGTGCTCTGTGCCAACATTACGGCTTTCTGTTTCCTACTCATGTCCATTAGCTTAAATTTTTCTACATTTAGAGCTAGCTGCCATACATCACACCAACTAGTGATTTTTCCTGTCTCCTGTATCCTCCTAGCCGGCATCGGTGGCCGAGCGGTTCTAGGCGCTTCAGTCCGGAACCGCGCTGATGCTACGGTCGCAGGTTCGAATCCTGCCTCGGGCATGGATGTGTGTGATTTCCTTAGGTTGGTTAGGTTTAAGTAGTTCCGTCTAGGGGACTGATGACCTCAGATGTTAAGTCCCATAGTGCTCAGAGCCATTTTTTCGTATCCTCCTACGGTCACTACTGCCAGTCTGAATGTAATATCCTCTTTAATTCTGCCACCGCCGATAATTTTCAGCAAGAAAAAGTTTTAAATTATGTGTGAAAATAAGTGCAAATCACAAAGTTTGAGAGGTGGCATGAACCTCCTCTCATATTTCTATCTTACGATTCTCCTCTCTAATTGCCTGCGGTGGAAAGTTGCTATTCCTTCACACGCGGACTTCCCACGCAGCGTCTCTCGTCACCCGGGTGGTCCAGTGACAGGCGGGCTCCGTCTGACTTTGAAAGGATAAGCCGACAGGCGTGAGGGGGTCGAGTGAATGCTTTCCAGACACCGACATTGTCAAGAGGCACACCCACAGGGCCAGAAGTAGCGTCTGGGCTAGAGGTTCCGTTACTTCGCAGAAACGTAGCGATAACACTTTCTGGCGGGCTACCAGCGAGGCGTGGGAATGACTTGTGTACCCAGGCAGCTGTGGCGGGAAAATTCCAGCGCTTTCTGCAAAATAGTAACTGTGATTGGCTTGCTCAGGGCATAGCTCTGTGACGTAGCAAGATCGGCGCAGAAATTGGCGCCAAGAATCTCCATTGGTGGAATGGTAGCGTTCCGGCAATGGAGTGGAATTTTCCGCCGGTTTTCGAGTTGCTGATTGGAACGTTTAACCACGGCCACTGTCGTGGGGGCGGGAATGTTCTGTGTTCGGTTTTGTACGGGTGCTCTGGTGGGTAGTTGGCTCTCGCCTTTCGGTCGAGGACGTCGAAGCAACCAGCCAGCGGCTCCGGTACGGCAGATCGTGTCCTGGGAGTCAAGAAGTCGGTTTGGTAATGTATGTCCGCAGCACCGGCAGATAGGGATTTTCCTCGGTGACAATCAGAGCTCAGCAGAGCGCGCCTGTTCGTCTTTTTCTAACTTTGTTCTGTCTTGGGTAGCAGCAATTAATGTTGGGTTGGCTATGTGTTTTCTCTAAGAATTGAGTTGCTAGGAATTGGCTGCACATATCACTTCGTCATAATCCTCACAATCTAGTTTTAGGGACAACTTCACTTTCACAGCGTTTGTTTAAGTATCCAATTAGAGCCAATTTGATGTATTGTTAATGTTTCATGTGTTGTTGTTTATTATTTTGTGTTTAGTCTTAATAAATCATATTGTTATTTTGGACAGAACTTTCATTCTGTTAATAGGTAGAGCAACCACATCATTCCTCACTATGTTAATGAAACCTTCGCTTAATTAACTTATTTATCAAATTAAATTATTGCAGGTGCCAAACTCTCTTCTACTCCACTGGCAGGGTTGATTAGAGTCAGTTCGCGTATTTTTTTTTATCCTTGTGCAACAGCAAAAGTTAGAGCTAGAATAGGGGGGGCTCAGAGCATCATGAACATATGTAGATTCTAGAAGAATTGAGTGTTAAATACACTGCTAGCCCCGGCACCTCGCATAAAATGGCGACCCTTAGCCTCGGATCTTCCCTGTGAATCTTCTGATAAGCAAGTATTATTAGTAGTAGGGACACTCAGAATTTTTTTTGCTTAATTTTTTTTATTGATTGATACCCACGTTTTTTTCTGGTAGTTCCGCGTTTAGTTTTAAGTAGCGGCGCATGATTACTGTTTTTGTTTTGAGTGTATATTTTTTTTGGTCATTGTTTTTGTGTTCCTTTGATGGTGTGTCCGTATCACATCACACTTTGTTGGGTTTGTGTGCGGTTTCTGTACCACAACAAATCGTGCGTATAATTACAGCGTTGGAGCGACGTTGATGAAACTTTATGTCTATGTGTAAAAATATATGGAGTAGATTAATTTTATTGTGCATTTTAGATAAATTTGTTTTTTCATGAATGATAACGAGAAGTAAGGCACGACTATTATCGAGCGACGCTAAAACAAAAGAGGATAGCATAATGGATAAGGGGCAGTTTACCGACGGGAATAGGTTCGGAGATGAGATGGGCACATTTTTAGCAGGACAGGACGCCAGGGTCATTGATGAGGAAGGTGATTTGGACGCGATCTTAGAGCAGCGTTGCGGCCGTGATTATGATAGTGAGGTAGAGGATGAAACAGAGACAGTCACACAGGTCGAGACGGTAGCAGAAGTTTATAATCAAACGAACGAGAGCAGACAGGGGCCAGCTCGGCCACGTCAGAGCTCTAGCGCCCAGGTGTCCAGAGTTACATCACCCATGTGTGACGAGGATCAAAATGATGACATTAACCCTATACTGAGCTTCCTACGATCAATGAAAGAAGAAGCTGACGAACAACGTAAGAAGGAGAAGGAAGAAGATGAGAAACAACGTAAGAGGGAGAAGGAAGAAGCTGACGAACAGCGTAAGAGGGAGAAGGAAGAAGAGGAGAAACAACGTAAGAAGGAGAAGGAAGAAGCTGACGAACAGCGTAAGAAGGACACTGAGGCAATAATTTCGCATATAGGGGAAATTCGTGGGGAATTACTAACAATAAAGAAAGAATGTGGAGAAGTAAAACAAATGTCAATGGCTGCACAAAAAGTAGCAGGCCTGGCCAAAACGGCAGCAATAGGGGCAATGAAAGTCGCGGAAGCAACTTCTAAACTCGCAGGGCGCTTGCGACGTACAACACAATCCCACTCAAAATCCCTAGCGTTCTTAAAGACTCAGGGTAATATCGCGGTTGCGAACAACACGAAACGAATGGAAGAAGTAGAGAGTCGGATAGCAAAACTAGAGCAAAACGGGCACACGAGCACTGCGCGTTCGGATACCAATGATGGAGTACACAGAATTGTGTCTCCGAGGAAAAGCCCGCCGTGCTCTAGCCCAATGACCGAGTGCGGAACTAACAATGCACACGCAGAAACAGCGAGTAATAGCTCCAATAATTGTAGCCCACTTGTGAATTCTGAGTGCCACTTCCACTGTGGTACTGAGGTAGCACATCACAGTTATCACCAAGATAGAACAGGACACTCAGCAGACGTGCAAGTATCGGAAACGAGTGACAACACCAGTGCGAGGATCAGACAGGATTTTGATCAGAATCATTTCCTGTCGATACTTAAATTCCAGAAGTTCAAAGAAAATGGAGGGTCGATGCATCCGAAGAGCTGGGTGATGCAGTTTACAAATTCATTACCGGCATCATGGCCAACCCAGGCAAAATTAGAATTCATGTGTGGACACATCGAAGGCCAAGCCGCGGAAAAGATGCGGGGTGTAGCAGTGACGTGTCGGACTTATCAGGAATTTGTTGGTGCATTCCTGCGGACCTACTGGTCAAAGGAAACGCAGGACAGGATTAAAGAGGAAATAATATTTTGTCCTGAACTGGAAGTGTCCGGGTATAGGAGCGCAACCAAATTTCTTGATGAGTTACTCAAGAAGAATCAATTTTTAGATAGTCCATATAGCAACGGAGAAATCATTAAATTTTGCTTTTCCAAATTGCCAGTTAGGTACCAACAGACACTTGTCGGCAAGTGTGGATCTGACATAGAAGCATTCAAGAGTCTATTGCGCGAACTCGAAGTAGTCTTTGATAAACAAGACGCAAAGGACAGGAAGAAGGGGCAAAGTAACAAATACCACGGGCCAGGAAGGGAAGACGACAACAGATCGCATAATCGCACTGGTCAGTTAGGAAACCAGGGTTACGGAAATCAAGGTTACGCTATTCAAGGTTATGGAAACCAAAGACACGGAGACCAGAACGTCAGGGAGCGGGGTCAATCTAGACAAGGAATCTGGGATAGGAGGAATAACGAACGGCAAAGCGACCGTAATTGGAGAGAGCGAAACCAAGGACAACAGTGGAACCAGGAGATTGAAACTAGACCCGCAAATCCTAATGCACGTCAGAGGAGGGGGAGCTTAACAAGGGATTGACGCCAGACTAGTGCGAACACAGGCCGCCGGAATTTCGCACGTAATCTCGGACCTGGCCAACTACGGATGATACATTACGAAGATTTATCAGAAATCCTGCTCGAGGAACATAAAGCAACTCCTCGACAAGATCGGCAGCCTCTTATCACAGTAGCAATAGCTGAAAAGAGTATGAATGCGATAATAGATAGTGGAAGCTACATAACAGCAATATCTGAGGCAGCATACAAGAGGTGCTCTCAGGAGATGTACTGGCCTGTCCTATCGGTCAAGAAAACCAAAATAAAAGGGGCATTAGCGGGTAAATGTACAGAGGTCACCCAACAAACAAGACTGGAATTCTCCTGCCAAGGATACAAAATAGAGTCTAACTTCTGGATCGTGCCAAATCTGGCGATCGACATGATAATAGGAACGGACTTCCTAAATGAACATGAAGCGATAGTTGATCTAGGACGAGGTGAAGTGGTTTTGAGGAAAGGGAATCCCGTCCACATTAAGTTCGACGACCAGCTGATCCCAGCTCAACTACCGTCTAACTGTGTACGGATAAACTATGCGTGTCTGAAAGACAGAAAGGAAGAACAGGTCGACGTTGCGGGTAGGGGAGAGGACACGGATGAGAATGAAGTCGGAATAATGGGAGAAATAAAGGAGAAAATAGAAGAAAAAGTGGAAGCAATAAAGAATATAAGGTGCGACCACCGCAAAGAACTTCATAAATTACTAGTAGAACATGCGGAGGTCTTCCTTCCCAAGACAGGATCAATAAAGAACTTCCAATATGAATTTCGTGTACGTCCGCACAACCAGTTTCGTGTGCCACCCTATCCAATCCCCTTGGCATATCGACAGAAAGTAGCAGCTGAAATTGCGCGAATGCTGAGTGAAGGAATAATAGAACCTACGGCTTCAGCCTATAATAACCCGTTAAGAGTAGTCGAGAAGGCAGACGGTAGTATTCGTTTAGTCTTGGACTCGCGACAAATTAATACCATAATAGAACCCGAAACAGACAGACCGGAACGATTGGAGGAACTCTTACAAAATTTCCATGGAATATCAATCTTCTCATCAGTTGATCTAAAATCGAGTTTCTGGCAGATCGAGCTCCATCCAAATTGCAGACAGTACACAGCCTTTTTAGCATTTGGAAGATGTTACCGGTTTCGTCGTCTCCCATTTGGTTTGAACATTTCGTCTGCCGCATTCATTCGGGGACTGGACGGCATACTAAGCGATAATTTGAAACGTCATGTCACCAGCTATGTGGACGATTTGCTGATCGCGGAGAAATCTTGGGGAGAGCACAATGCGGTCCTCGGTGAACTCCTTGCGACATTCAAGGAATACGGAGTGACTATCAATATCGAAAAATCGAATTTTGGGACGTCCTCTGTCAAATTTCTATGACATATCATCACGGGTGAGGGCATTGCGCCAAATCCCGAAAAGATCGAAGCGATTGAAAAGTTTCCCATTCCTACGACAAAGAAGCAGTTAAGGGGGTTCTTGGGGATCATAAATTTTTACAACCGCTTTATACATGTCAAAACTCAGAGCAGTCCTAGGTTGCATCAACTTACAGGAAAGAAGATTCCTTGGGAATGGGATGAGGCGGCCGAATCCGAATGGAAAGCATTAAAATTCGCATTATTACAAGCACCCATCCTATCACACCCTAACTTAGCAGAAGAGCTTTGCATAGTAACGGACAGTTCATACTCAGGTCTGGGTGTCATGGTGTTCCAAGACTATGTACATGAAGGAAACAGGGTGTGGAAGACAATTGCGTTTGGTAGCAGAGTACTAGCCAAGAGTGAGAGGAATTACTCAGTAACCGAGTTAGAGGCGCTGGCTATTGTATGGGCGTTTGAAAAATTCAGATACCTTCTGTTTGGTCGCAAGACGAGGGTCTACACAGACCACAAGGCACTCGAGTTCTTGATGACTGCAAAGCTTAATCACAGGCGGCTCATTAGGTGGGCATCATATCTGCAGCAGTACAACTTTTCGATAGAATATATCCCCGGCAGTCAGAACATTATTGCAGACGCCTTGTCACGGTCACCGATCGGATTTGAGCACAACATGGAAGAAGATCTGGAGGAAAATCACTACTGCCTTTTTTATATGCAGAAAGTAGCCTTTGAAAATTTTATTACCTGTAGTGTGCAGGACATCAAGAAGGAACAAGACAAGGACCCTGCCCTAGTGTTATTGAAACAGAAATGGATAGACAGAAGACACGCCACCATCAGGCAGTTCTACCTCTTGCGGAAAGGCATAATTTTCCACCGAAATTATGCCAATGACACTGAATGGGGGGTATGCATCCCTGAACACCTAATAAACAAGGTTATATGGCATACTCACCTCAGCTATGGACACTTCGGACCACGCAAGTGCAATCTCAAGCTAAGGACCATGTGTTACTTTCGAAACATGGAGCGTCGAATACGGAGGGTACTGTCGGTGTGTAAAGACTGCCAAAAGGCTAAGCACACCACTGTGAGCATGCAGGCACCATTATACCCAATCGTACCGACCAAATTAAGACAATTAGCAGCAACAGATTTGATGGGACCTTTGCCAAGAACAAGAAGAGGATATACTTACGTATTAGTGTTTGTTGAACTAACGTCCAAATACGTTACCTTTACGCCACTGAAGAGGGCGACAGGACGAACTGTATCACGAGCCCTAATCCGGGATTTCCTACAACAGGTTGGTCATGTGGGTAAAATTATTTCTGATAACGGGCCACAGTTTAAGTCAAAAACTTGGAAGGAGACGTTGCGTCGATGTAAAATTGATCCCATTTTTATATCTTCGCACCATCCGAGCTCGAATGCTGCAGAACGGGTTATTAAAGAACTCGGAAACTTGTGCCGGTTGTACTGTAACAAACAGCACACGACATGGGACGTTTTCCTTAAAGACTTCCAGGAGGTGATCAATGAGGCACCCCATGGGATAACAAAATTGGCACCCATTACAGTACTAAAAAACCGGATTCCTAAGGACTTGATAACCAAGGTCGTAAACTTCCCACCAAGATCGCGAACGCAGCACCAAGCCATAGTGGATTTGGCTCTCAAGAGGATACGGGCTGCAGCAGAGGTCAGGAAGAGACGTGCCGACAGGGGAGCTCGTCTACGACACTTCCAAATTGGACAAAAGGTGCTCGTTAAGTCTTTCCGACTTTCGAACAAACAAAAAATGAAATGCCAAAAATTCTATTCTGTTTACAACGGCCCGTACCGTATAAGGAGAGCAGCTCATCACAATGCTTATGAATTGGAGACGCTGAAAGGAAAGAAGTCCATAGGACTCCACCACATCTCTCACATAAAGGAGTTCGTGGAATAGTAGTAGTGTAAGTGGTGTACATAGTAGAATGGGCAAATACATGAACCTTGCTATAGTAGTAGTGTAAGTGGTGTACATAGTAGAATAGGCAAAGATATGAACTTTTCTTCGGGGAACAACACTCGTCGCATTAATAGATTAAGATTGTTAATTAAAGTAATAACACGCTGCGTTTTCTCGCATAAGAATGTACTGCTGTTAATTTTTGTCTATGTTCGGGATCTCCTCTGTCGTTGCGATAAGAGGCACTACCTTTCCATTAGCAATGTTTTTGTCCTTTCCTATCTGGTGTCCATGTTAAGGGATAAAGATGAGTGACGAGACGTCGCACAAACGGGCGCATACAAGAACGTGCTCTTAGAAGCGTTCTGAGAAGTCGTGATACGCTCCATAGCGGCCACAGCCAGTTCGTGAGACGTTCATACCAATGCTTGCAGGCACGCGTCAGTGCACTGCAAGATTGTGGTATATTGCGTGATTTCGAGGATGAATATTGGCAGTATAGTTTTTGCAGAGCTGCGCCAGCATCGTTGTCTTGCAAGTCGGGGTGAACCTGTGAGCGTTTGACTCCAATGGTGCCCTAGACGGTAGAAATGCGGGCATAAAGCCTACCATGCCAATGTGCTGGTTGGGGATTTAGCATGCTGCTTGCGACTGTCACAGATGAATAACCAGTGACTCATACTAGGATATTCGTGACATACTGTGTAGCTGGCGTGTGGTGGGCGACTGAATCCTCAACAGGAACCAGACTTGGCTGGGTCAAATTACATTGCCTCTGGAAAGGTGCGCTTTCATTGCTAAGACTGCATCACATACAAAATTAAGTTCAACTATAAATTTATTGTCTTGTATAGCCATGGCTAACCCAGTCTCCGGAGTTTCAGTGAGGCGTAATGAAAACTTGGATGTCATGTCGTACGGCGCGCACATCACTGTCGTCAATAGCGGAGAGCAGCGAGACATCTCAACGTAACAGTAATTATGTAAGAGTGTTGTATAATGTAAAAAAAAAAAAAAAAAAAAAAAAAAAAAAATAATAATAATAATAATAAGAGAGTACCATATACTAGGATAAATTAAACTTTAGGATTTTACAATAACTAGATCCTTAATATTGTGGCGGTTTTCTACCACAAGTGTTTGGCGCGCTTGTTAAGATGCTATTTTTCAGGTCACCAAACCACAGACCCGAGATGGAGGGACGACGGGCGAGCGAAAGTAGCATAGTTGCATGTTCTTTATAGCACAGTAAAACTTAGACCTGCATAACAACATAATTTAATTAAAAGACATAGAGTGTAGATCGTTGGCAAATGGTAGTTAATTCTTGAGCATGTCTACTGTCGGTCTATATAATTAATAGTAATATAAGTGCGGGCCCGCACATTTAGTTGTTCATCCATTACATAGCATCAGTTATCACACACCATGTACAATACTGAGATCGGTCTCTACACAAACATCAAGATAAATTATTTCCATGTCTAGATTAGATACACCAAGATAGCTACAGATAAATAACTACAAAATTAAAATTAGAGTGTCTGAAATGACAGACCATCAATGTATCGTTATGTAAATTTATTATAACATAAAAGGTCATGGGGAAAAGTGAGGCATAAGATTTTTGTAAGAATTGTGCAGATGACGGGGATCGTGGCAATGCAGAGGCCAGCCGGAGCAAAAACAAGAGGTCATCGGCTACCTGCAGAAGAGAGCGTCAGCGCGCCACCTGACGTGAAGGGGGCGAGAGCATCCGGTCCTACAAGCTGACAGTCACCGGGCTCTATACCTGAGGGATTAGGCGGCAGACAGCCCTCGCCGGGCCACAAGTGAAAGTGAGGCTGGTCGTTGACACTGACACGCGACCCACACGCGACAGCCAACTAGCTCTCCGGACGCGGCAGCCGTTTGGAAGGATTCCCTGCGGCAGACCACGTTGTCGTGAGTACACGAAGAAGATCACATATGGTGTCATAACCGGCGTCTCATGTGCCTCAGGACAGAAAGGGACGCTATATACTCACCTGTTTGGGTTTTTACAACTCACTAGCATTGGCCGATCTGCATACACAAAGCAGCATCGTGCCACACTAACAAATGTATGGTCTCATTTCTAACTTCTCCTCTCTATTAGAGAGCAGTTTTGGCAATCGTCGCTTCTAGTTCGATCCTGTATGGATGACCTCACACACTTGTGGAGTCACTCCACGTGCCATCATCCCTCGTCGATCTGCAATATTGGGAAACGTAAAGTACTGTCCAGCGAGAGAAGAGACCTAGACTAGTGATGTATCCCAACAAGTAGACCTCAGAGACAATTAATCGACGTGAGGAGGGCCTATCACTGTGTCTTCCTACCGTACTGCCGTGATCATATGCGTGGGTCTGACTTCAATCTCAGCAGCGTACTGCAGACGCTCCAGCACTCCCTATTGCTGTTGCAACAACGTAGCAACAACACCCGACGTTTAGCCCTATGTGATGTCAGTACTGTGGCCCCATCCCAAAAGTCCCCCTCCAATGCTCAAGACATGGAACCACGTGCATCAATGCATATGACTCAACATACCTCAGAGAAACTAATGAATTTGTGAAGTGCTTCGAACATTTCTAACAATGTGATTTAGTGCCTCAGTCTCAGCACAGTCGTGAACAGTGTGCAATGTGCACGCACAACTTAATGTCCCTTGAACCTTGTTTTTTTTCTTAAATTTCTTTCTCAAGTGTTGTTTTTTTGTAATGTATGCTATACCTTGTATGTGTTTGTGTTTTACACTGTAATTCTTATTACAAATTACTGTATTGTTCTCCACACCATGTTTTTTTTTTTTTTTTTGTATTTTGTATTTATTGTTGTGTGTATGCAAACAGTGTGCCTGAAGTCCCCATAAACTGAAGCAGATACCACCACTGTCATTGTGAATGGACCATCAGTTCAGGGAACATTTTGTAAAGGTTATTCTTGCTGCAGGGAGACAGAATGAATCGGAGGTTGTAATTAGATTCTGAAACCTCACAAAGAGACTGTTAACTTAAATAATATCATGTGTGAGTGAGTTCAGGTTAGGTTAGTGATTAAAATTGTTGTAACATCTTGGGCATTTAATTGCGGAGCACTCCAACTCTGATTGTAAAGAATAAATTGCTCCATATTTGGCTCACATGTCCGGGCCATATTTAGAGAGTGAATGTCTGTGTGAATCGGTGTTTGGAAGGGGCTCCCTGGGTATGGATGTGTGATGTGAGTGTTAGTGTTCCATATTAGGAAGGTGAAGTTGGCTCCATCATAAACAATCCTCCCTCTATGAGCTGCATTTTTCAGTTGCAGTGATTTTCTTTATAGAGTGCGGTATGTGCAGCCAGTTTGCGAGATTGTTCTTGGGCGATTGACTCACTACCTTGCTCCTAAGTGAGCCAACCGCTCACCAATTACAATCTAAAATGGCGTAGGGGCTATGAGAGGTGGCATGAACCTCCTCTCATATTTCTATCTTACGATTCTCCTCTCTAATTGCCTGCGGTGGAAAGTTGCTATTCCTTCACACGCGGACTTCCCACGCAGCGTCTCTCGTCACCCGGGTGGTCCAGTGACAGGCGGGCTCCGTCTGACTTTGAAAGGATAAGCCGACAGGCGTGAGGGGGTCGAGTGAATGCTTTCCAGACACCGACATTGTCAAGAGGCACACCCACAGGGCCAGAAGTAGCGTCTGGGCTAGAGGTTCCGTTACTTCGCAGAAACGTAGCGATAACACTTTCTGGCGGGCTACCAGCGAGGCGTGGGAATGACTTGTGTACCCAGGCAGCTGTGGCGGGAAAATTCCAGCGCTTTCTGCAAAATAGTAACTGTGATTGGCTTGCTCAGGGCATAGCTCTGTGACGTAGCAAGATCGGCGCAGAAATTGGCGCCAAGAATCTCCATTGGTGGAATGGTAGCGTTCCGGCAATGGAGTGGAATTTTCCGCCGGTTTTCGAGTTGCTGATTGGAACGTTTAACCACGGCCACTGTCGTGGGGGCGGGAATGTTCTGTGTTCGGTTTTGTACGGGTGCTCTGGTGGGTAGTTGGCTCTCGCCTTTCGGTCGAGGACGTCGAAGCAACCAGCCAGCGGCTCCGGTACGGCAGATCGTGTCCTGGGAGTCAAGAAGTCGGTTTGGTAATGTATGTCCGCAGCACCGGCAGATAGGGATTTTCCTCGGTGACAATCAGAGCTCAGCAGAGCGCGCCTGTTCGTCTTTTTCTAACTTTGTTCTGTCTTGGGTAGCAGCAATTAATGTTGGGTTGGCTATGTGTTTTCTCTAAGAATTGAGTTGCTAGGAATTGGCTGCACATATCACTTCGTCATAATCCTCACAATCTAGTTTTAGGGACAACTTCACTTTCACAGCGTTTGTTTAAGTATCCAATTAGAGCCAATTTGATGTATTGTTAATGTTTCATGTGTTGTTGTTTATTATTTTGTGTTTAGTCTTAATAAATCATATTGTTATTTTGGACAGAACTTTCATTCTGTTAATAGGTAGAGCAACCACATCATTCCTCACTATGTTAATGAAACCTTCGCTTAATTAACTTATTTATCAAATTAAATTATTGCAGGTGCCAAACTCTCTTCTACTCCACTGGCAGGGTTGATTAGAGTCAGTTCGCGTATTTTTTTTTATCCTTGTGCAACAGCAAAAGTTAGAGCTAGAATAGGGGGGGCTCAGAGCATCATGAACATATGTAGATTCTAGAAGAATTGAGTGTTAAATACACTGCTAGCCCCGGCACCTCGCAAGTTCACTCATTCCCAACTACTGGATGAATATTGTCTGGGTATTCGCGCGCGGTGAATTACACTGGCTCAAGACTTATACACAGTTTCTGACTGTATTACTTGTCGTATTGCGGTTAACCTTTAACATAATAACACTATACCTCTTAATGAGTAGATTACAACATTTAGAATTTTTAATTCCTTCTGTAATTGTGGAAAATAACACTTTCCAAGCGCTTGGAAGCCTTCAGGTAATCAACCTGAAAGTGGAAGTGCGAGCCTTCAATGGGGTTAGCCATTTAGTAATAGAGATTTCCTTGTCTCATATCCTCAGCAACGTCTCGTTTAATTCAATTATACATTATATTTGTTTATAGTAATACACTCGTCTTGACCACAAGTATTTATTTCATTTCTTTCGTCCTCAAGCTTTTCGCCATTAAACTATTTTCAAACGAGCAATACGCTATTGATACAAAGTACAGCGCCCAACTTAATCGTATTGAGCATAAATGCAGTTGGCTTCCGATGTAATCACATTAAGCATAAATGCTGTGTCTGCTTATGCTTAATACTATTGAGTTGGGCACGGTACTTCGTATCTGAAGGATATCGTTCATCTGAAATTAGATTAATGACGAAACGCATAAGGATGAAAGGAATGAAAAAATCCTTTTGGTCAAGATGAGTTCAGTCGCTGCATCAAGTGTAGGTTTTCTGCTGGTTCTCTTCCATTTCGCTTTAGTTTCCTGGCGCCGTGAATTCCCTATGTACAACAGCACCACGCGCAAGCTGTCTCAGGGAGCAACCTCATTTGCACGGGCGCCTGCAAAAATTGTGCAAGGGGTGGCGATATTTGAAAAGTGTCACTTTTTTTTAATAATTGATCGGTGCATTTGATGAAGCATGATGCCCAGTGAACAAAATTTTTGAGGAAGTACACAAAACTGGTCGAATCTTAATCGTTTGATAGCTATTTACTTAACATATTTTTGACGACATATTACTTTAATACTTAAAAAGATGGACACATTTAATTAGTACACCAAACGATCATTTTTGCCAGTGTTATTACAACTATGGACATCAAATTTGTTAATTATCTACAATAATATCCTCATATGATTCAGCCAACCTTGTGTTAGAGAATGAAGTTAGAAAATGTATGTAAAAGAAGTTTCTATTTGAATATATATAACCAGCAAAAACTTCCTTTTTATTAAAACACGAAATAGTTTTTTTTCTTTTTAAAAACTCTTATACAACTCTCATGCTATCAGCTGTAAAACTTCACATCTTATCATTTTCATGGATGTAGTAATTACTTTCAGTCCTTCTATTTTTTTTATGTTGTCTGCCGTTGTTCACGTTCAGCAACATCAAAATGTGTTTTGAAAGATACATTCTTTTGTGTTTGGGTAAATAATAATCAGGCTACATAACATTTCTAGAAATGTGTGACAACTCTGCAGTATATTAATAGTCTGTATTCAAGAATCACACACCCCCCCCCCCCCCCACCCTCTCCCATACCAGTGCGGACCCATGTGCACCCTTGTAAAACAAAGTGGAGAAGCATGTGATCTACTCCAAGGCTGCGGTCAAAGGAGCCTCGATATCGGGGAACTCCACCGACTACCGACATCGGCCGAAGAGGGCCGATCTTTTCTAATTAGCACACCACTCCGTGTGTGGTCTCCATGCGGCCGATCTCGTCTCCGGAACGTACCGATTTTGCACGAAATTCAGTAAAATTAAAATAATTTTGTTTTCTTGGGTCGAATCGGGCGATGTTTGCACTTGTAAAACATGGATTGTGATGAGTTTTTCAGTTTAGTACTACAAAGAAGGGGTTTATCGCATCCCTAGAATGAGAAATAGAGTAACAGGAATATGTCTCGAAATCTATGCCTGATACGCACACTATGAAGTGTACATAGTGTGCATAAACCTATAAGTGTGCTACCTTTTTGTAGATGTCTGCCGATATAACAGCTCGACAGGTCGGCTATTGAGGAACCAAGGAATTCAATTTGATAACGGAGGAAAATGTGGTGTGTGTGTGTGTGTGTGTGTGTGTGTGTGTGTGTGTGTGTGTGTGTGTGTGTGTGTGTGTTGGGGGGGGGGGGGGAGGAGGGGAGGGGTTAAAGGCGGGCACGGGAGGTGAACATTGTAGAGGGAGAGGAATGCTTGGGTACAGACAGCAGTTTCAAACGGATGTAGGCTGCAGTAGTTGTGCAGAAATGAAAAGGCGTATACAGGATTAGCTAGTGTGGAGAGTTGAATCAAATCACTCATCGGAATATCATCGGAATAAATACCAGGAGAACTACAAAACGCAATCTGCTTCAATTACAGCATTATTTTTCTGTCACACGATTGGCACTCAATGACTAAAAACACTGTCACCCTTTAGTAATCTAAGGTATGCTTCCAGACCGAATGAAATTGGAACGACCACATAAAACCAGTTGAACTATAGGGTGATTATCGTGGGGAGAATATTAAGGAAACATAGTGCAGTGATTCTCAAATATTGGATGAATATGGTCTGGGTATTTGCGTATGGTGAGTTCAACTGTATCAAGACACGTACACTGTTTTTAACTATAATATTTGTCTTGCTGTGTTCAATCTTTAACATAAGATTATACCTCTTAATGAGTTGATTATCACAGCATTTTAAATTTTTCAGTTCGGTCAATAATTATATGTAATATAACACCATTCGACCGATTCCTGGTTGTTGCTCCTTATTCTTGGATCTTTACCACGCCAGGCATGGACCCGAGGTGGGTGGGGATGGGGAGAGAGGTTTGGAGGGGGTGGGGTAATGAACTCCCGGCTTCCTCTCCCCCTCCCCCTCTCCACATACACCTCCAAGAAACTTGTATTTACACATTGTGGTATATCAATCTCCAAATTTTAAAGCTAAGGCTAAGTCTAGGAGGATAATGTTACATAAAAACTAAGAGTCTCTAAAATGAAAAGGAATTCTCGAAATTACAACAGATGTTTAATGCAGAATACTTTTCAGTTGGTTGCGTGAGTGAGCGGCGACGTGGATATGCTCGCGGCCTTGACCCAATACTTTCAAGTTGGGTAAAAGGCGTACATTCACTGCTGGCCGTAGCTGCTGCCAACAGCAAAGCCTTCTGTCCACAGGAAGAACCAGCAAACAACACAAATCAGAGTAACGCTATACGGAAAGCGAAAGAACTTCCATTAAGAGTTTAAAAAAACATTAGCAAAGAACAGAAAGGTTGAGCTTCCGACCGTAGCTGTAAATGGCTGAAAGAAACAACAATCCCCTCATTTATAAGTTCGCTTATCTACAGTCTGCCGGCCTTTGTTCACAATCCTACTACTACGTGGAGTACTGATAATGGTGAGTATACGATTCGATTTTACGAGTATATTGTGTAAATTGTGAAGTTCGTCGAGGTAGAAAAAATTTGTTAGTGTAGTATTTCGTAAATGTTAGATCTCAAATTTTCAGACACTTACTTTTCAGATGCTATATTTCTCTGAATAGCAATTTGCTTGGACGTTGTGTTAAAGCGATGTACTAAGGATTTGCGTGCCTATGGAACATAGTCTCAGCTGTGCGACTGAATTCGTGATTCCCTGTCAGAAAAGTCACAGTTCATAGGGTCACAGTTCGTAGTAACTGACCGAGAGTTGTGTAAAGCAGAAGTTATATCTAGCGTTCTCCAACGAAGAGTTATAGGCCCCCTGCTCTTCCTAATCTATATAAATGACTAGGTAATTGCTCTAGGATGTATTTATTGCTCTCTTTTATTAGCCCACCTCCTCCTTCCTCCGCTTTCTGACCAGCTACCCATCCACCCTCCTTCTTCTCACCCTAGTAGGAGGCTTGGTGGTTCTTACTCGTGTAGTATTTCTTTCCACATCGTAACTAACGCGTCTATGAAATTTGATTGAAGTTGTTCCAGAGGTCCAGGACGAAATTTTTATTCGTGGCTTTGCCCACGTAGGCACATGACAGATATATTTCACATATATTTAACACATCGCGCTGCAGTTTCATTTCCACGCCGCTCAGTGTTTATGACGTGTATCCCTCGAACTATGTACTGCACAGTGATACAATTTTGCAGTTACATCCAGGGTATATGTGGCTACGGTCTATGTGGTACGAACAGAGTTAGTAGTAAAGAAGCAACAAATTAAAACATCATGGATTATGCAGCAGTTTTCCAAGTTTCTCAGTATTTGACGCCATAGATCCCGGATTACACTATGTCATCAAAAGTACCCTGACAACCCCAAATACATATGTTTTTCATATTAGGTGCATTGTGCTGCCACCTACAGCCAGGTACTCCATATCAGCGACCTCAGTAGTCAGTAGACATCGTGGACAGCAGAAGGAGGCGCTCCGCAGAACTCACGGACTTCGAACGTGGCCAGGTGATGGTGTGTCACTTATGTCATACGTCTGTACGTGAGATTTCCACACTATTAATCATCCCTAGGTCCACTGTTTACGATGTGATAGCACAGCACAAAAGCGTACAGGCCGACCTCGTCTGTTGACTGACAAAGACCGCCGACAGTTGATGAGGGTCGTAACGTGTAATAGGCAGACATCAATCCAGACCAACACACAGGAATTCCAAACTGCATCTGGATCCACTGCAAGTACTATGACAGTTAGGCGGGAGGTGAGAAAATGTGGATTTTGTGGTCGAGCGGCTGCTCATAAGCCACACATCACGCCGGTAAATACCAAACGACGCCTCACTTGGTGTAAGTAGCATAAACATTGGACTATTGAACAGTGAAATACCGTTGTGTGGAGTGACGAATCACGGTACACAATGTGGCGATCCGATGGCGTGTGGGTATGGCGAATGCCCAGTGAACGTCATCTGCCAGCGTGTGTAGTGCCAACAGAAAATTCGGAGGCGGTGGAATTAGGGTGTGGGCGTGTTTTTCATGGAGGGGGCTTGCACCCCTTGTTGTTTGCGCGGCACTATCACAGCACAGGCCTACACTGATGTTTTAAGCACCTTGTTGCACCTATTCATAATGCACGGCCTGTAGCGGAGTGGTTACATGGCAATAACATCTCTGTAATGGACTGGTCTGCACAAGGTCCTGACCTGAACCCTACAGAATACCTTAGGGCTGTTTTGGGACGCTGACTTCGTGCGAGGCCTCACCGACCGACAGTGATGTGTCTCCTAAGTGCAGCACTCCGTGAAGAACGGTCTGCCATTCCCCAAGAAACCTTCCAGCACCTGACTGAACGTAAGCCAGCGAGAATGGAAGCTGTCATCAAGGCTAAGGGTGGGCCAACACAATATTGAATTCCAGCATTACCGATGAAGGGCGCCACGAACTTTTCAGCCAGGTGGCCGGATACTTTTGATCACATAGTGTATGTCTTGCCAATGATACATTTTAACGGCATATGTGGATTACGTTCTGCGAAATTCTCTGCGAATAGAATTAGTGGCAAAGAAGTAATAATTTTAAACGCCATTAATGCGGCAGATTTTGTGTTTATGACGTCATATCTCATGATCTTGTGATATAATTTTGATTGCCATCTGTGGTATACGTCAATACCGACTGCAAAATATCACGAATACAAATAGCAGTAAAGAAATAATAAGTTAAAAAGCCGTGCTTCATGCTGCAGTTTTATTGCATGAACAGCGAAAATGTAGCGAGCGATAATCCTTTAACCTTTCATCATTTTGTGGAAGTTGTCAACGAGAAAAAGTTTAGTAAAGTTTTCAAAGTAAGTCAAATTTTGTTCCTGGTCACTGGGGGCTCTCATTCTCCAATACTGGAAGACTAAAATAAGGGTTTTCGCGCGTCGTGGGTTACACTTCGTTTCCACCCCCCACCCCCATCCATTTGTCGGGCAAGTGGTTCTTAACTCCACAGCAATTCTTTCCAGACACTAAATGATAAGTGTACCAAGTGTTGTTGAAATCGGTCCAGCGGTTTAAGAGGAGATGTGGAACATGCATACATATACATGTACATTCATTTTTATAACATGTATGATTTGGGAGACAATTTGAGCTGCCATCTTAGACTGTGATTATGTAGACTTTCCCGGCGTATTAGTATATCAAATTCTTGTCGGGTTTCCAGCCGGATCAAACTGTCATCTGAGCACAATATTTCAGCGGTCCACCTGGCCGCCATCATCAGGTGAGAAAAGCTACGCTGCTCTCGCCGATAACTGATTCCACCCGTTTTTTTTTTTTTTTTTTTTTCTTTATTGTGATTTTAACACCTTATACAAAGGCGGGCTGGCAGCAGCACAATACGCCGCTCTTCAGCCTTGAGTGTTACAACAAGGAGTACATAAAGGTGGCACAGAGTAGACAGTAAAAACGGTGGGCAAAAAAAATGTAGACACTAAAAATCGAAAAAACATGGAGCCGTTCACGCTGGACGAGAAACATCACTAGCACTGGGCGACACGATGCACAGAACATGGATGATGGCGACGGCACGTGAACGGTGGGGGCGTGACGGCGAACAACACTACACACAAACGAAGGCACACACACGAAACACTGGCGGCGATGATCTCCGGCGCGCGAATGTTCACTGAGCGTGTACGAGTCCGGGGACCTGCCAAGAGAGGAGGTGGAGGAGGAGGAATGGGAAGGGGAATGGGAGAGGGGGGAGCAGAGATGCCATGGGCAAAGGAGAGAGGGGGAGGGAGGAAGGGGGAGGGGAAGCCCGGTGGAGAGGGGAGGAGGGAGGGGGGAAAGGAAAGAGGAGGGAAGGGAAGGGAGGGAGGGAGGGTGCCTAAAGGAGAGGACACAGGAGGTGGGGGGGAGGATAAAAGTTGATAAGAGGGGTAAATGGAGTGGACGAGGACATCATCAGGGAGGGGGAGCTGGCGGAAGCCACCTTGGGAGAGGGTAAGGAGGGTGGAGAGATGGAGACCGGGTGGGACGTGGGAATACAGGCGCGGCAGCAGGCGGGGGTGGGAGAGGATCGGGGACACGAGCGGGTGAGGAGGATCAAGTTTACGGGAGGTGTACAGGATCCGTATCCTTTCAAGGAAAAGGAGGAGGTGGGGGAAGGGGATGAGATCATACAGGATCCGCGTGGGGGAGGGGAGACGGATGCGATAGGCTAGGCGGAGAGCATGGCGTTCAAGGATTTGGAGGGATTTATAGAAGGTAGGGGGGGGGGCGGAGATCCAGGCTGGATGGGCGTAACAAAGGATAGGGCGGATGAGGGATTTATAGGTGTGGAGGATTGTGGAGGGGTCCAGACCCCACGTGCGGCCGGAAAGGAGCTTGAGGAGACGGAGTCGGGAACGTGCCTTGGCTTGGATCGTCTGGAGATGGGGAGTCCAGGAGAGGCGACGGTCGAGGGTGATGCCAAGGTACTTAAGGGTGGTGTGAGGGCGATAGGACGGCCATAGACGGTGAGATAGAAATCAAGGAGGCGGAAGGAAGGGGTGGTTTTGCCTACAATGATCGCCTGGGTTTTGGAGGGATTGACCTTGAGCAACCACTGGTTGCACCAAGTGGTGAACCGGTCAAGATGGGATTGGAGAAGGCGTTGGGAGCGTTGCAGGGTGGGAGCAAGGGCGAGGAACGCGGTGTCATCGGCAAACTGGAGGAGGTGGACGGGGGGCGACGGCGGCAGCATGTCCGCCGTGTACAAAAGGTACAGAAGGGGGGAGAGGACGGAGCCTTGGGGCACACAGGCGGAGTGGAAAAAGGTGTAGGAATCGGTGTTATGGATGGTGACATAGGAAGGACGGCGGGAGAGAAAGGAACCGATCAGACGGACGTAGTTAATGGGAAGGGCAAAGGTTTGGAGCTTGAAGAGGAGACCGGAATGCCAGACGCGGTCATAAGCGCGTTCGAGGTCAAGGGAGAGGAAGATTGCGGAGCGACGGGAATTAAGCTGTTCGGAAAGGAGATGAGTGAGGTGAAGGAGAAGATTGTCGGAAGAGAAGGATGGCCGAAAGCCACACTGGGTGACGGGAAGGAGGCGGTGCTGGCGGAGATGCTGGTGGATGCGGCGGGTGAGGATAGATTCCAGGACCTTGCTGAAGACCGAGGTAAGGCTGATGGGACGGTAGGAGGAGATGGCGGACGGCGGTTTGCCAGGTTTAAGGAACATGAGGATACGGGAGGTTTTCCACAGGTCGGGGTAGTAACCGGTGGACAGGACTACATTGTAGAGCCTGGCCAGGGTGGAGAGGAAAGAGACAGGAGCTTCACGAAGGTGACGGTAGGTGGCACGATCGCGACCAGGAGCGGTGTTGCGTTTGGTGCGGAGTGTATCAATGAGATCCTGGGTAGTGATAGGGGCATTGAGTTCCGTGTGTGTAATGTTGTCCAAGTACTGGAAACCAGGAGCGAGGGGAGGGACAGAGGTGTCAGTTCGATCGCGGATATCCGGGAAGAGGGAGTAATCGAACTGGGGATCATCGGGGATGGAGAAAACATCGGAGAGGTAGGAGGCAAAGTGATTGGCCTTATTAAGGGTGTCAGGGAAGGGGTGATCATCGTGGAGAAGAGGATAGTAGGGGGAGGGTTTAGTTCCGGTAAGGCGACGGAAGGCCGACCAGAACTTGGACGAGTTGATTGGTAGGGTTGCATTTAAACGGGTGCATGTCTGTCGCCAGTTCCGGCGTTTCTTAGCCGCGAGCAAATTACGAACGTGTCGCTGGAGTTGCCGGTGGCGTCGTAGTGTGTCCGGGCCACGCGTGCGGAGGAAGGCACGGTAGAGACGACGGGATTCATGGAGGAGGAGAACGGCCTGTGGGGGTAAGGTAGGACGGTGGGGGTGGATGGCGACAGTAAGAACGTGGGCCTCCACGGCCTCAGACAAGGTCTGCTGGAGAAAGGAGGCGGCATGGGTGACATCGTCAGGGTGGTGGTAGGTGAGAGGGTGGCTATCGACCTGGGTGGAAAGGGTATCCCGGTAGGCATTCCAGTCAGCTCGGGAATAGTCGTGGACATACTTAGGGGGAGGATCAGTATGAGGATCGGGGCGAGGGCGACGACCGTCTGAAATGGTGAGGAGGACAGGGAGATGGTCGCTACCAATAGGTTCCAGGACATCCACCGTTATGCGGCCAAGGAGGTTGGGGGAGGAGAGGATAACATCAGGAGTGGAGTTGGATTCGGGACGGGTATGCTGGGGGATGGGGACGAGGTCGCCTTGAAGGGTGGAGAGGAACCGATGCCACCGCCGTAACTGGGCAGCGGAACGACTATGGATGTTGAGGTCGGCGGCGATCACGTAGGAGGAAAAGGTACGATCGACGTGGGAGAGGAAGTCGAAGGGAATAGGAACGTTGGGGCGGACATAGATGGTGGCGCAGGTAACGGTAAGGCCGGGGAAGAAGAGACTAAGGATCAGGTGTTCGGTGGGGTCGGGAAGGAGAGGTTGGAGCCGAACGGGGATCTGGCGGTGGTGACCAATGGCAACTCCGCCACGCGCAATTGGGAGGGGATTATCGGAGCGGTGGAGGAGGTAGGGCGAAGTGTGAACGGTATGGTGGGGTTGGAGGAAGGTTTCATTAAGGAGGAAGGCATCCACGCGGTGGGTGGCAAGGGTGTGCAGGAAGAGGTTCCTGTTGGCGGGTAGGGAGCGGATGTTGTTGAAAAGGATACGTTGCTGGCGCGCCATGATAGGGATTTAGACGAGGGTGTCAAGGCGGGAGAAGGTGAAATGGGCCTGGTTGTTGGAGTAGGTGGCGTACATCTTGAGTTGGAAGATGGAACGTGCAGCAAGGGAGATCTGCTGGAGGGTGTGAGGGCGCTGAAAGGGATGAACATTCTGGAGGACGATGGTAAGGAACCTGATGACGTCCTCAGCGGTGGGGGGGGGGGGGGGACGAAGGGAATTGCGAGGAGGGGTGGGGGCGTCCAGGGGACGGACAGGGACGCTGAGTTCAGGAGTGGTTGGAGGGGGTCGGGCTTTACACTTTTGGGAGTAGGTGGGATGGGGGAGATTGCAGGTATTGCAGGAAGGAGGGGATTGGAGGTTAGGGCACTGCCTGAGGAAGTGCGCTTGCCGACAATGCAGGCAGGTGGGGGCCTCCAGGCACTCAGCTGTGGGGTGCGCGTTATAGCGCAGACACCTCTGGCAGCGCAGGGATTGAGGAGGGGAATGGGAGGGGTCGACCTTGTACCGCTGGTTAAAAAGGAGGGCACCCTCCTTCAGGAGACGGTCAATGGAGGGGGCGTGCTCAGAAAAAACCCGCATAAGGCGGGTGGGGCCGGCAGCGTTATGTATGCGGCGAACCGCACGCACCTCCAAATGGGGATGCGCCTTGAGCTCCGCCAACACCTCCTCCTCCGTGATCACTGGACTAAGCCGAGTGATCACGGCGGTGAGAGTTGGCGGGCGACGCGGAGGTTGGGGTTGGCGGGAGGGAGGTGGTGAGGGAGCAGGGGTGAGAGAGGCATGAGGGCCAAAGCGGGTGACAGGGATGCGGGAAAGGAGGTATGTGTGGAGGGTTGGGCTGGGGGAGGAGATGAGGACCGAATCACGGTGAGGAGTGAGGAGGGAGATGGGGGCACCAGGACAATCCTGGCGAAGGAAGAGGGTGAGGTTCTGGGCTTCAAGGAGAGAGGGATCAGGATGGGAGAGGAGGTAGCGGTAGGAGGAGGGGGTAGAGGAGGAGGATGAGGGGGCAAGGACAGGCGGGGAGACATCCATGGCATCATGGGTGGGGGAAGGAGGACGAGGCGGAGCCTTTTTGGAAGCAGAGGAAGCAGGGGTGCAACTGGGGCGCTTGACGGCGGTGGAGGAGGTGTGGGGGATGGGAACAACGGGAATGTGGCGGGGAGGGGCAGGTCCCGGGGCCGGAGTCGGCGCCGGAGATGGTGACGGTGACGGTGAAGGCGAAGGCGACGGCGACGATGACGATGACGGTGGCAGTGGCGGTGGTGATGGCGAAGGTGACGGCGAGAGCTGGGCGTGGACAGTGGCCCGACGGGCCACCACCCGAGCCGGAGCTGCAGTGACAGACTGGGGGAGTGGGGGGAAGGGATCAGATCGAGAGGAGCGGGAGGAAGAAGCGGGAGAGGGGGCGACAAAGATAGAGGGTGAAGGGAGAGTGAGGAGAGGTGGGATGGAAGGAGGGGGGTGGGACTGGGCACACCAAGTTATAGTGGTGGAGGCGGCGGAAGGGGATGTATAGACGATGGCCGTGGTGGTAGTAGTGACGGTGGTGGTGGGGGCGGACATGACGACAGGAAGAAAAAACGCACAGCACGAAAAGGAAAGGACACAAACTGGGAAACGGCGAAGACGCAGACGGACGAGGACCGGCGAAGACGCAGACGGACGCAGACCAGGGTCGGACGACCAGGGCGGACGGCGGCGGCGACGGCGGCGGCGACGGCGGCGGCGGCGAGCACCGGCTGGCGGCGGCGGCGGCGGCGAACAGACGGACGGACGGACAGCAGGCGAGACGGACAGCGAGCAGGCAGGCAGGCAGGCAGGCGGACGGACGGACGGACGGACGGACGAACAGCTACAACAGTAAGCGGCGGGCGGGCGGGCGGGCGGGCAGACAGACAGACAGACAGACAGACACAATCTTCGAACGCGAAGATTCCAACCAGGGAGTAGCCCAGGCCTTGGAAACTGGCGCCTTCGAATGAGGGAATCCAACCCTCTGTCGTGATTCCACCCGCAAATGACTGCACCTTTATATGCATTGGAAGCACAACAGCGCATGCGCTAGATACAGTGCGCACGCCCTCAATGATTCCTGCTGCCCCCTGGCGTAAAAAGAGTTGCACCTACTCCGGTGGTGAATGCTTTTGAAAACGATATATCGTTACAAATGATTACTCATAGTCGGCCGGTTCAGATGCCGTTGTTTCTTCATGTCTGATAAAACAGTATTTCACGTTTTACTTAGCAGGTATCCATTATCACGATAAGTGATATTGTCTGCTAGTCTGATTTCGATAGATTCTTTTAAAACACAATCCCAATACCGAGAAGCATTTACAACTACTTGCGTCTCATTGTATAGCATCCTGTGTCCCTCTAAAAGGCAATGCTCAGCCACCGCAGATTTATCTGGTTGTAATAATCGCTTATGGTGGTGATGTTCAATAAACCTGTCGTTGACGGTACGAATAGTCTGGCCAATGTAAATTTTCCCGCACTCACACGGTAGTTTGCAAACGCCAGACTTCCTCAAACCTAAATCATCTTTGACAGAGCCAAGAAGTGCTCGAATCT
This sequence comes from Schistocerca americana, assembly GCF_021461395.2. Lineage (NCBI taxonomy): Eukaryota > Metazoa > Arthropoda > Insecta > Orthoptera > Acrididae > Schistocerca > Schistocerca americana. Next base: position 392,638,290 of record NC_060124.1, read on the forward strand.
TAGCTGGCGGACGAAAAGCACATCTGAATTCATATTTCTTCAAAAGTCTACCTATCTTGGCGGACACATTCCCAGCATCATCGTAATAAAATAAGAGAAATTGAGCTCTCACAATAATATTTAACTGTTCGTTTTCCCCGCGCAGTGTTCGAGTGTGGAAAGGAAGAGAAATAGCGTGGAAGTGGTTCGATGAATCCTCTGTCAGGCCTTGCAGAGTAGCCATGTCGATGTGGATTTGATGAATACATACAAATTCTTCTTCTTTTCGTTCTTATGCTTCTCGCTTCATGGATTATGCGATTTCACCTGTTCCAGTCAACACGTCCGATCTCACGTTACTATTATTACTATTATTGTACCAAAACATTTTATGTTTGTTATTGTTATTATTATAATCGGAGACACAGGTGCCACGATAACAGTAATCGTATTGAGAGACGCAGAACCGAACTAAGGATCCGTACCTCTCAAACAAGTTCGTTTCATAAGCCAGTACACGTCATGGAGGTCTTCAAAGAGCTCCGGCGGCAGACTCTTCAAGACCATGCATTGCCGAGAGGTTTGCCGCTAAAATTCCGAGAGCGTACCGCTCTGCTTCAAGAAGCTCATTTTTTCCGGCGTTTCAGTAGATGGTTAGGTTTGGTTCGGATTTGAAATTATGTACTGCAGTGAGCAGGCGGAGTTAGCCCAGTACTGCTCGGTACTTGTTTCTTACGACGCCCAGTGCCAACAATTAACATCAGTTTGGTTTTTAAAAGAGGAATTTTGTGCCGCCACTCAGTACAACAATCCCAGATTAATACAGTAATATTCGATTTAATGGTTTCTGTCAACAGGGACATCATTAAAGCAGGAAGAATTAACAGTAAAACTGAGTAGCGCTGTTGCATGATGGCCGCAGACGGAGTGGGACGGATCGAGACACGAGTGGTGGCACGTCGGGCAAAGAAGAAATCGAACAAGCGCTTACCCGTCCTTGAGTATCTGTTGTCATTATCGACTGCACTAGTGACTGACTGCAAGCAAGCCATGCTGCGACAGTATTAAGACAGCAATGTACAGAGCCACCTCCAAGAGGCTTTTCAGTTTCCATATTCCTAACACGAGAATATTTCCGTATTTTACACGGTTCTTTCTCTTTCGTAGCGTTTATAAAATCGTATGGAGTCTACTGTTTCTCATGATTTGGCAAATTTACTTCACTTTTTGTTTGGATGCCCTATCAGTGGCCATGGTCGTTACTTAAGGCAGGCAAATCACGTCCTGTACATCTGCATAATATGTACAGGGTGTTTCAAAAATGACCGGTATATTTGAAACGGCAATAAAAACTAAACGAGCAGCGATAGAAATACACCGGTTGTTGCAATATGCTTGGGACAACAGTACATTTTCAGGCAGACAAACTTTCGAAATTACAGTAGTTACAATTTTCAACAACAGATGGCGCTGCGGTCTGGGAAACTCTATAGTACGATATTTTCCACATATCCACCACGCGTAGCAATAATATGGCGTAGTCTCTGAATGAAATTACCCGAAACCTTTGACAACGTGTCTGGCGGAATGGCTTCACATGCAGATGAGATGTACTGCTTCAGCTGTTCAATTGTTTCTGGATTCTGGCGGTACACCTGGTCTTTCAAGTGTCCCCACAGAAAGAAGTCACAGGGGTTCATGTCTGCCGAATAGGGAGGCCAATCCACGCCGCCTCCTGTATGTTTCGGATAGCCCAAAGCAATCACAAGATCATCGAAATATTCATTCAGGAAATTAAAGACGTCGGCCGTGCGATGTGGCCGGGCACCATCTTGCATAAACCACGAGGTATTCGCAGTGTCGTCTAAGGCAGTTTGTACCGCCACAAATTCACGAAGAATGTCCAGATAGCGTGATTCAGTAATCGTTTCGGATCTGAAAAATGGGCCAATGATTCCTTTGGAAGAAATGGCGGCCCAGACCAGTACTTTTTGAGGATGCAGGGACGATGGGACTGCAACATGGGGCTTTTCGGTTCCCCATATGCGCCAGTTCTGTTTATTGACGAAGCCGTCCAGGTAAAAATAAGCTTCGTCAGTAAACCAAATGCTGCCCACATGCATATCGCCCTCATCAATCCTGTGCACTATATCGTTAGCGAATGTCTCTCGTGCAGCAATGGTAGCGGCGCTGAGGCGTTGCCGCGTTTGAATTTTGTATGGATAGAGGTGTAAACTCTGGCGCATGAGACGATACGTGGACGTTGGCGTCATTTGGACCGCAGCTGCAACACGGCGAACGGAAACCCGAGGCCGCTGTTGGATCACCTGCTGCACTAGCTGCACGTTGCCCTCTGTGGTTGCCGTACGCGGTCGCCCTACCTTTCCAGCACGTTCATCCGTCACGTTCCCAGTCCGTTGAAATTTTTCAAACAGATCCTTTATTGTATCGCTTTTCGGTCCTTTGGTTACATTAAACCTCCGTTGAAAACTTCGTCTTGTTGCAACAACACTGTGTTCTAGGCGGTGGAATTCCAACACCAGAAAAATCCTCTGTTCTAAGGAATAAACCATGTTGTCCACAGCACACTTGCACGTTGTGAACAGCACACGCTTACAGCAGAAAGACGACGTACAGAATGGCGCACCCACAGACTGCGTTGTCTTCTATATCTTTCACATCACTTGCAGCGCCATCTGTTGTTGAAAATTGTAACTACTGTAATTTCGAAAGTTTGTCCGCCTGAAAATGTACTGTTGTCCCTAGCATATTGCAACAAACGGTGTATTTCCATCGCTGCTCGTTTAGTTTTTATTGCCGTTTCAAATATACCGGTCATTTTTGAAACACCCTGTATATACGGTGCATGGCGGAGGATACATCCTAAGGTTGTAACTAATCTACTGTCCTCTTCTGTACGCCTACTCTACGAGTGGAAATGACTATCTTCATATCGTTAAGGTTAACCCGCTGATGACCGTCTTCAGAGCGGATGCACACGAATTGCCTGAACTCTTACGGGACTCGGTGGATTGTCTGCCGCGAGTAGTGTGTTTAATGGCAGGGGCACCACGAATATAGTGTGTGGACATTAAGTTGAGAACGTGGGTCTCATCGGGAGCGTACCGGCGATACTTCCCTGCACTCGCACTATCCCCTGTGCCCTCGGTGGCTCAGATGGATAGAGCGTCTGCCATGTAACCAGGAGATCCCGGGCTCGAGTCCCGGTCGGGGCACACTTTTAAAACTGTTCCCGTTGATGTATATCAACGCCCGTCAGCAGCTAATGGTCTTGATTTAATTATAATTTCGATCTACATATCTGTCTGTGCCCTAGCCTCTCTATCTTACTCTCATCATCCTTACAAGAGATACGGGCAACGGCCTTGCCGCAGTGGATACACCGGTTCCCATGAGGTCACCGAAGTTAAGCTCTGTCGGGCGTGGTCGCCACTTGGATAGGTGACCATGCAGGTTGCAATGCGCTGTTGCCATTTTTCGGGGTGCACTCAGCCTCGTGATGCCAATTGAGGAGCTACTCAACCGAATAGTACCAGCTTCGGTCAAGAATACCATCATAACGACTGGGAGAGCGGTGTGCTGACCCCACGCCTCTCCTATCCGCATCCTTCACTAAGGATGACACGGCGGTCGGATGGTCCTGGTAGGCCACTCGTGGCCTGAAGGCGGAGTGCTTTTTTTTTACAAGAGACATACAGTCTGTGAAGTAAGATCATGGTCGAGTCAATCAGTAGAAAATATTAGACAACAAACTACAACACATACATACATCATATACGAGCAACAGAAAAATGCAATTACACCTAATAATACTTCCAGTCACCCGCAGCGTCGATAATTGTTTGGCGCCTTCGAGGAATGCTTGAAACCACGTTTTCCACGAATTCACGTGGAAGAGACCTCCAAATGAGTCGAATTTGCGTCGACTGCTGATTCAAAGTGAATTTTGGTTCAAATGGCTCTGAGCACTATGGGACTCAACTGCTGAGGTCATTAGTCCCCTAGAACTTAGAACTAGTTAAACCTAACTAACCTAAGGACATCACAAACATCCATGCCCGAGGCAAGATTCGAACCTGCGATCGTAGCGGTCTTGCGGTTCCAGACTGCAGCGCCTTTAACCGCACGGCCACTTCGGCCGGCAAAGTGAATTTTGCTTTGCGCTTGACGCAGTGTTAAAAATGGGTTTCCTGAAAAAAGGTTGATAATCATTTTTTTCCATTTTTGGAGTCACTTAACCGATCGAGTCAGAAATGACTTTGATTTCCCCATATATTTAGACGCAGTGGCATGCCTCACTTTGGGTCCTCTGGGGTGGCTACAGAGAAACACAGCCTCAAAACGCGACGCGTTAGTTGCACTGATGTTTCTTCTCATGTATCTTAGGCAAGAATTCAGAGTAAACTAATGATTTATGGATATTGCATGAAGGAGAAAGGCTCCCTCTGTTCGGCTGTGAAAGAACTAAGGTGATATCTTTTACCGTCTGTGTGTAATGCCGACCATGCTTTTACTTAACGGACAGTACGACAGTGGCTCCGTGTGTGTGTGTGTGTGTGTGTGTGTGTGTGTGTGTGTGTGTGTGTGTGTGTGTGTGTGAACCGTGTAAACTTACTTCTGTGTCTGTTTTAAGCAAATGTGTATTGTATTTCCCGAGGCACGAATGGTGGACCGGACCAGCATTTGCCCATAAAGCGTGCAAAATTGTACTACAGTCAGGTTGATTAGTCTACCAGCAGTCGTTAATCCACTGCACGGATCGGATTTGGGTTTGTTTCATAGCCCTGTCCCGCAACTAGGATCCTGTGCGTTAAGTTATGCAGGTATGTGATATTGTACAAGGTGTTTATAAATGAATATCGGGGTTTTTAACACCTTGTAATATTTATTATATTAAACTTACAGTTATAAATGATATGTCAAATGAAAGAGCAACTCAGACAGTTTTACCAAGAACCTTATAAATGTTCAGTGTGAGCACCATTTGTCACACGGCACACATCAAGGCCGTAAGGGGCCCAATGACACAGGGCTTGTTTCGCATGGCCTCCACGTTCACCCGACCTAACGCCATGCCATTTTTTCCTTTGGGGCTTCATCAAGGATCGTTTGTACGTGCCTTCGCTACCAGCGGACCTCCCTGAATTAAGAAACCGGATTGAATCAGCTGTTGCTACAATTACTGAAGACACACTTCTCAACGTTTGGGAAGAACTCGGCTATAGGCTTGATGTGTTCCGTGTGACAAATGGTGCTCACATTGAACATTTATACGGTTCTTGGTAAAACTGTTTCAGTTACTATTTCATTTGACATATCATTTATAACTGTAAGTTTAATGTAATAAATATTATAAAGCGTTAAAACCCCGATATTCATTTATAAACACCCTGTATTTCTGTGTGAACCCTCCTCCTTCACTCGCCGGTAGGAGGCGCGACTCGTAACGATGTTCGTCCCCGTCGGAGTGACGTGGAACAGCACCTGTAACTCTAGTAAGAACACAACTCCTCTCGTGGTTTAGAAATATTCCGTACCTGTCCACAATAGTCTTCTCAGTTTGTGCGAACTGGTAAAACTGCAATCGTTTATTTTTTTTTTTTTTATGCCCGGTTAGATCCGTGATAAAATAAAATCTTGATTCTTGATTTCATCATTACGGTCGTTTTTCACATCATACATAGCGAGGATGAAATTTTGCTGTCTACTATTCCGTTGCGATGCCGTTGCTACGTCAAGTTATTAACAACGGTCCGACGTAACTCCAAAGATAACTTATGTAGGAGTAATTTTTTAATAGGCTGTAATACTGGTTTAAACTAACCACTTTTCATTGACCATTATTCATTTACTCACTTAGTCACTTAACATGTTTAAAGAGTCAATCAACTTGCATTAATACACATTGTATTATCCGTTTAGTGAATTTGGCGACACGTAAGATTTATCTTTCGACTCAGATTTTATTAAATCAGACTAAGAACAGCCGACCAGTTGCAAAGGATAAAGTAATCTTTACCTAGGTTTCAATAGATATAAATCTATCTTCTTCAGAAGACGGCCTGGGGACAATGAACATCGTAATATATATTAAGGTATGAAACTTGAGTCAAGAATAAAGTTTAACATATGTTAGGAAAATATTGTATTACAAGATGTGAGAAAGATTCTTGGTACTTACAGTATTATAACATGAAGTGATATGTCCTTATCGTTTAGGCAAACATCCGCATAGTTACATTAATCATATAAAATATAGCCCTGAAAACAGGGTTTGTCAAACAAATAAAATAGGTACATAGAAGTTGCAGAGCGCCTAAGCGACTGAGTAAAATCGGCCAGCGTAGTAGCACAGCGGCCACGGCAGGTGGCGCTCATGTCGCGAACTATGTGCCGATAGGCGTACTGAAGTAACATTTGAAACATCAATATTAAATGCGTTCTTAAATAGAGTGATAATAAATAAATTGGCAAGCATTTAACATTCCCGTTATGACATTGTGGGAGGTATAGGAACAATAACGTAGATACATACATCAAAAAGACAGGTGGCGCTTCCGCCGTGAGTTACATGCAGTGGTCTATATAGCCAAATATAAAGTTATATTACCATATTAGTGAAGCCCATAGAACGTATATAAGTCAAAACATCAAGAACAATCAGTAATGGCTTTTAAGAAAATTACGAGACCTGGTCTACAATCCAGTTACTACGTAATATAGAATAAGAGAAAATTACATGAGGGCCGCTGTAGTAGCAGCCGTACATCGTGAAAAGAACACATTATATAAACGGTAGTAAACTGGAAGATTTGAAAGTGCATTATAGCTTCCTGAGGAAATAGACTACTGAGGTTACTAGCATTAATGTTATATATTACACAGTACGGGTTTAAAGCCTTCGAAAAATTGTTTACAGGCAAGGTTCAACTGATCATTCAGAATATTGCCGTCTTTGAGCTCTAGATGTTTAAAAATAAATAGCTCTTCCCACAGATCTAGTCTCCGTCCTTTGACCTGTCTATGTAGGATAACCGTGTCTTCTAACTGTTTAGGCGTATGGCCGGTTATCAAGAGGTGTTCAGCAAAGGTAGAGTTGCGAATATTCGTTCCTTTTTTACCCAACAGATGTTCTTTATATCGTGTTTTCACAGCTCTGCCGGTTTGACCAATATAATAAGAGGGGCAGTTATTACAGGTTAGCTTGTAAATACCTGAATTAGAAAACCAGTCCCTGGCAATCTCTACTGACTGTACAAGATTTCTTTTTAAACTGTTATCTGTAGAAAAGGAGACGTTACAGTTATATTTTTTATTTAGAAGACGTTTAATCCTATACGATAAGTTACCCAGGAAAGGGATGGAAATAAATTTTTTAGTTTCTGTGGTATCCGTGGGGAGAATATTTCTCAAAGTCGAACATTTTTGGGAGATTTTCTTATTGAGCAGGTAATCGATCATATTCTGGTTATACCCATTATTAACCGCAATCGCTTTGATGACATTCAATTGCTTTTTTTGATCCGCAGGTGATAAAGGAGTGGTTACCATTCGGTGGATGGCGGAATGAAAAAATGCCAATTTATGAGCTTTTGGATGGGTTGAGTCAGCAGGAATGACATTATCAGAATATGTTTCCTTGCGGAAGATATTAAAATGGAAGGAATTATCTTCTATAGAAATTGTTAAATCGAGAAAATTAAGTTCACGTTTATCATTTTGAAGTTCTTTTGTGAAGGAAATTTTTTCATGTAAACCGTTGAAAGTGTTAAAGAGATGCTCTAACTCATGATCAGTGCCATCAAAAGCAATGAAAATGTCATCAACATACCGTGCATAATAGCGGATTTTGTGGCGTAATTCTGAACTTGAATTGAAGAACGTTGTTTCCAGGGCGTTAATGAAAACCTCTGCTAGAATACCGGCGAGGGGGCTACCCATTGCTAGACCATCTGGTTGTACATACATTTTCCCGTTAAATGTGAAGTAATTGTATTTTAAAACGACCTTAAGCAAACCAATGAGTTCGGCAATCTGAGTTTCACTTAATTTTTTATGTTTAAGAAGATTCTCTTTTACAAGGTCTATGGTTTCATCAACCGGAACATTTGTGTAAAGGCTGACGATGTCAAAGGACACCAGTCTAGTGTCAGGTGTACAACTTATAGATTGAATATTGTTAATTAATTCCTTACTGTTTTTTACAGAAAAATTATTTTCAAAAGTGAAAGCATCTTTAATTTTAAAATGGAGGCGCCTAGCAAGTGTGTGATGTGGACTGCCTATACCATTCACTATAGGGCGGATCGGGTGATTTTGTTTATGCAGTTTAAACTGACTTCTGAGCACTGGTGGTTTAGGGTTCATATTTATAAGCCCTTTCTTTTGGAACTTATTGAACAAGCTGACGGAATTCGTTAAAGTACGCCGGATTTCATTTTGCAGTTCAGTAGTAGGATCTACAGTAACCTCAGTGATGTCGTTTTCCTCAAAAAACTTTACAGTCTTCTCTATATATTCATTTTTATCAGCCACGACCACGGTGTTCCCTTTTTCACTCTTAGTGATTAATGCGTCGTGCTCTCTAAGTTTATGATTAATGCTTTTTATTATACTATATTCGCCCGATTGCTTATTAGGCGATAATTTAATTTCTTTTTCTATTATGTTGTTACATTCGTAGGCACATTTGACTTGCTCCGTTTTCTCTAATTTCAGAGATTCTAAACCGATTTTTAGATCTACAATGAGATTACAAATAACTGGATATTTATCGAGTTTAGCAGGCAAGTTATAATTTAAGGCCTTTACACAACAAGTCATTTTCGGCCAATATTTCTTTTACGCAGGCCGAAAATGACTTGTTGTGTAAAGGCCTTAAATTATAACTTGCCTGCTAAACTCGATAAATATCCAGTTATTTGTAATCTCATTGTAGATCTAAAAATCGGTTTAGAATCTCTGAAATTAGAGAAAACGGAGCAAGTCAAATGTGCCTACGAATGTAACAACATAATAGAAAAAGAAATTAAATTATCGCCTAATAAGCAATCGGGCGAATATAGTATAATAAAAAGCATTAATCATAAACTTAGAGAGCACGACGCATTAATCACTAAGAGTGACAAAGGGAACACCGTGGTCGTGGCTTATAAAAATGAATATATAGAGAAGACTGTAAAGTTTTTTGAGGAAAACGACATCACTGAGGTTACTGTAGATCCTACTACTGAACTGCAAAATGAAATCCGGCGTACTTTAACGAATTCCGTCAGCTTGTTCAATAAGTTCCAAAAGAAAGGGCTTATAAATATGAACCCTAAACCACCAGTGCTCAGAAGTCAGTTTAAACTGCATAAACAAAATCACCCGATCCGCCCTATAGTGAATGGTATAGGCAGTCCACATCACACACTTGCTAGGCGCCTCCATTTTAAAATTAAAGATGCTTTCACTTTTGAAAATAATTTTTCTGTAAAAAACAGTAAGGAATTAATTAACAATATTCAATCTATAAGTTGTACACCTGACACTAGACTGGTGTCCTTTGACATCGTCAGCCTTTACACAAATGTTCCGGTTGATGAAACCATAGACCTTGTAAAAGAGAATCTTCTTAAACATAAAAAATTAAGTGAAACTCAGATTGCCGAACTCATTGGTTTGCTTAAGGTCGTTTTAAAATACAATTACTTCACATTTAACGGGAAAATGTATGTACAACCAGATGGTCTAGCAATGGGTAGCCCCCTCGCCGGTATTCTAGCAGAGGTTTTCATTAACGCCCTGGAAACAACGTTCTTCAATTCAAGTTCAGAATTACGCCACAAAATCCGCTATTATGCACGGTATGTTGATGACATTTTCATTGCTTTTGATGGCACTGATCATGAGTTAGAGCATCTCTTTAACACTTTCAACGGTTTACATGAAAAAATTTCCTTCACAAAAGAACTTCAAAATGATAAACGTGAACTTAATTTTCTCGATTTAACAATTTCTATAGAAGATAATTCCTTCCATTTTAATATCTTCCGCAAGGAAACATATTCTGATAATGTCATTCCTGCTGACTCAACCCATCCAAAAGCTCATAAATTGGCATTTTTTCATTCCGCCATCCACCGAATGGTAACCACTCCTTTATCACCTGCGGATCAAAAAAAGCAATTGAATGTCATCAAAGCGATTGCGGTTAATAATGGGTATAACCAGAATATGATCGATTACCTGCTCAATAAGAAAATCTCCCAAAAATGTTCGACTTTGAGAAATATTCTCCCCACGGATACCACAGAAACTAAAAAATTTATTTCCATCCCTTTCCTGGGTAACTTATCGTATAGGATTAAACGTCTTCTAAATAAAAAATATAACTGTAACGTCTCCTTTTCTACAGATAACAGTTTAAAAAGAAATCTTGTACAGTCAGTAGAGATTGCCAGGGACTGGTTTTCTAATTCAGGTATTTACAAGCTAACCTGTAATAACTGCCCCTCTTATTATATTGGTCAAACCGGCAGAGCTGTGAAAACACGATATAAAAAACCTCTGTTGGGTAAAAAAGGAACGAATATTCGCAACTCTACCTTTGCTGAACACCTCTTGATAACCGGCCATACGCCTAAACAGTTAGAAGACACGGTTATCCTACATAGACAGGTCAAAGGACGGAGACTAGATCTGTGGGAAGAGCTATTTATTTTTAAACATCTAGAGCTCAAAGACGGCAATATTCTGAATGATCAGTTGAACCTTGCCTGTAAACAATTTTTCGAAGGCTTTAAACCCGTACTGTGTAATATATAACATTAATGCTAGTAACCTCAGTAGTCTATTTCCTCAGGAAGCTATAATGCACTTTCAAATCTTCCAGTTTACTACCGTTTATATAATGTGTTCTTTTCACGATGTACGGCTGCTACTACAGCGGCCCTCATGTAATTTTCTCTTATTCTATATTACGTAGTAACTGGATTGTAGACCAGGTCTCGTAATTTTCTTAAAAGCCATTACTGATTGTTCTTGATGTTTTGACTTATATACGTTCTATGGGCTTCACTAATATGGTAATATAACTTTATATTTGGCTATATAGACCACTGCATGTAACTCACGGCGGAAGCGCCACCTGTCTTTTTGATGTATGTATCTACGTTATTGTTCCTATACCTCCCACAATGTCATAACGGGAATGTTAAATGCTTGCCAATTTATTTATTATCACTCTATTTAAGAACGCATTTAATATTGATGTTTCAAATGTTACTTCAGTACGCCTATCGGCACATAGTTCGCGACATGAGCGCCACCTGCCGTGGCCGCTGTGCTACTACGCTGGCCGATTTTACTCAGTCGCTTAGGCGCTCTGCAACTTCTATGTACCTATTTTATTTGTTTGACAAACCCTGTTTTCAGGGCTATATTTTATATGATTAATGTAACTATGCGGATGTTTGCCTAAACGATAAGGACATATCACTTCATGTTATAATACTGTAAGTACCAAGAATCTTTCTCACATCTTGTAATACAATATTTTCCTAACATATGTTAAACTTTATTCTTGACTCAAGTTTCATACCTTAATATATATTACGATGTTCATTGTCCCCAGGCCGTCTTCTGAAGAAGATAGATTTATATCTATTGAAACCTAGGTAAAGATTACTTTATCCTTTGCAACTGGTCGGCTGTTCTTAGTCTGATTTACGTGGAACCGTTGCTGTAGCGCAGCTATGTTTAAAGTACTCAGATTTTATTGTTCTTTCTGTAATTAATTGTTTGTCCCTACAAAACACGCACACCGATATATCATTCAAGATTAACTACTGTCCAGTTCAGTAATCGTGACGCTGACGACAACTTTTGACTAATCGGCGCACTTGTCTTTCTTCGTGTCTTCGTTTCATTGTGTCCTACTCAAGACTATGAATTGTTTTTCTGTCGTTGATCCATTGCTCTCAAGGCTGGTGACTGTTCATCAGTACGAAGGCTAAGTCTGATAAGCCAATATCACTCAATTGAAGTCTAACACTCGTCTTACCATACCGTCGCGTTAGAACGGTAAAGATTAACTTTCTTCAGTCAAATGACTGAGCAATACTTCAATCTCTCTTTCACGAATTATCAAACTTCCAAAACTGAAACAATCTAATAGCGTTTGGATCCAGACAACTATCGCAAAAGTACTCTAGAGCGACTCAAGAGCAACTAACTAACCGAACATTTCCATATCCGAGTTGCATTGTAGTCGCATTGAATTTCCTTTTCGATGCGGCTACAACTCTCTTCCATGGTAAATATTACCTTTGACTGAATTACTTTCTTGAATTTAACCTTCGTTCATATGATTTTGAATTTATTCTATAGATGTTTGATAAAGAATCTATGATACTCCTTTCCTCTTATCTCCCCTTTTTGTATGCTATTCAAAGTATTTGAACGATATAGGTGTTAATCAAAATATTACCAGTGTAGATTTTATCGTCAATAGTTGCCTTCACTGTCAAGATGACTCACTTCCCTACTTTAAGTTTCCACAAAGTTTGTTAATTGGGGTTTTCTGTCCTTGGGGCGTTACAACTCTCAATTATCTCGTAAACGGATAACTTGTGGACTCCTGTTTACTAAACAGTTTTTACTTCTATTATTGTATTCTTCCATCCATGCCAGCTTTCACTATTAATTCCATACGTAACAAAAGCGGACCCATTATTGATCCCTGTAGTACTCCTGCAGTGATTATCCCTTATTCTGAAAACGCCGTAATAATATAAGCTGTAACACAATGATCGATGGATTTGCTGTTGTCCTCCTTATGTACAATGTGTATCGTAATTAAGAATGGAAACTGCCGACCTTGTGTTTCTTAAAACATTCTGCATTATTTTATTTGGATAGATATAATTACTGAATTATTTGCTTAAAAGAATGACAGGAAGTCAAGAGCTGGAAGTAGGTATGTATCCCTGTCATTTACAGATGATAATAATATTGTTTTCAGCCAGTTTATTTCATCAGCGGTTACATTTTTTTTCTAGCGAATTCGACAATGCTTCACAATTGCTAAATATATATGGAAATTGTATATCTGTCCCAATCTCCTCCTCCCTCTCTCTTTGTTCATCTCCTTCTCCTCCTCCCCACTCTCTCTCTCTTCATCATTCCTCCCCATCTCTCAATCTCCTCCTCCCCTCGCCCCCATCTCTGTCCATGCCGCCGCCCCCCCCCCCCCCCCCCCGATCTTCAGCATTGTTTATTGTTATGGAAAAGGCGAATCCCTCATTGTGAGCAGAAGACGCTTAAAAAGAGCAGATAAATCTGTTGGAATCATTAATACATACAGTAAAAAACGTTTTGCAGCACCCCGGTTCCCAGAACTTCTGAAGATAGATATTGACTGTGGATATTGTATCACAGACACAGACCCTTTGACTGTTCAGAGATGTCACTAAAACCGCCGAAAGATTTAAATAACCATGCATGAGCAGTGCCTATTAGAAGGAGGGGTCCGACAGCCGATCACTTCGAGTCATTCCACCAGGAAGAAGGTACATGGCTCGTGTTGCCTGTAGTTCAACCATGCATAGACGGTCAATACTGCGGTTCGATCGCGTCCGCATTGTTACCTTGTGCCAGGAAGGTCTGCCAACAAGATAAGTGTCCAGGTGTCTCGGAGTGAACCAAAGCGAAGTTGTTCGGACATGGAGGAGATAAAGAGAGACAGGAACTGTCGAGGACATACCTCGCTCAGGCCGCCCAAGGGCTACTGCTACAGTGGATGACCACTACCTACGGATTATGGCTCGGAGAAACCCTGACATCAACGCCACCATGTTGAATAATGCTTTTCGTGCAGCTACAGGAAGTTGTGTTAACGAATAAAACAGCGCAATAGGCTGCAAGATGCGCAACTTCACTCCCGACGTCCATGGCGAGGTCCATCTTTCCAACCACGACACCATGCTGCACGGTGCAGATGGGCCCAACAACATGCCGAATGGACCGCTCACGATTGGCATCACGTTCTCTTCACCGATGAGTGTCACATACGCCTTCAACCGGACAATCGTCGGAGACGTGTTTGGAGGCAACCCGGTCAGGCTGAATGCCTTAGACACACTGCCCAGCGAGTGCAGCAAAATTGAGGTTCCCTGCTGTTTTGGGGTGACATTATGTGAGACCAACGTACACCGCTGGTGGTCATGGAGGGCGCCGTAACGGCTGTACAATACGTGAATGCCATCCTCCGACTGATAGTGCAACCATATCGGCAGCATATTGGTGAGGCATTAGTCTTCATGTACGACAATTCACGTCCCCATTCCACATCTTGTGAATGACTTCCTTCAGGATAACGACAGTGCTCGACTAGAGTGGCCAGCGCGTTCTCCAGACATGAACCCTATCCAACGTGCCTGGGGTAGACTGAAAAGGACTGTATGGACGACGTGACGCACTAACCTCTCTGACGGATCTACGCCAAATCGCCGTTGAGGAGTGGGACAATCTGGTCCAACAGTGCCTTGATGAACTTGTGAATAGTATGCCACGACGAATACAGGCATGCATCAATGCAAGAGGACGTGCTACTGGGTATTAGAGGTACTGGTGGGTACAGCAATCTGGACCACCACCTCTGAAGGTCTCGCTGTATGGTGGTACAACATGCAATGTGTGGTTTTCATGAGCAAAAAAAGGGGCGGAAATTATGTTTATGTTGATCTCTATTCCAATTTCCTGTAGAGGTTCCGGAACTCCCGGAACCGAGGTGTTGCAAAACTTTTATGATGTGTGTATATGGGATACGTGAGAGGACCCCCCAACTGGTGGATCTGTGAGGGTAGTAGTTTCAGTGATTGTATTTCAAATAGCTTTAATCTGCTAACATGTTGGATTATGAAGTTTCGGATGATTTAGATTCATTAGTTGTATTTTAATCGTAAGATGATAAGCCATTAATACAGCTTTCCTGTACTCTCTTAAAACCGACTGCGAGGAAGGACACAATACAATACTTTGTTGTGTATATAATTTTTGCTTAGATTATAGGCAGGAGAACATTTATGGGAGAAATAGTTTGTGTAACTGTTTAAATGCCTGCTATCGAAGATAAAACTGACCACGAGAAAGAAAACGAAACCGGTCATTTTCACTGTACAGCATTTTCTTTCTCACAAACTCTAGCAGAAAATCTGTACATTCCAGCTTAAAAAATATATAACCAATGTGTGTTAGAGTACTGAGTAAAAATTAGAAGTAAATTTGTCAAGAACTTTTCGAGATTTTTTGTGATGTTTGGGGTATGGTGCAGATATTTTTATTGGTGACCGAGAACAGTGTACTGCACAACATTACATCAGTATCAGTATTTATTTCATTGGCAGACTAATAATTATGGCTGTTCAGAGTAGTATGATTTTAGGTTGGATAGTATCGGCAAGTACATGTGGCAAGAGCAAGCCATTCTTAGCTTATTTTCCCCAGAGCAGTGGGTCAGGTCTTAAAGTGCTGACACGGGGACGTAAGACGGTTAGTCTACATTCCTGGAAATGGAAAAAAGAACACATTGACACCGGTGTGTCAGACCCACCATACTTGCTCCGGACACTGCGAGAGGGCTGTACAAGCAATGATCACACGCACGGCACAGCGGACACACCAGGAACCGCGGTGTTGGCCGTCGAATGGCGCTAGCTGCGCAGCATTTGTGCACCGCCGCCGTCAGTGACAGCCAGTTTGCCGTGGCATACGGAGCTCCATCGCAGTCTTTAACACTGGTAGCATGCCGCGACAGCGTGGACGTGAACCGTATGTGCAGTTGACGGACTTTGAGCGAGGGCGTATAGTGGGCATGCGGGAGGCCGGGTGGACGTACCGCCGAATTGCTCAACACGTGGGGCGTGAGGTCTCCACAGTACATCGATGTTGTCGCCAGTGGTCGGCGGAAGGTGCACGTGCCCGTCGACCTGGGACCGGACCGCAGCGACGCATGGATGCACGCCAAGACCGTAGGATCCTACGCAGTGCCGTAGGGGACCGCACCGCCACTTCCCAGCAAATTAGGGACACTGTTGCTCCTGGGGTATCGGCGAGGACCATTCGCAACCGTCTCCATGAAGCTGGGCTACGGTCCCGCACACCGTTAGGCCGTCTTCCGCTCACGCCCCAACATCGTGCAGCCCGCCTCCAGTGGTGTCGCGACAGGCGTGAATGGAGGGACGAATGGAGACGTGTCGTCTTCAGCGATGAGAGTCGCTTCTGCCTTGGTGCCAATGATGGTCGTATGCGTGTTTGGCGCCGTGCAGGTGAGCGCCACAATCAGGACTGCATACGACCGAGGCACACAGGGCCAACACCCGGCATCATGGTGTGGGGAGCGATCTCCTACACTGGCCGTACACCACTGGTGATCGTCGAGGGGACACTGAATAGTGCACGGTACATCCAAACCGTCATCGAACCCATCGTTCTACCATTCCTAGACCGGCAAGGGAACTTGCTGTTCCAACAGGACAATGCACGTCCGCATGTATCCCGTGCCACCCAACGTGCTCTAGAAGGTGTAAGTCAACTACCCTGGCCAGCAAGATCTCCGGATCTGTCCCCCATTGAGCATGTTTGGGACTGGATGAAGCGTCGTCTCACGCGGTCTGCACGCCCAGCACGAACGCTGGTCCAACTGAGGCGCCAGGTGGAAATGGCATGGCAAGCCGTTCCACAGGACTACATCCAGCATCTCTACGATCGTCTCCATGGGAGAATAGCAGCCTGCATTGCTGCGAAAGGTGGATATACACTGTACTAGTGCCGACATTGTGCATGCTCTGTTGCCTGTGTCTATGTGCCTGTGGTTTTGTCAGTGTGATCATGTGATGTATCTGACTCCAGGAATGTGTCAATAAAGTTTCCCCTTCCTGTGACAATGAATTCACGGTGTTCTTATTTCAATTTCCAGGAGTGTATATAACGGGCTTAGTCTACTTAGTGATGCCTTTACGACCGTGCAGAAAACATCGGGCAGTAAAGTATGTGATGTGTTTTTCGGGAAGACTGTTAGATGCAGCGGAAAAACAATTAACATACTGAAGTGAGTACGTATTAAGGTGCCAATGATCAAAATATCTGCACTTATACTTTTAACTCTGTTTATATTATACATATACATTAAAAATGTATGATCTATTTCCGTCGAAACGTTTATTAGTGTATTGCGTAAAAAGTTTAAATATATCAGTCAAGAACTTTTCGAGATTTTTGGTAAAAACGTTAATCAATGTCTTGTATTTATATAGCAATTTAGATTGTAAATGGCTCAAATGGCTCTGAGCACTATGGGACTCAACTGCTGAGGTCATTAGTCCCCTAGAACTTAGAACTAGTTAAACCTAACTAACCTAAGGACATCACAAACATCCATGCCCGAGGCAGGATTCGAACCTGCGACCGTAGCGGTCTTGCGGTTCCAGACTGCAGCGCCTTTAACCGCACGGCCACTTCGGCCGGCTTAGATTGTAAAATTGTATGTTTTTCATATGAACATAAAGATGCGTATGCATGCGCGATTTCGAACTGAAGTGCCACCACTGCTTCTATCACATTTGGGTATGTAGAAGTCAGTGGAAGCTGCTGACATTAGTTTTCTCTTGTCCTCTACACTTGTAAAAATGGTTTAACACATCAGGTATACTACCGAGAGCCTAGAATTATGATAGATATAAAATAATGTTAGAGCCTTAGTATCATATTATCAGCTAAAATTAACACACGCGGATAAACTGCGGTCCTAAATGAAGCCGCAGATGCTAGCGGATGCTTACTCTGCGGCTGGTGCGTAAAAAGCACCAGGCCAGCGATTAGCGTCCCACACAATTCGCAGGACATGGTACAGGTCCCACATCCAGCTGCAAACATTTATGCTGTGACGTACTGAAAAAAAGCAGACTAAAATAACGAGCAGCATTACTACCTGGATACCAGAAACGAGCTTTTAGCTTGGTCTGACAACGTAGTCCGGAAAGAAATACGCTAATTCTCTGTGCGCAGGATCGGGAATGGTACGACGCGCCGCTTTGCGTTCCCCCGGGATAAAAAAGCTGGCGTTTCTTCTCGTTCCGGCGCCTGGGACTGTAAGCGGTCTTTCCAGAAGCAAGGTTACGAGCAGGGCGTGAAGCGAAGCGGCGTGGAAACGCGTTGGCGCAAGAGCCATTGGAAAAGCGGAAAATGCAAGCATGTTACGCGACGCAGTGGGACGCTGAGGCGAACGAGCAAACAGCACGATAACACGGGTGCCTTTCCAGTCTTTACTAACGATTTCTAGATGGTGCTGCTGAAGTGTGACACTATTATTTTGAAATTTGAAATTCTGATGGAAGCAGGGATAAAATACAGAGAGCGAAAAGTCATCTACAACCTGCGCAGATGGTGTAACGTGTAAATATAGATGACGATGGGGAGATTAATTACAGTGAATTAGCTGTCGTATCTGATATCATACCCTATTAACAGATATTTTCAGTTTTGTTTCTCCAGTTTGAAGATGGAATCAACCCATACAAATACTGCTTATCACATGTTTCATGCGGTGCTCATTGCCAACGGAAACCGTTGGTTATTTCTAATCACAAACAAAATGATTTTAAATCGCACTTTTACGTTTCCTTTCGATAGAGTGGTCCTAAAATAGCCGAGTGCGATACTCATTTTAGTGATGTGCGTAAAGAGGGCATTAAAACACGAAGAATAACCAGTACGCCAGAATGACTGAGAAGGGCTGTTGCATGGCGTTATCAGTCGGCGCGGGCCACGGGTGCAGACAAGTCGGGCAACAACGACCGGGCGGACAAAGATTTTATTACGTTTTACGGCCGCTGTTAATAGCCATGTGTCTAAACGTCGCATTAGACAAACTTCGGGACGCTCTATCGAATGGGCACGAAAATTCCACTTTAAAAACTTCTTTATTCGTACCAGGAAACAAACTGACGTTTTCCTTTGACACAGAGCGTAAAATGAAAGACCTGATGAATAGTATTTGTTTGTGCTGACTTCTGTTGCAGAGTCAAAGACCTAAATTGCAAATATCTAACGCAACACCAGAGCATTGGCACCTGACGACTGTTAGGGGACAAAAAATGGTTCAAATGGCTCTGACCACTATGGGACTTAGCATCTGAGGTCATCAGTCCCCTAGAACTTAGAACTACTTAAACCTAACTGACCTAAGGACATCACACGCATCCATGCCCGAGGCAGGATTCGAACCTGCGACCGTAGCAGTCGCGTGGTTCCGGGCTGAAGCCCCTAGAACCGCTCGGCCACACCGACCGGCTGTTACGGGGACACGCCAGGTATACCAAACGCTTAAACACATCTGAATGTGAGGCAGCCTTGTTAGAACATGATAGGACAGTAGTCCACGATTTTAGGCGGCCGGTGTGGCCGAGAAGTTCTAGGCGCTTCAGTCCGTAACCGCGCGACTGCTACGGTCGCAAGTTCGAATCCTGCCTCGGGCATGGATGAGTGTGATGTCCCTAGGTTAGTTAGGTTTAATTAGTTCTAAGTTCTAGAGGACTGATGACCTCAGATGTTAAGTCCCATAGTGCTCAGAGCCATTTGATTTTAGTCCACGATTTTAGATTATTCGATACATAGTCCTCCATAGGAAAAACAAGTAACGAGAGAAAACCAATTGAACGAGAAGTAATAGATTGTTTGTCCTGTTCTCGGGTCTCCAGCCGGATGCAATCGTTTTCAAACCACGATATTTCGACAGGGTTCCTTGCCATCATTTTCAGGTGATACCTGCAGACTGAGCTCTCCGCTGAATCTCCTCCCCTTTATACTCTGATCGCTCCCCACCCCTTTCCCCGCGTCCTGCAGCACGCAGCGCTGCGTGGGGTGGTGGTGGGGAGGGGCGGGCCGCTGGCTGCTGGATGCGAACTGTGGACCATCAGATGTCCTGTGGCCTTCGTCGGGCGCGGAAGTCGCTTTGGGTCGACGCTGTGCTTTTGGTTGGCTGAGTGCTGGGTCCCAGGCTTTGCTGAGGTTGAACCCGGCGTCTCTGTTGATCAGCTCATCAGCTACACATATTTCAATCGCCTCCTTGAGAACACAGTCCCAAAAGGACGAGGCCTGCCGTAAAACTTCCGTTTTCGCGTACTCCATAGTATCTCCAGTATCCTTGTAATGTTCCGCAGCCGCAGATTTTGTAGGCACGCACGGCTCAACAATGCTCTTGTCTTCACTGAATATATCCTTGATGGCACGGAGTACTCTGTGTAGCACGCAGATGGGTCAGCCCTCTGGGAAAATCCGATGTCCTGGACCTGTTCAGCTTACAGACGTAGATATACATGTCTCGTGAGCTACATGAGAACAGTAAATTTCTGTGGCCTATGAGTCAATGAATTTCCTGATGAACTGTATCGGGAAACAACCAACGATGAAGTTAGGTTCTACCAAATTTACACAAACATCTACATATTTTTGACAGATTTTATCATTTAGTGACAGAAACTGGAAACTGATGCTGATAAAAGAGCACCTGACAAAGATACTTCAGGCTTGATATTTTACGAAAAGGGCGACTTACTTTTCCATATATAGTGAAAATCTGTTAACAATTGAATTTCAATCTTCGCACATACGATTCAAAGACATACCTTTTAACGAGGAAGAAGAAAACAAGATCAGAGTGATGCGGAAGAACTGGAAATAATAATGCTACAAATAGGTCTTAAAATTAGTAGTAAATTTTTAATAGGCAAATCGAATCAAGGTGAAAATATTAGCTAGGCTATGTATCCGACCGAATAAGGATAACTGAAGGAGCAAAGAAAGAATGATCTGCGAACGTAGGCAGGGCTATCAGGACGATAGTGGAATAAAGATACCAATGGGCGTAATTAGAAGATAAAATAGAATACACAGTCTCGAAATAGACAATATGCAGATATGTTCGAAGGAACATTGCATTCTGCTTCTTAAAAAACACAGACACTGCAATATCGTATTTATCCCGCGACACCGGGCAGCGACTTTCAATTAAAATGGTTCCCCTCACCGTGCGGGAATTACATAATGTGTCCAAGTGCAGGTTGTCACCCAGGAACGACGACTTATGGATGGTTGGGTCTGGCCGAGAGCCGTGCGCGGATAGCCAAAGCGAATTTTCGTTGTCTTCATTTCCTCATACGGCTGATAGTTGTCGTATTCGCATCTGCGAATACGTTTCATGTAAGGAGAGGGCAAGAGTCGTCTCGTGTCACTGATAGAAACAAGGATTACATGAAGTGATATCACAAGATCAGAAAATCTAACATAGGGCCAAGTTCGTACAGTATAGTAAAAACCATTAATGTATGGTGAGACGTGGGACTTAGGGAAAGCAGGAAAGGTGTTGACGGGGCCTAATCAGTTACCGTTGGTTACACAGAAAACACATACACTTTATTTTTAAAAAACAAAACTCTCAACAATCTTTTTTTAAACGATTTTACTACACTGGCAGCTGAAAGCCTTATTAGAAGAATTGGAAGTTATTGTCGGCTGAAGGCCACAAGCAATGTTAC
Source organism: Schistocerca americana (assembly GCF_021461395.2). Taxonomy (NCBI): domain Eukaryota; kingdom Metazoa; phylum Arthropoda; class Insecta; order Orthoptera; family Acrididae; genus Schistocerca; species Schistocerca americana. Next base: position 392,659,865 of record NC_060124.1, read on the forward strand.
AAACAATTAACGGTTGAAAGTCTGATTAATAGAAGGATTCAAAATTATTGGGGGCTGAAGGCCAAAAGCAACTTTCAGAATACTCAACGGCTGAAGGCCTGAATTGCAAGTAAGGAAGGCAGTTGCATGTGAAAATATTAAAACCTTTTTAATAATCTTAACGAACTGTAACAGACTGTAGTGACGGCTGCAGGCCTTATTAAGAGAAAATTGAAAATAATTTGTCGTCTGAAGGCCACAAGCAGTGTTACAAAGTTCTGCAAGGTTCGCAGGAGAGCTTCTGTAAAGTTTGGAAGGTAGGAGGCGAGGTACTGGCAGAAGTAAAGCTGTGAGGACGGGACGTGAGTCGTGCTTGGGTAGCTCAGTTGGTAGAGCACTTGCCCGCGAAAGGCAAAGGTCCCGAGTTCGAGTCTCGATCCAGCACACAGTTTTAATCTGCCAGGAAGTTTCAGTGTTACAAACAATTAATGCCTGAAGGCCAGAATTACAATTGGGGAAGGCAAAAACATGTTAAAACATTAGGGTAAATTTTAAACAATTATGACAACTTGTCCAAATAAGACGGAGTGATCCACAGACAGTGCTCCCTGGATCGACCTGAGGAAGTTGACTACAGCTGCGTAAGCGTTGAGACAGGCAGCCAAGAGTTGTACTCACGTAACAGGATGGCAACTCACGCTAGGGGTAGCTTAAGCGCCAACCGACTGACTAACCAATCCGCCTTACGTCCGATTACCGGTACAACGATGGAATATTTTTAGGCAAGGGCGAAGAGACAGACAGCACCACGTCTTCAGAGACACACCCAAGGCCGAAGGAAACTCTAGAACCAAGGTAGACCTCCCAAAAAAAGCACCATACGATTTAAGAGGCTGTCGAACTACACACTGTGTCGGACAGCATCAACACGACGAGGAGAGGTACACTGCCAGAAAAGTACGCTAACCTCGAGGGCAGGTAACTGGGGCGTTAGCCGCCACAAGGCAGAAAATACTGCTGGTTGCACTTCACTAATAAGAATAATACTAAATCCAAACTAACATCAAGGAGTAGGAGACGGCTAATAGCTCCCGCCAACCTGACAGACTCCAATTGTTGCAGTTGGTCTCACCAACCCAGGGAGCAGCAACACGCAAACAACAGCGAGATCTCAAACAGTGGAGGTTTCAGTACTGGACACAGTTCACTCAACTTCAAACGTCCTGGGTTTGGTCGTGAGCTACAGCCCCTCGGTCCGACAGTGCCTCCACGCTGCCAGCAGTCCCGGCCTGCCCTCGCGCTACGAACTTTCTCGCTACTCCGTCCGAAGCCGACATACCTGACACACACGACGACCTGGAATACTAGCCGTGTCACCAAAGATAGTACCACAGTACTGGCTATCGATAACTGCTGCTGCTGCCACTCATGGACGAACAGTACTAGCAACTCAGTGGCACTATTAACGCAAGAAGTAATCGAGACGCCACTACCGCTATTAAACGGCGTCAAGTTATGAACAGCAAGAACGTGAGCCACACACGGTTCATGTGGCAGAAGCATTATCTCGTAATAGGTTTCACACGGCCCTCTTATGGCGTTCAACCTCGCTTCACCTAAGCAGACGTGTACGCGACGTAGTAACTGATATTCCTTATCTGGTCACTTCTGCTGCTAGCTTCAGACTTTCTCTTTACTGAAATTTAAGGAAATACACCAAAATAACAGGAAAGTAAGTCTCAACAGTTACGGTAGTGGTCGCACCACGGTGGTACTTGGTATGCGAGGTACCAGAATGGTATGACAACAGAGAAAAGAAAGCGCGTCTGAACACAATGAGGTTTTGGCTATTTTTACGAACGCTACTTATTCAGATTGTGCAGGTCTCTCTCCAGTCGACGATCGAAGTCTCTGCCAGTCAGTTCCCCATTACTACTTTCATCACCACGGTGGAGTACCTCAGTATTTTCCATCTAAAATCACTTACTTCTTGTAGCAATTGTAGCGTACAATGCACTAAAATGGCATGTAGCCTCCACTAAGTTCAAATCAGAATGATTTGGTAGCTCGATGGTTACAGCAGGTGTTGCCTAATAGTGTTGAGAATAGCGGTGTAATAGCGGTAGTGGCGTCTCGATTACTTCTTGTGTTAATAGGGGGGGGGGGGGGGGGGGTGCGTTTCGTATAACCCGAAATACTTTGTTTTGAAGGATTTGCAGTCGATTCGGTTGAGTGCCAACGGCCATTGAGCATGTTTCTGAGCCGTACGAGATGACGCAAGAGATTTTCATTCTTGCATTGTCTGGCAGTCCGTCATCCTTAAGGAGCTGGTGCGGTTGATACCATAGGACACAGCCCTTGTGTCCACAATGGTTATGTGCGATCCCCAAGTCAGTTTCGTGCCTACACTGGTTCAAAGTGTTTCAGTAAGTTATACCAAGACCAGTCCACCTACTGTGAGTTGGCAGTTGGGTAGCTTGAGTTTGGCAGTGAACAAAGTTTCTTGATTCTACTGAGGATTGATTTTCGCCTTCCAGATAATTGGGTGATTTTATCCTGATGTCGCTGTAGGCTCTGAATAAATTAGTCTAGGCAGTGGCAGCGCTTGAATAGTGTAGTGTCGTCAACGTACAAGCTACTGCCCCTTCCACCTGCTTCGGCATGTTGTTAATGTAGGAAGAACCGAATCCTACAGCACTCCAACTTGTTTTAAGCTGCTGCGATGATAACTGGGCCTAATGAAGCATCTCTTCTCGTTTAGAAACGAATTGATCATCTTGTGTAGAAGCCCTGGACAACACATCATACTCAAAACTCCGTCCACAAAGGCCTCGGCACGCCCTACGGTACTGACCGACCTCCATGTCGTCCTGAGGCGTCACTGGATGCGGATATGGAGGTGCTTACCTCTCTCCCTGCTGTTTCCAGTTTTTGTAACCGGAGCCGCTACTTCTCAGTCAAGTAGCTCCTCAGTTGGCCTCACAAGGGCATCCCGATTCCCAACCACATTCAACAGACGAGAACGGTCACCCACCCAAGTGCTAGCCAAGCCCAACAACGCTTAACTTCGTTGATATGACAGAAATCTGTGTCACCACTGCGGCAAGGCCGCTGGCACAGACCACACGTAGGGTCTAATTTTAACATCAAGCCATCATGCCAGAAACGGTCAAAAACCTTTTTCTATGTCAATGAATACACTTCCAATGCCATCTTGCTGTACAAATGTACTCACCATTGTGCAGGGACTGACGAACTGTGAAATGCTCGCGTGGAATCCAAAATGCTCTAGGTGGAGGATATTGTGATCATTAATTGCAGTACAATGACGTGGCTATGGTGAGGAGTGACTCCACCCACTCCACATGTGGTAAGCGCTTACAGCCGTCCAGACGTAAATCGCGATTATCACGAATCGATGTAGTGGTAGAATCGATGCTGGACAGTGAATTCATTTCTTTGTCACTGTTGTAGTATAATTTATATTTTTACCGCAAGTATTTCGTCACACGTAAGAGCACTGTCGACACTTTCACAAAGTAGTGTCCCACTCTTGACGTTGAGGTCACAAAGATACGTGATGAAGGACATCTTGTTGTATACCATGAGCTGAACTTCAGAAGTATTTATTTTCCAGACCGGTATTCGGGCATGGGAATAGCGTATGATACAGAAGAAAACAAATGAAAGCATATCTGTGTCAATTACACATAAACACTTTGCATACAGTAAAGTAGCACGATAAGATTACTTACATATTGTGCACGTCTACATCAAACAACTTGTGTGTCAAGAGTAATATCTTTAAGATGATTAAGACTGTTGTCGACCTAGAAAAACAGAAATCTCTTGAGTATCAAAAATCTAATTATAGCTTTATACAGTAATCAAGCCTACATGACCACGGTAGGGTACATTCCAAAGTGTCATATCTCTGCGGTACACAACGTCGCGTTTTATGAAACTGTGAAACACAAAAAACGCAGTTTGACAAAATTTAGAGAATCAGGGTTTAAAGCTGTCTGCGGAACTGTTCTACTATGGCCAACTGTAAGGTGTCAGGCAAATCCAACACCTTCCATGAAAACCCTGACATGATAAGCAAATCCAGTAGTATGTCACATAGCTCCGAATAAATCGTGACATTATATTAACCAAAGTAATACGAGTAACGAGTAAGCAAATGGAATACCACAGACTAACACAAGAATGCCTAAATGCATGTCATACCTTCCCACCGTGAGACAGACGCAGTTCCGAGGGGAGAAACGAGAGCAGAAGCCGAGAGCAGAACCGTGTTAAGCTGGAAGGCCCTACGATAAGGGACGGACACCCACGTCTCCAGCTAACCGCTAGGACCACCCCCCTCCCCCACCCCCCAGCCCATGTTAAAAGCTAGAGCCCTCCAGAAGAACTGTATAGATCTTACGATAACACAAAATATATACAACGCACCATAACAAGGATAATGTACGTCAAGGCATAGAAAGCGTAAGTCAGCATATGACAGAGGAGCAGGAAAGTAGAGAGACAGCCGATGAGGATTCTAACTTGCGTATTGAATACGTAGAACCCATAGTACAAGTAATCTGAGCTCCCTCATCACAGAGTACAAGGAATGCGAGCAGAAACGTGTCACAGCACAGTTCAATGCAATCGGTTGCAAACCAACACTTGGGCAAAAACACAGAGCATAGGACGTCGGAAGAAAACGCAATAGGACCCACCAATCTGGCAGAATTATTACAACAAATTACGGAAACCATGACAAGGCAAAATAAAGACATAGCGAACCAAATTCAAATTCAGAATGCAGAAATCACGAGACAAATGCGTGAGATTAAAGAACAAAACAAAAAAATTCAGTTACACCTAAGTCGTATTGAAGACGAGGCAAAAGAATCTCGAGAAGTGATAGGAAACTTAATATCAGGTCACAATCAATTGAGAACAGACATTGACAAGGTTCAAGCGGACGTACAAACATTGCGTAATGGCACTCAGGACGAGATCAAAACATTACGTAACAACACCCAGGGAGAAGTCAAGAAACTAGAGAAACAGATAAACGTAATTAATAGACAAGCAGCAGGTACAGCGCGTGAAGTTGTTGAAAACAGTGTGTTACACAGACGTATCACAAAAGCAGCGCTGAAAAGATATGATAACCGCATAGTCAAAATAGAAGCGCAAACGAAGCGACAATTTCAGAAATTGCGAACAGAGTTGTTGAAAACCATTGAAGAGCGTAGTGAACAGGATCGAACAAGCACAGAGTCTGCAACCACATCCGTATCTGTAACAGCACTGGAAAACAAGCAATTAACGAATATATTACGCATTTGCGATTCCAGTCACAGGCGGAAAGTAACATACGTGAAATCAGACAGCCTGTACAGCAACAAACACGTTTCGAAATTCTTGATGAGCAAACGTCATCACAAACGCATGCGGAACCACAAATGTATGTTTCAAGACAGTTTGGATCGTGCAATGAAGCAGCAAGGTTAGCCAGACAAGATACCGAACCAATACCTGACAATGCAAAGCCAGGTCGCGAGGAGTACAGTGCAATGCATTCAGCTACACGTTCACAACCGATGGAAGAAAATTATTGCGTACCACTCCAACGATACTACGCAAGGCTAGGCGAAAGTTACAGTGGACAATATCCAATGGATCTACCACAACCGGAAAGAACGACGGGAGAAATGATCAGAAACAAAAGTGGCGGAGAATCGCGAATTTCATATGGAACTATGACGAAGTACGACAACGATCATTTCCTCACAGTCAGAAAATTTCAACACTTTCGAGAAGAAAACTCATTACATCCACGAACTTTTATTGATCAATTCCGAGTAGGATTACCAGAACACTGGACGCTAGCACATAAATTAGACTTTATATGTGCACACATGTCAGGAGCAGTCGCAGAAACCATGCAGAATGTTGCAGCGACATGCCGATCGTACGAAGATTTCAGAGAGAAGTTTCTCTCATGATATTGGTCCAGCGAAGCACAGAACAGGGTGAAGTACGAATTATTGCAGAACCCATATTTTGAAAATTCAGGAGAGAAGAGTCCCGTGAAATTTTTCGAATTAATGGCAAAGAAAAATCAATGCTTAGATGTACCATACAGTGACGGAGAGTTGATTAAATTATGCACGATGAAGCTACCATTGAAATACCAGCAATCATTAGTAGGTCGCGGAGGCAATGACGTCGAAGCATTTAAAGGTATTCTAAGGGAACTAGAGTTCATATTTTCGGAAGATGACACAAGAAAAAGACGAAGCGCACGTGAAAACGAAAGCAAAAAAGCAGTGGAATCCACAAGACGCAGTACGAAGAAACAATAATTTCGAACCACGTGATAACTTCGCACCAAGAAACGACAATAGATTTCAACAAAGAACCGGTTATGGATTTAGAAGAGAATATGGCAATAACTATAATTCACCCAGGAACGGCAACAACTATTACAGACGGAATAACGACAACCGGAACGGGTACTGGAGAACCAATAGACCGACAAATTATGAACAAAGAAACCACGATCAACAAGCTGAACAAGAAAAGAGAATACAGATAGAAGAGGTGGAGGTACGACCACCAAACCCCGATAAACGTTCGAATCGACAGCTAAGCGCCCATGCCAAAGAGAATGACGCACCGACCCAGGACAATTGCAGCACCTTGAACAGAGAAGTAAAAACTTATCACGAGAAGAGAAGAAGGAAGAAACAAATCCGCAGGAACCAGATGAAAATGAAGACAAGAAAATAACAATATCGTGTTGGGACTAAATTAATTGGGAGAATACTGACTAGGAAGGTGAATTACCAGAGGCATGCACAACGAATGTAGGAGGAAAGGACGAAGTAATGAGTATTGCAGAGCTATTTGAGATGGAAACCAGGGAAAGCGAATTCAATGAGGATAATGCGCAGTCGACAGAAGTTGAAAATAAGTTACGAGTGGGCACACAACCCAACGTATATAATGAAGGAAGTTAAGAAGCGATAATTAGAGCATTTAGATGCGATTATGTGGAAGTAGCGATGAAGAAGGAGAAGATAGACGAGGATGAGGAAAAAGTAGAGGATGTTGAAGAAAGCATAAATGAAGGAAGAAATAGAGAAGAGGAAACAAAAGAGAGAGAAGTAGCAGTCGAAGCTTATCCTACAGAAAGTTCGAATTCACAAGGGAAATTCCTGAAAAGACTCATGTATGATTCAGTGGAGGATTCGTTGGTGCAAGAAGAAGAAGAAGAACAGAACCAACCCTTTCAAATTCAACCAATTGTGAAGGCCATGGTAAAGCATATCCCAGTCAATATTGTAATTGATAGTGGAAGTGAACTGACTGCGATCTCAGAAAATTTATTCATGTAGTGTAATGCCAATGAGGAATTGCCAGTTCTGAAAACACGTAAGATTAAAGTAAGAGGTCCTATTAGAAACAATGCTGCGGAAGTTACGAGACAAACAAGGTTAACTCTTTCGTGTCAAGGTCAAAAGATCGAAGCCAACTTCGTGATTATACCTAAACTAACTGTAGATTTGATTATAGGTGCAGATTTTTTTAAATGAGAGACGAGTGATAATAGATATGGGGAAGGGTAGCGTAACATTCAGAAATGTCACACTTCTCTTTGAGCAAAACCTAAAATTAGAAGAAATACCAGTTATAAACAAACAATTAAGAATGACACGAGACAAAGAGGATGAAGAATTAGAATGGTGTGCCCAAAAGGGGGAATCGCCTCAACTCATGTGAGAAGTCCATAAAGAAATTGATGAAAAATTGCAAGAAGTTCAAGATATTTCAGAACAAAGTAAAAGAGAATTTGAGGGTATTTTACGAGATAAAGCAGAGGTATTTTCACCTAAGACTGGCAGTATTAAACACTTTCAGTACAAGTTTGAAGATTAATTTTATTACTGGTAAATAATCAGCACAATATTTCAAGATTATGTTGCAGATAAGATCGTCAGGAGAAAGAAGAATGAAGAGAGAGGAAGGTGGGAAAAAGAAAGTAGCTTCAATAAAAACAAAAACAAAAATAACACCAATAGTACCATACATTAAGGTGAAGGGATAAAGCGTAGATAGCCTAACAGCATGAAATACTAAAATGCTATACACCACAACACTACACAAAAATAAAAACGAATATGAGGATTTTTGTAGAAGTTAAGACTCAAAATATCTTAGAATTGTAACATGGAAAGGGTGCCGAAATTTGTAAAGCTTTTTAAGAAGGCGTAAAACAATGTAGGTACTAGACATATGTTAGATGATTATAAGTAAAACTTTTTGTAAGAACCATTGTAAAAACTCCAACAAAGACCAGACGCAACGACCCACAAGTTGCAACGCGAGAAGTATCAAGAAAGAAAAGGACATAATTAGCAAGACACGATTCCTACAAGGCAGAAGCGTCGAGAGAAAGGAAAGGACAGCGAGACCAACAGAAGGCCCTTCTATCGGAAGTGGGCCGTAAATCTGCCCGCTAAGCAGAACCCTGCTGGGACAGAACACGGAACCACACAGTGGCGGAACCCTAGTGAGACACGACAGGACACCGAACGCCAGAGGGGACCGGTGCAGGGACTGACAAGTAAACACCCAACTTTCACCGCTCGTAAACCCATGGACTCAGCGGAGCGAGCAAAAAACAGCCGGACAAGAAGACGGCTTGGGCAAGCCACCACTGGCAAAAAATATGTGTAAAAGTCACACTACCGCTATTAAACAGCACGCTGATGCACGAAACTGAAGAAAACGTCCACAAAGTAGAAATGACATGCCCAAACCATTTATCAAACTGTTACTAAGAGCAGAACTTCAAAGCGACTAGTTATCAATAAATATTTCCATATCCTGCCCAGAGAAGAACCAAGAAGCAAGTAAGAAGCAGAGAAAAAGCAGGAAGAACAGAAGTTGAGGATTCGAAAGATTGAGACCAAGAAAGTTAATGGGTGAAGAATAGATGACATACCTTCCAAAATCCCTATCCTATTGTAAACTAGTCATCTGCAAAGTATTACAATGAAAAAGACCGTTTTCAGCGACACATAACGATGACTTTCACACATACAAAGCCAGTAAACCACGAGATTCTGCACTCACAGCTCCATTCCATTATGGGACCTACACAACAGCAACACACAGTTGCAAAGCCAACAAGGAATGACGAACGAAGCTGTACATCAAATACTTGCCCACATCCATCTCGCTCAAGTCCATCACCTTCATGCAAAAACATTCGCCAATCTCATGCTTAAACATTCATAGGATTGTGTGAATGCGTGAAATCAAATTATGTGATGTAGGAATTGTGCAAAAGAAACGTGTGAAAAACTAAATAAGTTAAGCACACCAGACAGCTAATAAACTACAAAATAACAGTCATTGACTGTCCAGAAGAACAGTATAGATCTTACGATAACACAAAAAGGGCCACACCACAGCCGCAAGTTTTAGCATGAGACTTTTCACGTCTCTGTTACGTCAGGACCACCCCCCAGCCCATGTTAAAAGATAGAGCCCTCCAGAAGAACAGTATAGATCTTACGATAACACTAAAAGGACCACACCAGCTGCAAGTTTTAGCGTGAGACTTTTTCCCGTCTCTGTTACATTGCAAACTTTGAAAACATTGCCCCACCATGAAAAGTATAACGTTTCTCATTGGATAGACAGAATTTTTGTAGGCGGAGCTTAAGGTTAACATTGAGACCCTGATTGGCCAGATGAAAACACAGCCAGATAGTTTTTTTAAACCAACTTCGGTAAATTGTAGTAAGGAGAAGTTAGGGGAGAGTTGCTTCCGAGACGGCAAGGTGAGCGGAGCTGTGCTGCCCGCCGCCCCCTGACGAACACCGACAAGATAATGAATGCACGCGATGCCACATAACAGCGCATAAAGCTTCACTCAGAACTGCAGAAGTCTCATCTGTTACACCCCCTTTTTGCGTAATACTAGTATCGATCGTCAATTAAAGCTCATGGTGTTCCCATTCTCCACTTGAAGTAAAAATCTGAAAAGCGATGGTTTTTCTGTTATATAGTTATTGAGAAGCCACATCAGCCACTGTAATTTACGACAAGTTGGATAAGTAATTAAAGATAATTGAGGGTCACTGTAGACCATTTTGATAGTTTTCTCTCTTGTGAAACTTAATTTAAACCTAGATTATAGATGTGATATGGCATAGGTCATCCTTCGATCCATTGTAGAACTTGGAAACCCACTCAGGGAATATTCGTTCACATTTTTGTTGAACGCAGTTGGTTTTTATCATCCTGTATTAAAACATTTCCTTTTATCAATAGTGCAATTTATAAACAATGTTTTGTGAGTAGAATAAAATTTCCAATTTAACTGCTTTTTCGACGTTATTTTATCAGCTAACTAAAAATAGGAAAGCCTTGAACCCCTTCCACTAAATTTAGTTAGTATTAAGATTCTTTTACAGGGAGTGCAGTGGAGCTGACGCTGAAATCATTAAGTATTTGGTTATATCATCGCTAGTCTCACTGAACTCTTCTGAACTCTACATGTCACGTGTGGTCTGGCGTCTCCTTACCAGCAACAGGTCCCAGGTTCAAACTAGTCAATTCCCTAAAAAACACGCTCAGAGCGTCGTTGCGCGAAAGTGGTTGGGAGACACGATATAGAACAACAGACACCACGCAGAATGTTAGACAATGTACATTTTGCGTTTTTTTTTGAGGCCGTCAATCTTCTGACTGGTTCGATGCCGCCCACCACGACTTAGTAGCATGTGCAACATACGTCCTCAGTTATTTGCTGAGTGTATTCCAATTTCTGTCTTCCTCTACTGTTTTAGCCCTCTACAACTCCCTCCAGTATGATAGAAGTTATTCGCTGATGTCTTAACAGATATCCTACCATCCTGTCCCTTCTTCTTGTCAGTGTTATCCGTAAGTCGCCTCATTCCTTAAGTTATCAGTCCACCTAATTTTCAACATTCTTCTACAGCATCATATCTTAAATGCCTCGATTCTCTTCTTTTCTTGTTTTCCCACAATCCACGTTTGACTTGCATAAAATGCTGTGCTACAAACGGACATTCTCGTAAATTTCTTCCTCAAATTTCTTGCTCACGTGATACTACTAGACTTCTCTTCTCCATAAATGCCCTTTTTGTCATAGCTAGTCTACTTTTTATGTCCTCCTTGTTCCGACAGTCATGGGTTATTTTGCTGCCTAAGTAGCAGGATCCCTTAACTTCATCTTCTTCATGATCATCAAACCTGACGTTAAGTTTTTCGCTGTTCTCATTTCTGTTCCTTCTCGTTACTTCCGTCGTTCTTCGATTTACTCTAAATCCATATTCTGTACTCATTAGACTGTTTATTCTATTCAGAAGATCCTGTAATTCTTCTTCACTTTCACTGAGGACAGTAATGTCATCAGCGAATCTTATCATTGATATCCTTTCACCATGAATTCCACTCTCGAACCTTTCTTTTATTTCCTTAATTGCTTCTTCGACGTACAGATTGAACAGTTGGGACGAACGAATACCTCCCTGTCTTACGTCCTTTCTAATCCTTGTACTTCATTCTTCGTCTCCCATTCGTATTGTTCCCTGCTTACGATGTCAGTATGTATACCTGAACTATCGTCGTCGATGTTAGTTTTCTGTCGATTCTAATGAGAACAACCCTACCACTGAACTGTTCCAGTAACTCACTCTCTGACGTACCTTCCCAACCAATAGCGGTAGCAGGCATTTCAACCAATAACCCTTCTTCAGCATAACTGTGGAATAGTGCCTTTCTATCCAATGACGATGCACCGCCAATGGTATCCACAGGAGATGAGGTACCAACACCTCTTCTTCTGCATCGGAGCAGGAATATTAGCCTATGACTATGGCCCACCAATGGTAGCCATATGAATTTTAACCAATACTATCACTTCTCCAGCACGAACGCCAGAAAACTCCCTCTTTATAAGTGGACGCGACACTCGTCTCTGACAGTGTTCTAGCAGTAGTGGACACCAAAAGATCCTGAGGAAGATACCAGCAGAGGGGTCGAACATTTTAGAAGACGCGTCCTAATAACCCAGAAGATTTTAACTTCAGTGACAACGGCCACGAATGCCTGCAGACTTACAAGACACGGAAATGTTGGTCCGGGTAAATTGTCTCACAGTTAGATCACTCGTTACCTCTGAAATCATACCTGAGGGATCTGTGACATGGGCCCTTTGCGGGCATTGAATACAGGATTTATACAACGAGTGTACAGGGTTAGACTATGAAGAGAACCAAAAGTGATGACAGCTGTTATGAATAACACACAGAGCATGATGCATGAAATTATAAAAAAAAACTGTATCTACTATATAACGAAGTTGCCAACCCGGACATGGATCCGAGGACGTACTAACACATGTTGTCACTGTTTAGTCAGTTTACACGCAGGAAAATGAAAAAATTCCAACCTGAGGTTCTCGTCAGAACATTATTAAAGTGCTATACATAATCTTCTTCCGTAACTCTGTTGATGAAGAACGGCGTCTAGATATTTCGCCATGTGAGTGTATATATCTATTTCTCTAACCCCAAGTTGTTCAATGGAGCCTCCTATACGTCCTGTTAAATTTTTCTTTCAGCAGTGGATAGCCAATTCCCTGACCGTACACCCTGAGCTAACATGCCGTCAACATTCGGCTACGGTACGCTTCTCAGTAGAAGCGCCCATATTTTTGTGCTCGTTGTGTATAACGCGTAATCCTACAGAGAAGAAGTCAATTCCCACCCTACATATCCGAAACAACGACTTATCTTATAAAAAAAATGTGAGCCCAGTTCGGTAAAATGTTGCGACATCGTTCTAAACGGCGTGCTGTATTAAATGGTCCGTTTGAAAAGGCACGCGATGAGGTGATTATCTTGAGAACTGTGGACTGTGTCTCAATTGCGTCCCAGATGGGGCCGGTCACGTGGCCGAGGACGTCTGCTTCGCGCAGGTTTATTTTACTGCGAAGCACAGTGGCTGCGCGCGCGTTGATTGGTCCGCGTCGAAGAGGCGCGGCAGGCGCGGCTTAAATAGGATCGCTTACTTTGGCGGCGTCGCGGCTGCGCAACGCCCAACCACAATAGCCACTTCCTGGTCAGGCACACGCCTGCAACAGTCGCCACCGGTTTAGCTACTGGTGGCCCGAGCAGACTCGCTTCCCAGTAAAGAATCCTTGGTGATGGTTAGGGGGGGGGGGGTGCGAGTGAGCCATGGCGGTGATACATCCCCCCTCCCCCAAAAAAAATAACGAAACATGTTTCACGGGAAGTGTAAACTTAAACACCACTCACGGGTTAGACCACATGCCTGTTTAAGACTGCTGCCTACGAGGCAGTACAAAGAGCGATCTATGTTTGTGTGGGACGTGTGATGTGCATGTCACCTATACCTCCAGTCGTTATTGCCAGTGGATGAATCATTATGACGTTGGTGCTTCTTTATCCGAACATACTTCTCATTAAGGCCCCCGTAAACGATCAAACATTTTGTCAAACGGAACTATGCTTGCCAAATATTTGACTGCGTATGGTGCTGTTTGACGTGTTTGTCAAGCATAGACCGTGTGTGAAGTGTGGGCGAGAAATTTTGATTAACGGAAAGTTTGACAAGATGGCGGACGTTATTGTTGTCAATGTGTCGCCACATAGTGAAAAAATGTTTTATTACAATTTATCTCACAGTGTCGTGAATTTCCACAACTACGAAAAGCACAGTCCAGTATAAAAACAAAACAGCACTGAAATTACTAAATTGGTAGAGGTATCACTTCCTTCGCAGCCATATATTACGCATGAAGAGGTGTTATCAACAAAATCAATATTTTATGCATACAGTAACATACAAGTGGAGTGGAATGAAATAAAAGAAATCGAAGTTCTCCGGTTCTTCCGCGGAGGCCCCCGTAAACGATCAAACATTTTGTCAACCGGAACTATGCTTGCCAAATATTTGACTGCGTATGGTGCTGTTTGACGTGTTTGTCAAGCATAGACCGTGTGTGAAGTGTGGGCGAGAAATTTTGATTAACGGAAAGTTTGACAAGATGGCGGACGTTATTTGTGTCAATTTGTCGCCACATAGTGAAAAAATGTTTTATTACAATTTATCTCACAGTGTCGTGAATTTCCACAACTACGAAAAGCACAGTCCAGTATAAAAACAAAACAGCACTGAAATTACTAAATTGGTAGAGGTATCACTTCCTTCGCAGCCATATATTACGCATGAAGAGGTGTTATCAACAAAATCAATATTTTATGCATACAGTAACATACAAGTGGAGTGGAATGAAATGAAAGAAATCGAAGTTCTCCGGTTCTTCCACGGATGATGTGGGCTATATGTTCCCATGCTGTGGTATTTTAATGAACTGTCATTTCAGGACCAAGTACACAAGAATAAATTTCGACATACTTGTGTCTTCTTTTTCAATGTGAGGGCGAAGTAACGCTAAACAAGTTATATAATGTGCAATAGTGTAATGTCAATCAACAGCTCCGCCATTACACCTGTGATGCAAGTGAAGCAGCAAGATGATGAAATTGTAAATGATGAACTGTCATATAAAAGCATTTCACACTATTTTCGTAACATATAACTGATGCAAATCTATCTGCATCATATACAGGCTGTGACATACATAGTCAACCACAAAGAAGAAAACCAGCGGAAGACATCACTTATTTCGATTTCTAGTCATACACTGCCTCCCTCCTCTCCCTCCCCCCCCCCCGCCCCCCACCAAATGCCACACCAGCAGCTACAGTAAAAAACAATGGACAAAGTGTTCTACATTAATCTGGTTTAAGACTGTTTATTTTTAAGTAACATTTCTCTATGTATGTATGTATGTATAAATTCATGAAGATGAACAGAACACGTTCGAAACGCGTTGCATTATGTTAGATTAAGCATAAAATAAAAAGTGACCGGTAGCAGAAATAAATAATTATCCCACACAGTCACCGTTCACAAACATAGCCATTATGGCTGAAAAAAATAATAAAGTTATTAAACATTTCACTGTCCTTATGTAATCATCAGATTCTCACTGTAACATTTCCAATAACGGATTTCCAGTTGTATACTGTTCATTTTAAACCATTCCCTGGACCTGCATCTCGTTTTCTTTTTGTTTAAACACAGTGCCAGAGTCAACTTTAGGAAAGCTTTATATGGATTTGTAGTCATTTCCACAGCGCACACAAAAAGCGTCTGCTTCAAAAGTAAGGTTAAATTGGCAATCTTCCTCGGTACGTGTACGGTCTTGTTTGACACGTCCATGACTACATAATAGCGAACTTGACAGGTAAGTTTGCTCTTTTAGTACGGCCTTATCAAGTTTTAAAAAGTTTTATTGTCCATTCGCAGAAAGTTGCAATCATCGGATTCTGAGAGTAATATTTCCTTTAGCAGATTTTCATGGGTAAACCTCTCACTTTAAGCCACCCCCGCGACCAGAGTCTTGTTTTCTTCTACTTCTTTAAACACAGTGCCAAAGTCAATGCCAGGACTCCTTTGTCTGCATTTGTGACCGTTTTCACTGTCGAAATACACACGAACACCAACAACATCTGCTTTAAAGTGAGGTTAAACTGACAAAGATTGTTTGAATGGGTACAGGCTTTACTGGCAACCCCGTGGTTAGATAAGAGCGATTTTGTCAAACTCGTTTGATAGTGTATGGACGCCTTTAGACCTCCCGAGGCTGAGTTGTTCCTGTTCCAGACCTTCCTACCTCAATAAAATTCGAAGAGGTACTGGGACTGGAACCCCAGTCCTTCCGCAATGGAGGCAACGACGCTAACCATTTGTTGTTCGTCTTCTTTCTTTCGATCTGTTTCTTCGTCGTTATGTCGTCGCTAGTTTTTTGTGGATGTCACATGACATCTTTCAGATTCTATAGATGAGACCGTCACCTTTTTTTTTTTTTTTTTTTTTTTTTTTTTTTTTTTTTTTTTTTTTTTTTTTTTTTCCAGTAGTGGATAGCCAGTTCCCTGACCGTACACCCTGAGCTACCATGTCGGCAACATTCGGCTACGGTACACTTTTCAGTAGAAGCGTTCATATTTTTAAGCAGTTCAATTCCCAAAATTTCACCGCTAACTTTGAGATAATAAAGTAGCATAAGAACTAAGAATATAGAAGACTAAAAAGTCTCCAAAATGGCAAGAAATTCAATAAATTACGAGCTGCATTTAACACAGGATAAACGGATGAGGCTGTCATTTACCTTTTATTAAAGTTTTCAGAAGACCAAAACAAGCAGCTAAATGATATAGGCAAGATATCTGTATGGTGCGAACATAGAGTATAATTATCTATGGAGTGAGCATTTGGATGCGCAGAACGAGAAATCTGTCTGCAACATCACCTGCTGCTCAAGTCACGTGGTATTGGAACGGCGCTTGTTAGTCCGTACAGTGCATAGCGTATTTTGAGTGTTACTACTTCGCTAGAACAGATAGATCACCTTCGGAAGTAGCCTGAAACTTTGTATATGCGTTTTATAGACATCTTAATAAGTTTATACCTGGAACTGAAATACTTTTAAAGCTGTGAAGAGCAAGGCTATTGTGCTTTGTCGCCACCGTATCATAGCTCAGTTCCACTTCACTAACGTTTTTTTGGGTGCGGGAAAAGGAGTGACATCCAACAGTACTTTTTTAGGTTTTCTATTGCACTTATTCATGTTGTCGAGTCTCCGTTCTAATTAATTGCGTCACAATGACAGCGTATTTGGCGCCGATGCAACAAAGGAAAACGGAGGGGGGGGGGGGGGCACATTTGTAACAGTGAAATTGTTACTGTAAATAAGCAATTTACAACACCTGCTTTATTTATTTGACAGCCAACAATATTCTTTTAAGTTTTGTATTGCTCTTATTCATATTGTCAAATCTTTGTTCCAGTTAAATACATTACAATCACATTGTATTGGGCGCCGATGCATAACAGAAGGGGGGGGGGGGGGGAAATATAACATAGCACGAATACGTAAACACTGACTGGCAGCTTAAACGCACTTGCAAATTTATCTAGTATTTCTCTCGTAAACACATGGGTAAAAAAAAAATTGCAGAAATTAGCTCTACAAGGCATTATAATACCGCTTCTCGATATTTTTAAACATATAAAGCGCCCGCCTCACATCAATATGATATTCAATATTAGAGATTTGTTGTATGTACCTATCAAAAGTAGCTGGTCCTCCTTTCACGAACTTCTCTTTACATTCGTAGCAACAACAATAATACACCATGGCTGTTATTACTACTAAAACTTGTAGAAACGTGTGTAAAAACAGGTGAATATGTGTAATATTAACCACGTGACTAGCCCTATGAGTGCGAAAAGTGGCAACACTCTAGCGGCGGACTTCGTGCGTTTTCTGTGTTCCGCCAATAAAAGGCAGTCTTGCTCACCTTCCCCCAACATTATCTATGTGATAGTTCCAACGTGGTAGGGAAACTAGAAAATCTGAAAAGGGAAATGCAAAGGCTCAATCTAGATACAGTAGGGGTCAGTGAACTGAAGTGGAAGGAAGACAATGGAAGCAAGGCTAAAGAAAAATCATCATAGGATTTGTCGACCTGGAAAAAGCGTTCGACAATATAAAATGGTGCAAGCTGTTCGAGATTCTGAAAGAAGTAGGGGTAAGCTATAGGGAGAGACGGGTCATATACAATATGTACAACAACCAAGAGGGAATAATAAGAGTGGACGATCAAGAACGAAGTGCTCGTATTAAGAAGGGTGTAAGACAAGGCTGTAGCCTTTCGCCCCTACTCTTCAATCTGTACGTCGAGGAAGCAATGATGGAAATAAAAGAAAGGTTCAGGAGTGGAATTAAAATACAAGGTGAAGGGATATCAATGATACGATTCGCTGATGACATTGCTATCCTGAGTGAAAGTGAAGAAGAATTAAATGATCTGCTGAGCGGAATGAACAGTCTAATGAGTACACAGTATGATTTGAGAGTAAATCGGAGAAAGACGAAGGTAATGAGAAGTAGTAGAAATGAGAACAGCGAGAAACTTAACATCAGGATTGATGGTCACGAAGTCAATGAAGTTAAGGAATTCTGCTACCTAGGCAGTAAAATAACCAATGATGGACGGAGCAAGGAGGGCGTCAAAAGCAGACTCGCTATGGCAAAAAAGGCATTTCTGGCCAAGAGAAGTCTACTAATATCAAATACCGGCCTTAATTTGAGGAAGAAATTTCTGAGGATGTACGTCTGGAGTACAGCATTGTATGGTAGTGAAACATGGACTGTGGGAAATCCGGAACAGAAGAGAATCGAAGCATTTGAGATATGGTGTTATAGACGAATGTTGAAAATTAGGTGGACTGATAAGGTAAGGAATGAGGAGGTTCTATGCAGAATCGGAGAGGAAAGGAATATGTGGAAAATACTGATAAGGAGAAGGGAGAGGATGATAGGACATCTGCTAAGACATGAGGGAATGACTTCCATGTTACTAGAGGGAGCTGTAGAGGGCAAAAACTGTAGAGGAAGACAGAGACTGGAATACGTCAAGCAAATAATTGAGGACGTAGGTTGCAAGTGCTACTCTGAGATGAAGAGGTTAGCACAGGAAAGGAATTCGTGGCGGGCCGCATCAAACCAGTCAGTAGACTGATGACCAAAAAAAAAGTTCCAATTCAACTCGTTCGTAATTGCTATTCAAGGTATTTAGGAGAACTGACAAACTTTCGAGCTGTGTAATTTTCGTGTAACCGAAATTTAACGGATTCGTTTCAGTACTCATTTCATTATTTGGCGTAAATTGACACTTTTCGCACGATACGGATATCTTGTCTAGATCATTTTGCAGTTGGTTTTGATCTTCTCGTCACTTTCGTAGACGGTAAATGACAGCATCATCTGTAGTCACAGATGGCTAATCAGATATTTATATAAATTAGGAATAGCATAGGGCACATAACATTTCCCTGGGGAATGCCAGATATCAGTCTGTTTTCCTCGAAGTCCCTTGTCTATTACTAAGAACTGTGTGCTTTCTGACAGGAAATAAAGAATCCTGTCGCACAACTGAGACGATACTCCATAGGTACGCAAATTGTTTAGAAGTCGTTTGTGAGGAACGGCGTCAAAAACCTCTGGAAATCTAAAAATATGGAATCCATCTGAGATTCTCTGACGACAACACTCCTTACTTCAAGAGAATAAAGAGCCAGTTGCGCTGCACAACAACATTTTCTGAATCTGTGCTCACTGTGTGTCAATAGATCGTTTCCTGCGACGTAATTCATAATGTTCGAACACTATGTTTCAAAACCCTACTCCAGATCGACGTCAGCGATATGCGTCCGTAATTCAGTGGATTACTCCTATTTCCTTTCTTGAGTATTGGTGTGACTTTTGCAACATTGCAGTCTTCAAGTTCAGATCTTTCATAGAGCGAGTGCTTGTATATGATTGCTAAGTATGGAACTATTATATCAGCACACTATAAAAGGAACCTAACTGGTATACCGTCTGGACCGGGAGACTCGACTTTGAAGGTGGAAACGACTGAAAGAAACAGCATTCGGTAAATTAGTTGCAGGACACATGTTCTCCGATGGGTGCTTTCGAAATGCTATATTTCTCTAAACTGCTATTTATTGGGTGTCATGTTAAAAGCTGATAGAAGCTGGGAGGGGGGAATCAGTTTGGATTCCGAGGAATTGTAGGAAGACAGGAGGCAATACTGGTCCTACGACTTCTGTTGGAAGGTAGTTTAAGGAAAGGAAAACGTACATTTACAGCATTTGTAGACTCAGAGAAAGCTTTTGACAGTGTTGATTGGAATACTCTCTTTGAAATTCTGAAGGTAGCAGGAGTAACGTACAGGAAGCGAAAGTCTATTTACAGTTTGAACAGAAACCAGACGGCGGTTAAAAGAGTCGAGGGGCATAAAAGGAAGGCAGTGGGTGAGAGGGATGGGTTGTAGCCTGTCGCCGATGTTATTTAAACTGTACAGTGGACAAGCAGTAGAGGAAACCAAAGAAATATTTGGTGAAGGAATTAAAGATCAGGGAGAAGAAATAAAAGCTTTGAGGTTTTTCGATGACATTGTAATTCTGTCAGAGACTATAGAGGACTTAGAAGAGTAGTTCAATGAAATGGACAGTGTCATGAAAGGAGGATATAAGATATTATACAAAGATAATTAATGTAGTACACTTAAATCAGGCGCTACTAAAGGAATTAGATTAAGAAAATAGAGACTTTAAGTAGTAAATGTGTTTTGCTATTTGGGCACCAGAATAACTGAGGATGGCGAAGTAGTATTTTGGGCAGCAAAATACCGATGATGGCCGAAGTAAAGAGGATGTAAAATGTAGACTGGCAACGGCAAGAAAAGTGTTCCTGGATGGTGGACACACCTAATATTAGTCCACTTCTGGTTGCTGGATACTTTTGCTCAGGTAAGTGTAGCGTCTAAAGAAAGGCGAGATTGCAACACTATGCGAATATGAATCGTAAACCTATTCAAACAAACAGATACAATTGGTAAAGTTAACTGTTGCACATACAAGAAGCTTGTTTAATCAATTAATATTGTAATAATGAAATAATTAGCTAAGCGTGCTTAAACTCGTCAACTTTTACAGGTTATTAGCACTGAAATGAATACCAGTTCCGCTTAAACTCTTTAACTTTTAGACATTATAAGAAAGGCATTCACTGCTCTGTCAACAGGTGACCATCACCCACAAGACAATGAGGCGTGCGAGAGTAACTGTGTGAAACGACGGCAGCAGAACAGTTAACGCCACTTGGGCAGCAGCGAGGATTACTTCGTAGTTGTGTTGCAGTACCATTTTCAAGTTATCATCGCAGTATCTGTTAATCGAATTGTCGCGGTTATTGAGCAACAAGGTGCTTGTCGAAAACCTGCAACATTCTCTAAACCTATGAAGCTTCAGCATTCATGAGCACCGCTTTCAACCTGGCGCCTGAGCTGTAGACCTATGTAGTCCGGAGATCGGCTGTACAAAATGAGGAAGTGGAAGTTGACCTCTTCAATGCATTCCAGAAACGTGGGGCACAGTCTCATCTTGCGTGATATTTAAAACCTCTGCGCCTAAGGATAGTGGTCAGCATATCAGACTGGCACAGCTTTTTACGGCGAACCTACCTGTGCCCGTTCTGCCGCCACAACAGCACAAAAATCCCTAAATTCAATGTATTTTTACTCCGCGATTTTTTGTTAGATCTCCAAATGGGTTATCCAGAATAATATTATAAATGCGAGAGTATGTTACCCTTTCACAACGCTGAACCGATTTTGATGAAATTTGCTGCGGGGATATCTTGAACGCTGGCGAAGAGCATAGGCTACTTTAGAAATTTTGTAGTACAACACATTTATTGATTTGAAGAGTACAACGTGAAACATGGATCAACAATTAGTCTTCGAAAAAGCTACACTGGAAAGCCAAAGAAAATGGTGTAGGCATGCCTATTCAAATACAGAGATATGTAAACAGGTAGAATACGTCACTGCGGTCAGCATCGCCTGTATAAGACAAGTGTCTGGCGCAGTTACTGCTGCTACAATGGCAGGTTATTAAGATTTAAGTGAGGTTGAACGTGCTGTCACAGTCGGCGGACGAGCGATGGGACACAGCATCTCCGAGGTAGCGATGAAGTGCGGAATATCCCGTACGACCATTTCACGAGTATATAGTGAATAGCAGGAATGCGGTAAAACATCAAATCTCCGACATCGTTGCGGCCGGAAAAATATCCTGCAAGAACGGGACCAACGACGACTGAAAATCGTTCAACTTGACAGAAGTAGAACCCTTCCGCAAATTACTGCCGATATCAATGCTGGGCCATCAACAAGTGTCAGCGTGCGAACCATTCAACGAAACATCATCGATATGGGCTTTCGGAGCCGAAGGCCCACTCGTGTACCCTTGATGACTGCACGGCACAAAGCTTTACCCCTAGCCTGGGTCCGCCGACATTGGACTGTTGATGACCGAAAACATGTTGCCTAGTCCGACGAGTCTCGTTTCTAATTGTATCGTGCGGATGTACGGGTATGGAGACAACCTCATGACTCCAGCGACCCTGCATGTCAGCAGGGGACAGTTTCAGAAGGAGAATGTTCATGCTGGCGGAAGCTCTGTAATGGTGCAGGGCGTGTGCAGCTGGTGTGATATGGGACCCCTGATACATCTAGATACGACTCTGACAGGTGACACGTACGTAAGCATCGTGTCTGATCACTTGCATCCATTCATTTCCATTGAGCATTCCGACGGACTTTGGCAATTCGAGCAGGACACTGCGAACCCCACAAGTGCAGAATTGCTACGGGGTGGCTCCAGGAACACTGTTCTGAGTTTAAACACTTCCGCTGGCCACCATATTCTTCATATATGAACATTATTGAGCATATCTGGGATGCCTTGCAAACTGCTGTTCATAAGAAATCTCCACCCCCTCGTACTCTTACGGATTTACGGACAGCTCTGTAGGATTCATGGTGTCAGTTCCCTCCAGCACAACTTCAGACATTAGACGAGTCCACGCCAAGTCGTGTCGCAGCAGTTCTGAGAGTTCGCGGGGACCCTGCACGATATCAGGCAGGTGTACCAATTTCTTGGACTCTTCATTGTATAAGCTCCTTGACTTTTGAACTAAGTTGTATTTATGAAAATGCTTCTATTGTTTGATATGGTCTATATAAAACGATTCAACGTAATGATTGCAATGAGTATACAACTCTCTACGTGTTTAATCCGTAGTTCCATACTAATGTCAATCAGAAACCCATTGCATTTTAGCCGGTGAGCGTAACATGTCTCTTACTTAAACGAAAATGCAGCGCCGAAGTTGCGTCAAATAAAAACACTTGTACCAAGCGTCCGAACTCCCCGTGCAGGGTCTTCCGCTCAATGAAGCTATAAACACATTTCTACATCTACATCTACATTTATATTCCGCAAGCCACCCAAGGGTGTGTGGTGGAGGGCACTTTACGTGCCACTGTCATTACCTCCCTTTCCTGTTCCATTCGCGTATGTTTCGCGGGAAGAACGACTGCCGGAAAGCCTCCGTGCGCGCTCGAATCTCTCTAATTTTACTTTCGTGATATCCTCGGGAGGTATAAGTAGCGGGAAGCAATATATTCGATACCTCATCCAGAAACGCACCCTCTCGAAACCTGGACAGCAAGCTACACCGCGATGCAAGCGCCTCTCTTACAGAGTCTGCCACTTGAGTTTGCTGAACATCTCCGTAACGCTATCACGCTTACCAAATAACCCTGTGACGAAACGCACCGCTCTTCTTTGGGTCTTCTCTATCTCCTCCGTCAACCCGACCTGGTACGGATCCCACACTGATTAGCAATACTCAAGTATAGGTCGAACGAGTGTTTTGTAAGCCACCCCCTTTGTTGATGGACTACATTTTCTAAGAACTCTCCCAATGAATCTCAACCTGGCACCCGCCTTACCTACAATGAATATTATATGATCATCCCCCTTCAAATCGTTCCGTACACATACTCCCAGATATTTTACAGAAGTAACTGCTACCAGTGTTTGTTCCGCTATCATACAATCATACAATACAATTCCTTCTTTCTATGTATTCGCAATACATTAAATTTGTCTATGTTAAGGGTCAGTTGCCACTCCCTGCACCAAGTGCCTATCCGCTGCAGATCTTCCTGCATTTCGCTGCAATTTTCTAATGCTGCAACTTCTCTGTATACTACAGCATCATCCGCGAAAAGCCGCGTGGAACTTCCGACACTATCTACTAGGTCATTTATATATATCGTGAAAAGCAATGGTCCCGTAACACTCCCCTGTGGCACGCCAGAGGTTACTTTAACGTCTATAGACGTCTCTCCATTGAGAACAACATGCTGTGTTCTGTTTGCTATAAACTCTCCAATCCAGCCACACAGCTGGTCTGACATTCCGTAGGCTCTTACTTTGTTTTCCGGAATCCATTTTGATTCCTACAGACTAGATTCTGGGTTTCCAGAAATGACATGCTACGCGAGCAAAAAACATGTTCAGTTCTACAACAGATCGATGTCAGAGATATATGCCGATAGTTTTGCGCATCTGCTCGACGACCCTTCTAGAAAACTGGAACTACCTGTGCTCTTTTCCAATCATTTGGATCCTTCCGCTCCTCTAGAGACTTGCAGTACACGGCTGTTAGAAGGGGGGCAAGTTCTTTCGCGTACTCTGTGTAGAATCGAGTTGGTATCCCGTCAGGTCCAGTGGACTTTCATTTCATTTTACTGATATGCGAGCGCTCCTGCGGGTGACAGCTAGTACACTATAATTGTCTCACCGAAATGTGCTATTCTGACGGCAAAAAACAGCCTTGTTCTTTTAAAAGAAAGCAGAGTCGAGGCCTATACTTCGGTTATTAATATTGCTAGACTACATTGCTGTATTTTTTTGTGAACACCTGGTCACCTTTCCTCTAGATGGTTACAAGTGTCTTTAACGCGTCAAAAGTAATTTGAGGAGAAAAATTTGGGTGCCTTTGTAAGGTGTCAGGCAAATCCAACACCTTCCATGAAAACCCTGACATGATAAGCAAATCCAGTAGCATGTCACATAGCTCCGAATAAATCGTGACATTAAATTAACCAAAGTAATACGAATAATGCCGAGCAAATGGATAGACAGAATTTCTGTAGGCGGAGCTTAAGGCTAACATTGAGACCCTGATTGGTCAGATGAAAACACAGCCAGATGGTTTTTTGTTAAACCAACTTCGGTAAATTGTAGTAAGGAGAAGTTAGGACAGAGTTGCTTCTGAGACAGCGAGGTGAGCGGAGCTGTGCTGCCCGCCGCCCCCTGACGAACACCGACAAGGTAATGAACGCACGCGATGCCGCATTTTTGAGCGCATAAGGCTTCACTCAGAACTGCAGAAGTCTCATCTGTTACATCCCCTTTACGTAATACTAGTGTCGATCGTCAATTAAAGCTCATGGTGTTCACATTTGCCACTTGAAGTAAAAATCTGAAACGCGATGATTTTTCTGTTATATAGTTATTGAGAAGCCACATCAGCCACTGTAATTTACGACAAGTTAGATAAGTAATTAAAGATAACTGAGGGTCATTGTAGACCATTTTGATAGTTTTCTCTCTTGTGAAACTTAATTCAAACCTAGATTATAGATGTGATATGGCATAGGTCATGCTTCAATCCATTGTAGAACTTGGAAACCCATTCAGGGAATATTCGTTCACATTTTTGTTGAACGCAGTTGGTTTTTACCATCCTGTATTAAAACGTTTCCCTTTATCAATAGTGCAATTTATAAACGATGTTTTATGAGTAGAATAAAATTTCCAATGGTAAACTTAACTGATTTTTCGACGTTATTTTACCAGCTAACTAAAAATAGGAAAGCCTGGAACCCCTTCCACTAAATTTAGTTAGTATTAAGATTCTTTTACAGGGAGTGCAGTGGAGCTGACACTGAAATCATTAAGTACTTGGTTATATCGTCGCTAGTCTCACTGAACTCTTCTGAATTCTACATGTCATGTGTGGTCTGGCGTCTCCTTACCAGCAACAGATCCCAGGTTCAAACTAGTCAATTCCCTAAAAAACACGCTCAGAGCGTCGTTGCGCGAAAGTGGTAGGGAGACACGATATAGAACAAACAGACACCATGCAGAATGTTTAGAAAATGGCGACCCTGCCAGGATGGTAAAATACCATGATTGAAAGTCGACCACATGCCTAACTAGGTCAGAAAAATATCCTGTTGAAAAATTTTCGTAATAAAAAAAAATTTTTTTCCTAAAGTTTTAAATACTCGAAAACAGTAGCTGCAGCGATAGATAGTAAGAAAGTGTCAGAGACAATAGCATAATTAATTTATAATAAGTTTATTGAAATTTGACAAAATAATAAAATGGCGGGCGTTCGAAACAAAGCTGTAATTCTGTCGTAAGCTTTTGGTCATGTTTTTTTGCAGTAACTAACGAAGAGGTTGAAATAAAAAATTAGCGTGTTACTCCCTGTGGACATGTCCGAGGAGTAATTCAGCCAAATTTCAGAAGATATCTTTATTAAAGTGCCTGCAATTCATTCCGTCAGCTTGAGATACAGTGCATTTCAGGCAGACGGAATGGATTGCAGGAACACTAATATATCTTTCTGAAATCTGGCTTTATTTCAAGCTGACGAAATGGACTACGGGCCCCTAATAAAGATATCGCTCTGAAATATGGCTGAATTACTTCACGGGCATGTCCACAACGAGTAATAGGCTATCTTTTTGTTTAAATTTATTCATCAATTATTGTAAGAAACGTCACCATAACACAAGACAAAACATCTTTGTTTCAAACGTCCGCCATTTTATTACATATTTCAAATTTTAAACGACTGTACAATTATTCATTGTGCACTAGCCTATAGATTAAGTAAATTGTTTGTTTCTGATTTCAGATATGCAGATCGCAGGACTTCCGTAATGGGCATATCTCATTTTTGACAGAGCAATTTTAACTCCTCGGATGGGGGGAATAAAAACGACTGAATTTCTTTTAAAAAATCAGAAAATGTGGTCCAAGAATCAATTAACAATGTACAAGAAGATTTACGTTGATTGTTTCGTTAGTTGTTCCAGAACAGAATCGTAAAAACCCCTTATTGTATAAGCTGCCTGAGGAGAAGGAACCATTAACCAGCCACGAGAAACCATATGAGCTACACTTCTAGATGATTTCACTCCAACTGGTAATATTGCGAACTCTCGTCGTCGAGACAACAGAGCGGCACGTGCAAATGTTTTGGCTGGTGTATAGCTCTGACGTCATGCCTCTGAGCAAAATTACGGTCTGCCCTTCCGCTCCTGGTGCGTCACGAGCTTGGCGCAGCCGTCTATATTAAGCGCCGCCACGCACTATTCGCGGGTGGGAGGCCAACGCGGACTTTGCAACGAGCTGCGGCGACCACGCGGTGCATGCGGCCAACGGCAGTGGCGTCCATCACCGCAGCTCGCTGCAGACGCTCCCCTATGTGAAACAGTAAAAATAAAAATATAAAAAATCGCTTTCTTCCTGTCCCCGTCCATCCACACTCCTCGATAGGAATTGGCACTGATGTGGGACGCTTCCTTGCTTTTATAGTAAACTATTTTCTTGACGGCAATCTCCAGTCACCTTCCACGTTGGCTGCCGTGAAGCATAAATTTATCCGGTAGATAAGCTCACAGGGTCCAAACTTAGTAACTTCCGTCCTAATAGAGAGGAAATTCTTCATGAGATTTGTTGAAACTTGCTATTCCCTCGGTGATGCTGTTCGAATAGAAAACTACAACAAATGCTGCCTCAATAACTACCAGACTTTTTAAAAAAATCAACAAATGCTGCCTCAATAACTACCAGACTTTTTAAAAAAATATTGAAGCAATCAGTTGCCCCCCCCCCTCCCCCCCGCAACATGAACCATGGACCTTGCCGATGGTGGGGAGGCTCCCTTGGCTCAGTGATCCAGATAGCCGTACCATAGGTGCAACCACAACGAAATGGAATCTGTTGAGAGGCCAGACAAACGTGTGGTCTCTGAAGAGGGGCAGCAGTCTTTTCAGTATGAGTGACTGATGAGTGACTGATCTGGACTTGTAACATCAACCAAAACAGCCTTGCTGAAAGAGGGGACCTTTTCAGTATGAGTGACTGATGAGTGACTGAACTGGACTTGTTACATCAACCAAAACGGCCTTGCTGAGCTGGTACTGCGAACGGCTGAAAGTAAGGGGAAACTACAGCCGTAATTTTTCCCGAGGCATGCAGCATTACGCTGTGGTTAAATGATAATGGCGGCCTTTTGGGTAAAACATTCCGGAGGTAAAATAGTCCCCCATTCGGATCTCTGGGCGGCGACTACTTAGGAGGACGTCGTTATCAGGAGAAACAAAACTGGCGGATCGAGCGTGGAATGTCAGATCCTTTAATCGGGCAGGTAGATTAGAAAATTTAAAAAGGGAAATGGATAAGTTAAAGCTAGATATAGTGGGAATTAGAGAAGTTCGGTGGCAGGAGGAACAAGACTTCTGTTCAGGCGAATACAGCGTTATAAATACGAAATCAAATAACGGTATTGCTATTGAATTTAATTGATGAAAGGAGAAAACATAAAAATGCAATTAATGAAGCAGGCGAAAAGGAGTACACACGTCTCAAAATGAGATCGACAGGAAGTGCGAAACAACTAAGCAGGGATGGGTAGAGGAAATGTAAGGATGTAGAAGCATGTGTCACTAGGGGTAAGATAGGTACTGCCTACAGGAAAATTAAAAAGACCATTGGAGAAAGAGAATCACCTGGATGAATATCAAGAACGCAGATGGAAAATCAGTCCTTAGCAAAGAAGGAAAAGCAGAAAGATGGAAGGAGTATATAGAGGGTCTATACAAGGACCATGTACATGAGGGCAATATTATGGAAATGGAAGAGGACGTAGATGAAGAGAAACAGGAGATATGACACTGCTCGAAGAATTTGACAGAGCACTGAAAGACCTGAGTCGTAACAAAGCCCCGGGAGCAGGCAACATTCCATTAGAGCTACTGATAGCTCGAACCTGCGACTGTAGCGGTCGCGCGGTTCCGTAATGAGAGTACTTGTACTGAGAGCTCAAAAAATACTTTTCACTTGATCCCTAAACATGTTGTTTTACTTCCTTGGGTGGCCTGTGCGAGGCGAGTATCGGAGGACGTGGCATACTGCGTTTCCGGTTGGGGGCTGCAATTCCCTGAATTCTGAGGGGTTCGTACAATAGGCTTAAGCGCCTGGTGGAACGACTGATGTCGGTCGAGTTTCGCCTATTGTATGCAGGACGAAACGACCTGCGAGACGTCTGAGTGTCGTCGCAGTTTATGTGTTTACCGTTCCCGCGCGTCCGGCGCGTCCGGCGCGTCCGGAACGAAGATTCCTGGCACCAACTGACTGCATTGTCCCCTTGATTCGGAGAAAACTTTGTGCCCTGCTGAGTGCGACTGTCTGGTACCGGATGGCCGGTGGTCTAGGCAGGTTGTTTTCGTAGCCGGTCAAACGGCAAGTTCAGTGCCCTCAGCTGAGTAGCAGAGGCATGATTGGTCAACTTAAACTGAGGCTAGTTGACTTCATAAAGCCCTGCTCTAAATTGGAGGGAACGGTCACTATTGGCGTGAATGATGTTCTGAGACAGTGTGGGGGAATTTTGGAATCAGGACTGAATGCTGATTCGTGGTTTTTCGAGGAGAGTAGGGAGTAGAGCAATGTTGGCTTCGCTCTTGCGTTGCGCGGGCAGGGGATTCAGGATCTGATCTTCCTCGGAGTGAGACGGTCTTGCGACGTGGTCGCTCGTTTTCGGAAGAACTTAGAATTCTCAGATAGCCTCCGCGGCCAGGGGTTGACACAGAGTTGCTGCACGGCAGAAGTCAGCTCCTACATCAACAGGACGCTGCCTACCGACGACGTGCTGGAGATTTCAGTACTGGTACAGTATTTCATGGCTTCGGCATTGTAGGTCCTTATCAATTTTATACTGTACCCCTCAGAAGCATGCGCTCTCGCTTTGCTACAAGTCCACCTTGCTTGTTTCTCCATGTGTACCCATTTGAGCTCTCACTACTAATTGCAATATGCTATATAGTCGGGAGATTAATATTTGATTCATTAGGACCTCCGGTCATTATCGTCAATCTATTCCATCACGGGGAGTAGGAGCCCCATGTTCTCGAGCCAACTCTTATTCTCATAATATTTCAGTATACCCTATCCTTTAACTTACTGTGTGTGTCAACAATCACGTGCATTTATGTTCTGATATATAATAAATCTCATTGTAATATTTAATCCGCATATCATTTCGTAGATGTAGGCAGAATCCCATTTCCTGTTGTTTATTGTGATAAAGTACTCTTTTTTGAGAAGATTACGATTTTTATTAAATTATTGTGAGTGTGCACTCCTTATTTTACCAACTAGCAGTGTCCACCATCATTTCCTTCCGTTACCGTTGCGCGCATAAGTAATTAGCTGGTAGATAAGGAGGGGGTCGAGTGCATGTCTCGTTCTCATGCAGAATTCGTCTGAATTAAAGAGGTACAAACTCTTCTCCACCTCGGCACCTCGCAGCTTATCAACCCCATTTTGTTGGATGCATTCAACAAGACAATTGAATTTTTTTATTATTATTTTTCCAAACCTTGTATTCATGACTTTCTCTATCACGTTCGCATCCAACGTGTTATGTTTCTTCGTAGGAGCTCTAGAGTTCTGTTTTCTCTGTTGTCTCTTGTAATATTTTGAGCATTGTTAGAGCATCTTATTTTTCCTTGCTTAACAATCCCAAATCAACAGCTAACGCTAAGCACTCTACCTTCCAACCCTGCCTCTTTGGATCTAAACAGGTTCCTCCTACTCTTTCTTTCGTGGCTTCCTTGCATGTTCTCATTATCTTCTCTAGGACGGTGTTAAACAAAGTTGGTGATAGTCCCTCTCCGTGCCTAACTCTACATCTGCATCTACATCTGTATTCCGCAAGCACCTGAGGATGTGTGGACGACGATACTTCTGGCACAATTAAATGATCCACCTTCCCTGTTCCACTGGTGAGTATTGCGTGGAAAGAATGATTTTTGGTACGCCTCTGTATTAGCTCTAATTTCTGTAATTTTCTCAGTGTGGTCAAATCGAGAGACGTATGTGGGAGCAAGTAAATGTTGTCCGACTCTTTCCGGCAAGTATGTACTTTCTCGAAATTTCAATTGCAATCCTTTCCGTAGAGCGCCGTGTGTCTCGTGTAGCGTCTTTCACTGAAGCTTGTTGAGTATCTCTGTAGCGCTCTCACGAGGACTAAACGATCCCGTGACGCAATGCGCAGCTCTTCGTTGGACCTCCTCTGTCTCTTCTATCAGCCCTACCTCGTCTTATTCTCCTGTGTTAATCGCAGTAGGCTCGAAAATATCCCCATGAAATTTTACCTTTGAGGCGGTTTCCACTAGCGTTTGTTTTTTAATTCCCCTAGTTTCTCCATCTATTCCGAATTCTTTCAAAACGCCAGAGCGTCTGCCGGTCAGTCGAGTCATATGCTTTATTAACATCAATGGACACATATACTCTAACTCTTATTGCTCTTACGCTGAGAATGCTTTCCAGGCACGATCTTCCTTTCCTGAAATCTCCTTGGTATTTGCCTATTTGATGATCCAGTGCTTTCTCTTTTATGTTTAATTTGAATTTGGAAAGTACTTTGTAAAAAAGTGGTAATAACGAGATTCCTCGGTGTTCTTGAGGCCGGTGCGGTGTCCCTTCTTATGGAATGGGTGTATAAGGGCACATTTCTAGTCACTGACTGTTGTTTCTTTTTCCGAGATAACACAAATTACATGATGCAAATTATCTGCTGTTTTATCCCTTCTACGTGTAAGCATCTCGACTACTATTCCATCCTCGCCAGGCACTTTGTTGTGTTTATAGTTCTTTGCTGTATTTTTTCAATTTCTATGAGTCTCGGTGGTTGTCACTGAGGTTTTGCGTTTGACTTGAGAGGCTCCTCGCAGTTCAGAAGAATGCTGAAATGATGAGCCCTAAGTTGGCAGTTGTCTTCGTTACTAAATGCTTAAGTACGACCGTGCCTTTTGAAATAAGATTGTAGCATGTTTAGCAGTTTGATTTTTTCAGCATATTGAACAATAGTAAAACAACAAAGATCTAGGAAAGAAGAAAAACAGGATCTAAAAATGAAATACAACAAATCAAATTTTACCGTTATAAACTTCTAAAATATGTAGGCAGAAAGAAGCATGCGGACAGAGGACATTGGCTCATTAATATAACTTACTGAGAGAAATGAATCGTCTTAACTGAACCGTTTATACTGCCTTTCTTGGGACACAGGAGGACAGTTTCAGTATCAGAAACGGCCATTGGGTAACTGATCTGGAAGAGAAGGACGCGTTTTGATTCAAGGCAAATGTGTAACGTATAGGGCCTGGCATTCCAGGTGATGGGTTTACACATTGATATATTAACTTCTCGTAGCCAGCGTTCGCAATGTAAAAATTCTGTAGAAGACATCATGCTCGCCTTTGAGTGTAAGAGTCTTTATTTGAACAACTCACTATTGCAATTCTGTTCTTATGGGCATTGTGAAGTGGAAATAATTATGCTTTGGCACATGTCAAAACCTAAAAATCATCTGACACATCTGCATGTCTTCATCACATTTGTGTGTTGTGTTTTTAACTAAAAGACTTGTCAGTATTAGACGAGAGTGAAGGTAGGTATCGGAAACGTGTCGGGAAGAACCTCCGATCAAGTTCAGCAGTAGCAGGCAGCGAAGCGAAGAGAGTCAACCAATTTCGGTCGTCCTTTTTTGGTTGTAGTCTTGATAAAAATTCCTTCTAGACTAGGATGCCTGCCGTTGCTGCTAAAGGCATACTACAGCATACAATAGTACAACAGCGCAGTGCTCCACTCCCATCACACTGTGACCTTTGGTACATTCAAAGCTCTGTAGCCAACACGTCAGATGCGTTTGTTAGTACATCAGGTTGGGTACAAGTGCGTCAGTATTCATTAGGATGCTTGATTATAGCTGTAATTACTAGATACTTGTACATTACAACAATACATTATTGGTTTACTGTTACATTGTCGTAATGACAACATATTTCTCATTTGTTACAGGTGAGTACAAATTCATCCTTGACGTTACCACTTTGGGGAGAGGTAAGGAGCGTTACTTCAATTATTGCATCTGTTTCACCTCTCACACAGCGAGATTGCCTGGATCTGATCTTTCTAATATAGTCGAAACCAGTAAACCACCTATTCCATAAGGAAATGAATTCCTATGTATGAAACAGCTTCAAATGCTTGACTGCAGATGAGTTAATGTGCTAAATATTTGACGTTAAACATTGCAAGGCGACCCAGGCTTAAATGAATTGTAAGCCTGGCAGGCATCGAAAAAATTATGGAAACTTATGAATACAAAAAGTGGCACGAATCACAACTACTTTCATTTATTTTGGTAAAATTATTAACAAAACAAATGACAAACAGTGGCAACATGAATGTAATAAGACCTTGGTATGTCTGACATAGGGGTCGGGAGAAATACACTAATAATCGTGCAAGTGAATTAATTGTAGTTGCAAGTGCTCTGTAACTGTCGTAATGTTAACCGAAAACAGATAGTACTGCAGAAGGGGATACATCACACCTATCGTTGAAGTTAAAAGCACTGACTGGAAACGCAAATCTTCAAGTAATTGAAATGTTATAAAATTACTTTAGTTTCTCTGTATATCATCCCGCGGATGCGGGTCGATCTCACCATAGTACTGTAGGTGGAGGCTGAAGAGTTTGCAAAATCATTCACGGGCGGTACAAAGGACCTCGCCCAAGATAAAATGCAAATCAGTCCAAAATATCTCTAAGCGCTTGATGTATCAGCTCTGTCAGCAGTATTCGGCGGCAACCAAGTCGAAGACAGAGGTTCAGATGAAGCTGATGTTGAAGGAGAAGTTGAATTTGACGATGAAGAAGGAAAGGAAGTGACTTCTGATCGAATGTTTATTAATTACTTTTGAATACATTATGGGAGTGACAGTGATCAATGTGTTACAAATATTTACTATTAAAAACAGTCTTGATCACAATTTATTTATTAATAAATAAATCGTGATTAAGGCTGTTTTTAATAGTAAATGAATGTTTATTAAATTGAAACCTTGCATTGTCATTTTTGCATTTCTTACTGATTCCGATTGGCTGGACTCCAGATTTTCCGAGCGCCAACCAATAAAAGTGCTCCTTACAAGGGAAACTCTCCATTGTACCTCCCTCATATTTAGTGGTAAGAGGGCACAATGGACAGCCCGTTAGAACCTGATCACAGATGAAGCATGAAAACAGGCAGAAGGTGTACTGAACTCCGAAAAATAAGCAAAATAGGAACAGTGAACGGTCAAAGGACAAGAACTACAAAAAATGGCTCTAAGCACTATGGGGCTTATCATCTGAGGTCATCAATCCCCTAGACTTAGAACTACTTAAACCTAACTAACCTAAGGCCGTCACACACATCCATGCCCGAGGCAGGATTCGAACCTGCGACCGTAGCGGTCGCGCGGTTCCAGACTATAGCGCCTAGAACCGCTTTTTTTGTAACCGTATATATTTATTTAAATATATTAACAACGATACATTTAGAAAAAACATATCATTCTATTAACCTATTATATTCCTAGAATTGGTTAACATTCTGTCGTTTTATAGGTTTTCGTTTCTATATTCTATTCTTTTTTGTTTTTCTCTTATTGTTGTTCCATGAACCCTTTTACATGGCCATTTGTCGTCCTTTTTTTTTTTTTTTCTTTGGTAAAGCATTGCAGGACAGGCATAATAATTTATACGTAGCATCGACACATTGATTTTGAGTTCATGTTTCTGTATGTCATGCACTTGTAATGCCACAGGAACATTGTGCATTCTGGTTTGATCTCTTCCTCTAGTTTGCCGTACTAGGTGGGACAGTATGAGGGAAAACATCAGCATGATAGATGGAGCAGAAGTGGAATTTTTTTTTTTTTTTTTTTTTTTTTTGCAAATACTACAGATTATACATAAATTGAAGAAGAAAGAAGAATATGTCATATTATATAAGAGAAGCAGAAAGGAAAGTGTGAGTAAACAATATAAATTTTGTAGGGCACATAGTAAAGGAAATCATGCAAAAAAAAAAAAGAAAAATTATGGGTAGTTGGCACTTTCCAAAAGTAATGCTTGTATCCTAGACAATATACTACAAACAATGAAAAAAAAAACACTGTTAGTACTACTGGGCATACTTTTGACATTGATTTGGCTGCGAGCATGACAGATGTTTGGTAAGAAGCACTTTGTATCACTGATTTCACTAAGAAGAAACACTTCAGACTACTATACTTCACTATTTGAGGCGAGAGGAGAAAGCACTTTATCTTTTCTGTTGCACTTATTCACTATCACTGCACATTTTCTTCTTGTGGTGAGTGTGGTGAGATGGCTGGTGATGATGCTAAGGGTCACAGGCTGGGGAGGAGTCTGGCGATCGCTGTCTGCAGTGAAATCTGCAGGAAGTTTCTGAAGTTCTCGCGGTAGCGCCTGTGCTGCTGGGCCATTTTCTTCTTCTCCCAGAGGTCCTCGGGAAGGCCAGCTGGTCGGTGTGCCGTTATGGCGAGGTCCAGGGAGTCGCCAGTCGCTTGGGTCGTGGAAATGGGTTGCAGTCTGGGGCGGTGATTGTTTCTACTGTGATGCTTCGCGGCGCCGTTCTATTGATGTGGGCCACCATCTGCTGGCACGCTTCCCATATGTTGGTGGCATTCCCGCAGGTGAATCGGTGCTCGAGGGTGTCGGTCATGGCACATACATCGCACTTGTCAAAATGGTTCAAATGGCTCTGAGCACTGTGGGACTTAACTTCTGAGGTCATCAGTCCCCTAGAACTTAGAACTACTTAAACCTAACTAACCTAAAGACATCACACACATCCATGCCCGAGGCAGGATTCGAACCTGCCACCGTAGCGGTCGCGCGGTTCCAGACTGAAGCGCCTAAAACCGCTCGCGCACTTGCCACTTGCGACGAGTTTTATCTCCGCCAGTCTTTAGTTGGTTGGTACCGTTCTGTTGACCATTTTGTACCATGTGTCCTTCACATGTTTAGGCAAAACGTTTTCCGAGACGTTTCCCCATTATGTTTCCAATTGTACTGCTGGAGTTTGAGTTCAATTTTGTTTTTTGCCAGCTTCCCCCTGACGGCCCAGTATATTCTCTTGGCTGTTCTGTGGCTGGGGTTCGCCACGGCGTCCGTAACGTAACTTTTTTGGCGTAGTGCAGCCTGACGTGTCGCATTCTGAAGAGGATGTGCCTCGTTTCGACCGGCGCTTTTTCTGATGCGAGCTTGTATCCTGCAGTTATCTTGGCTGTGACGCAGTCAGGGTTATTGTCCTGGATGGCGAGCGTTCGTTTTAGTAGAAGGGCTGCACATTTGGTCTTTATATCAACCATACCTAGTCTCCCTTATTTCGTTAGCAGCGAGCACGTTGCTTGCGCCACTTTTAATATATTTCGACACCACAACAGGAAGTACACTGCGCTCGTAAGTGCTCGCGCAATTTCGGTCGGAATACTTAAGATTTGCGCCAGGTACCATGCTTTCGACAGGATCATCGTGTTTATCAGGTCTATTTTCTGGTAGATTGTTAGTTTCCGGTTCGCATGCTGTCTGGAGAGACCCCTTATGGCGTGTAGCACATCTCTCCAGTTGTATGCGGCCATTCTAAGTGGACAAGACTGTATAAATATTCCAAGAACTTCATGGCTTTCTGCTATTTTGTACCACCGCCTGTCTGGTTTGAATCGTTGATTCCCTATCGGCAGTAGTACTGTTTTCTTGGGTTTCCTGATCTTCAGTAAAGATGCCTAGGTCGTCAGCGTAGGCTATACACGCTATTGCTTTGTCTCCTACGGAGAATCCTCTGATGTCATTCGTGAGTTTCCGCAGCAGTGGGTCCAGTGCTATAGCGAACAGAGCCATTGACAATGGACAGCCTTGTCCAGTTTTATCTGTTTTGTTTTCCAATCATTGATTATTACTGTCGATCTCGCAGTACTTAGTATCTTCTGAATGATTGTGATGAATTTTTGACGAAACCCGAGTCTGTTAGTGTCTCTACGAGGTATTTGTGATGGATCCTGTCGAAGGCCTTGTTAAAGTCCACCGAAATTATGGCACCTGCGCTTCTGGTGGTGGCTGCCTGTACTATTATGTCCCTGTAGGTGCATGTGGCGTCAAATATATTTTTCCCTGGTACCGCACATATTTGCCACGGACTGATGACTTTCCTCATCGCCGATTTCAGGTTGTTTGCGATGCATTTCGCTATTCTTCTTCGCCGATGGATCACTTAGGACCACGCTTAATCAACATTTATTGGCCTTCCTTTTGCCCAGTATTCCTTCATAAGCAACGAATGGGCTAGCTTTCGTTGCGTAGACCACGTATGTCGGTTAGTTTTTCTCTCTTCTATCTCAAAACCCCGTGTGTTTGTGATTTATACGATTTCATTTCTGTCATGTAGATGTGGAGACCCTAATTCTCTCAGGTCTTTTTCCGTCTGTTTCTACCAGTTCGGTCTTGTAGTTTTCTTCTTTAAAAATGTATGGATTTTGTGCGTTAACCTGTTTGAGTCCATTCTTTCTAAATGCCCCGTGAATTGGATTCTTCTCATGCGCATAGTGTCTGTTGTTTTGGAGATATTTTTATATATTTCTGCATTGTGTGTTGGATAATGCACACCATCTTTAGTTCTTGGTCCTAGGATTTTCCTTATTATTTTACGTTCTTTCACTTCTAATTCCCCTTTTAATGTTCTGTGTTGAAGTTTAGTGTCTCAGATGCGTAGAGAGCTTCTGGTTTAATTACTGTTGTGTAGTGTCGTGTTTTGCAGTTCCACGAGAGAATCTTTTTGATGTAAACGTTTTTTGCTAACTGAAACGCCGTCTCCAATTTCTGGACTCTTGATCTGACATTTCGTTATTATTTTATAGTCTGCGTTGAGGAGCGTAATCGGACGAAACTCCTCAATGCGGCGGGCGGCATTCTTCTTAGGGATGAGGGTTATGGTCCCTTCGGTCAGTCCACTGCACTGCACTCCTAGCACGTCCCAATATGCGAGGTAGAACTCGAGTGGGATGCCGTTGGCGCCGGGTGCTCTTTCTCTGGCGCTGGTCTTCATCGTTTCTTTGACGTCGTCCTCGTCGACATTTTCTGTCAGCAACGTCCTGTCTGCGTCTGTCAGTACGCTCCTCGTCTGTTGCAGAATTTCAGCAATTGCCGTGTCATCTGTCGCTTCTCGACGGAACATGTCTCGGAAATAGTCTTCGATGTGTTTTGTTAATTCCGTTTTAGTCGTGAGCGTCTTCCCCTGCTTGTCCTGCAGCTCACTTACGCGGTTTCCTGCGGCTCTCTCCCTTCCCCTGTTTAGGTGGTGCGTGGTGAGTGGCTCTTCATCCACCTCGCCATCTGTTTTGCTCCTGGTGAGGATGCCTCTTATTTGCTGTTTCTTTATTTGAAGGAGTTTTGCCTTGATTCTCCTTACTCGCGGCAGGTATTGCTGGTCGTCTGCTAGTGCGTCGAGTGCGTCTTTCAGGCACTGCTGGTAGAACTCGGCCGTGGTTCGCCTCCAGAATGACTTTTCCGGGCTGTATCTTATCAACAGGCTGCGCATTGTAGGCTTCGCTCGTGCCAGCCACCACTCGGTCGTGCTGCTGTAGTGTGCGCGCTGCACCAGACATTCTTGCCACGTTTCCGCTATTTTCTTGCGCAGTTCCGCATCCTGCAGGTGTTCTGTATTTAGCTTGCATGTGCTTCTTGTGCTCACGGTCTTTCCTTTCTGGAGATGCAGGCTGCATTCGTAGCTGCAGTGGTCCGAAAAGATGACGGGATAGACTTGGACGTGCGCAACATTTTCAGTTGCTGCTCTGCTGACGTATATACGGTCCAGTCTGCTTTTACAATTTTTGTGCCGGCCTGAGTGGCCGAGCGGTTCTAGGCGCTACAGTCTGGAACCACGCGACCGCTACGGTCGCAGGTTCGAATCCTGCCTCGGGCATGGATGTGTGTGATGTCCTTAGGTTAGTTAGGTTTAAGTAGTTCTAAGTTGAGGGGACTGATGACCTCAGCAGTTAAGTCCCATAGTGCTCAGAGCCATTTGAACCATTTTTGTGACGGTATGTAAATTCGGTGTGTGTTGGATGGAGAAGGCGCCACGAATCTTCTATTTTCAGTCGTCGGATCAGTTCTTGCAGTTCTAGGCATATGTTTGGTACGGGCATTAGATCTTCAGCTGCGGCGACACAGTTAAAATCTCCTCCAATGATGACGTTATTGTTCTGTATCAGCAGTTCGGCTACTTCTTCGTTATAGAAGGTGCTTCTTGCTCGCTTGTTGCGTGTGCCAGACGGTGCGTATATGTTGATAAAAGAGCGTCTCTTCTATGTTTAGCGCTATTCCTCGGCCGCTTGACAACATTTTAGTCCCGCCAAAGTCGACCCCGTTCCGTACCATTATTGCCGTACCGCATTGGGATTCTGGGTCTATGTTTGTGATTGTCGCATATCCTGGTATCTGGTCTATTTCTGTCGTAACCACTTCTTGCAATAGTGCAACGTCCGTTCTTCTCTGGCGTAGGAAGTCCGCGAGGGATCGAATTTTTAATGGTGTGCTCATTTTATTTATGTTAACCGT
The DNA here is from genome assembly GCF_021461395.2 of Schistocerca americana. Taxonomy (NCBI): domain Eukaryota; kingdom Metazoa; phylum Arthropoda; class Insecta; order Orthoptera; family Acrididae; genus Schistocerca; species Schistocerca americana. The sequence goes on from NC_060124.1 coordinate 392,699,237, forward strand.
GGCAACTTTATAGGTTGTATTTGCCTGCCTGCTCATTTGGTTTATCAGTCGGTGCTGTAGTCTGTGTCCATGTGGACATCTCTCTGGCTGTTTTCTCTTCGGTCCTATGACAAGCTGGGGCTGCGTCTTTTCTTGTTTTTATTTGGGGGTTTGTTTACCATTTTCGTCGTTTGTGTCTGTTCGTCGTCTGTATTTTGTTGTTTTTTCGTTTTGTCACCGCTTCCCCTGGTGGAGGACTTTGCGGTGACGTCGTCGTTTTGGTTGAGCTTTAAGGGAGGGGAGGGGGGGGGGGGGGTAGGACGTCGAACGGGCCTTCTTGGAGCAGAAGATCCACCACAGGACATTTTAATTTCCACTGTCTATACTTTTACGAATAAATTCATAAAACTTTGTCAGCATGACCAGGAAGGATTGAGGATTCACACTCATAGCAGTGGAAGTCCAAAAACATAACAAAATCAATTTTGTTTTACATGTGAAAGTACATGATTTTTTACTTACTATTGAATTTCTGAAAAAATGAATGTGGTTACATTTTAAATTTCATGTTTAGAAAAAACTCAAATTTTATAGTTAATTATCTCAATTTTACCACAGTTTTCAATAGATTTCGAAAATTTTAGAGTTTCATATACCTGTAAGTATGGTTTGTATGCTGTGCAAAATTCATCGAAGAATCTCCCTTACTTATGAAGAAAAGTGTGCCTATAGCAACAAATGCAGCCAATAGTAAGTGAAAAAGGTAAAATTTCAAATGTAAAAAAAAAAAAGAAAGTTATTTTCATATATTTTTGAACTTCCACTGCTATGAGTGTAATCTTGAATCCTTTCTGGTCATTCTGACAAAATTTTATGAATTTATTCGTAAAAGTATAGACAGTGGAAATTGAAATGTCCTCTGGTGGCTCTCCTGCTCCAAGTAGTCCCGTTTGACGTCCTACCCCCCTTAACACCTTTGTCAGGTGGTTACTCTTCTCCTTTATCCACTGCTCGCACGTCTGCTCCACGGTCGGGACGATGCTCCCGCCTGCGGGTGTCGTCGCGTCGATTTGCATGTTTTCGGTGGCCTGCTCCTCTTGCAGTTCCTGCTGCACGCCGGCCGCGGTGGTCTAGCGGTTCAGGCGCTCAGTCCGGAACCGCGCGACTGCTACGGTCGCCGGTTCGAATCCTGCCTCGGGCATGGATGTGTGTGATGTCCTTAGGTTAGTTAGGTTTAAGTAGTTCTAAGTTCTAGGGGACTGATGACCACAGATGTTAAGTCCCATAGTGCTCAGAGCCATTTGAACCATTTTCCTGCTGCACCTGTTGTGGCGCGCGCTCGGTAATCGGCTGACCTTGCTGCTCCGCCTCGTCGCTAATCTGGCTTTTATTATTCTTTTCCCGCCGGCTGGCCCATAGCGGGGGGGCGGTTCACCACCAACCGGGAGGGAGGCGGAGGACAGTACGGCCGCCGCCGTTGTCTCCGCCCCGGCTGGGCTGCCGTTGCCGCGTTCTCCTGCGACGTGCCCTTAGCGCTAGGATTTCACCCGGAACAAGTCCCGCCCATTCACCCCCCTCCATGCCTATCCGTAGTGTAAGGCCCTCCCCTAAACAGCCGCCAGTTCCGCGAACTGGAAGCTACAGCGAAGTTGCTATCGTCTCAGTCCAACACACGTTAGACTGCGATGAAATTCAGTAATGATAAGAAATTGAAGTTTTTCTGGATAGTAATATAATATGAATGTGTATTAATAAAGAAATAAAAATATTTATAGAGAATTGAAAGCATCGCCAGCAAGAGAAAACAAAAAAATAACGTGATGTTATTTAAGGGCAATAATGACAAATTTTCATTAACTAACTCATTTATTATAATACGTTCATTTGAGGGATACAACAGAGCAAACATACGATGCGAAAACAATGGTCTTCAATCTGTTATGTTGGTAGTAAAACCACGGAAGCAGTCGAATAACTCTGCTGTCTAAAATCAACATTATACAGATATAAGTCAAAGTCGTTTTGTTTATGTAGGCCCTCATAGTAGCTCACGAACATTAAAGAATATAAGAATACCGTAAAGTAGATATGCTTAATGAAAGCAGTAAGATATTTGCTTAAATGTCATATTTCGTTAGTATTTGTATGGGTAATGGGTGAATTTTAACTTGTAAATTCTTTCAGTGCCATCCCTGCGCATTATAAACGAGGTTATAAAGAATTGTGGCTGTTTCTGTGTGATTAGTGTCCTATATGCAGTTGAAAACGTTTCAGGAAAATAATCTGTCGTTATTCTCTGCCCTGTCTGTTTTTAACCAACAGATTTATTAATTTCGTAAATGTCATTCAAACCATTTTTACAAATAATAATGATGATGATATGTTTGTTTGTCACGGAGTAGCTATGGAGGAAATGCATGCTGCAGTGTTTCACATATGTAAAACGTCCTTCATGCGGTGCAAAGTAATTTTGATGCCCTTTGGAAGTATAGTGAACATTGGTGCTTGTTTCACATATATTGTCTGAGTCCTGAAACTGAAGTGTCAAGTATACTGTGGTTCCACTTTCTCCAAGCAATTTATTCTTTTAGGGTACGGTTTTCCAGTTTTAGTTTTGGGTGCTTTTTTTCGCATAGAAGCATGTTTGTTCATAGGCTGTTCATGTGAATACTGAGTTCTCGTATTTAAAGAATTCATTGCTAACTTGTTTTCTCTTATGTTTGCTGTGGAAGTAGCTGGCACAGCTGAGACCATGCCTTCTAACTATCTGGCAAAATTTAACACCTAAGAAGATATTAATTTAACATTCACTCCAAAAAGTCTGAACATTATGTCTGTTTGCATAATCTATTGTAAATCTATTTCACACGCAATACACGATGAAACACTTTTAACAAGCAAAACACTTTACACGCGAAATATGTTAAATAAATCGGCTAAAAGAACAATGCTCTACCGCAACGTGCAGCCGAACGCGGAAACCACATGGGTCAACTGAAACGATGCCCAGTCCACGAACAAAGACTGGGAAAACCGGGGGTGAACCGGTGGCCGGTGGGGGTGAGTGCCGGGGGTGAACCGGTGGCCGGTGGGGGTGAGTGGGCGGGACTTGTTCCGGGTGAAATCCTAGCGCTAACGATTCCTTCTCCACGTGCTCCTGCGGCTGTGTCTGCTGTGGCGCGTCCGCGTCCCTAATCGGGGGAAATTCGGCAGCGTGATTCTGTGCTCTGCCAGAGTACGTATCTTCTCTGGACAGCTGTACTGGTCTTTTTCGCCAGCATTCATTTCTCATATGTCCTGTAGCGTGACAGATGGAGCACGTCTGCGGCTGTCCGGTATACGAGACGAAACCCCTGTGCCCACAAACGTTAATGAATGACGGGATACGTTTTCTGAGGTCCATTTTTACCGTTCGGACGCCCAAGTCCATCTGTATTCGGTAGGCACTCCCCCATTTTTCTCTTGTGAGTGATCTGGTAGCCACGAACAGACCAGACCTCATCGACGGTGTCAGTGTTGAGACAAAGATTAGGGATCATGATGTTGTCATTACGACTATGGTTACGAAAGTTAAAAAGTCGGTCAAGAAGGCTAGGAAAGTATTCTTACTAGAAAGAACAAATAAGCAGTTGTTAGCATCCCACTTAGTAAATGAATCGACTTCAAATGGTTCAAATGGCTCTGAGCACTATGGGACTCAACTGCTGAGGTCATTAGTCCCCTAGAACTTAGAACTAGTTAAACCTACCTAACCTAAGGACATCACAAACATCCATGCCCGAGGCTGGATTCGAACCTGCGACCGTAGCGGTCTTGCGGTTCCAGACTGCAGCGCCTTTAACCGCGCGGCCACTTCGGCTGGCCGAATCGACTTCATTTACTTACAGTACGATGGACGTGGAAGAATAATGGGCAAATTTTAAACACATTGTAAATCACGCATTGGAGAAGTATGTGCCGAAAAAGTGGGTTATGGACGGAAAACCCACCGTGGTTTAACAGCGCAATCCGGAGAATGCTCAGGAAGCAAAGACAGTTGCACTCGCGGTACAAGAAAGATCGGGAGAAGGAGGACAGGCAAAAGTTAGTAGAGATTCCTGCTGCTGTAAAAAGAGCGATGCGCGAAGCATACTGCCACTACCACCGTCATACCTTAGCAAAAGATCTTGCTGGAAACCCAAGGAAATTCTGGTCTTACGTAAAATTGGTAAGCGGGTCGAAGGCTTCCATCCAGTCAATCACTGATCAGTCTGGCCTGGCAACGGAAGACAGCTAAACGAAAGCTGAAATTTTAAATTTAGCATTTGAGAAATCTTTCACGCAGGAGGATCGTACAAACATACCGCCGTTTGAGTCTCGTACAGATTCCCGTATGGAGGACATAGTGATAGACATCCCTGGTGTTGTGAAGCAGCTGAATGGGTTGAAAATAAATAAATCGCCAGGTCCTGATGGGATTCCAATTCGGTTTTACAGAGAGTACTCGACTGCATTGGCTCCTTTCTTAGCTTCCATTTATCGCGAATTTCTTGCCCAACGTAAAGTCCCGAGCGACTGGAAAAAAGCGCAGGTGACCCCTGTATATAAGAAGGGTAGAAGGACGGATACTCAAAATTACAGACCAATATCCTTAACATCGGTTTGTTGCAGGATTCTCGAACATATTCTCAGTTCGAATATAATGAATTTCCTTGAGACAGAGAAGTTGCTGTCCATGCATCAGCACGGCTTTATAAAGCATCGCTCCTGCGAAACGCAACTCGCCCTTTTTTCACATGATATCTTGCGAACCATGGATGAAGGGTATCAGACGGATGCCATATTCCTTGACTTCCGGAAAGCGTTTGACTCGATGCCCACTGCAGACTCCTAACTAAGGTACGAGCATATGGGATTGGTTCCCAAGTATGTGAGTGGCTCGAAGACTTCTTAAGTGATAGAACCCAATACGTTGTCCTCGATGGTGAGTGTTCATCGGAGGTGAGGGTATCATCTGGAGTGCCCCAGGGAAGTGTGGTAGGTTCGCTGTTGTTTTCTATCTACATAAATGATCTTTTGGACAGGGTGGATAGCAATGTGCGGCTGTTTACTGATGATGCTGTGGTGTACGGGAAGGTGTCGTCGTTGAGTGACTGTAGGAGGATACAAGATGACTTGGACAGGATTTGTGATTGGTGTAAAGAATGGCAGCTAACTCTAAATATAGATAAATGTAAATTAATGCAGATGAATAGGAAAAAGATTCCCGTAATGTTTGAATACTCCGTTAGTAGTGTAGCGCTTGACACAATCACGTGGATTAAATATTTGCGCGTAACACTGCAGAGCGATATGAAGTGGGACAAGCATGTAATGGCAGTTGTCGGGAAGGCGGATAGTCGTTTTCGGTTGATTGGTAGAATTTTGGGAAGATGTGGTTCATCTGTAAAGGAGACCGCTTATAAAACACTAATACGACCTATTCTCGAGTACTGCTCGAGCGTTGGGGATCCCTATCAGGTCGGATTGAGGGAGAACATAGAAGCTATTCAGAGGCGGACTGCTAGATTTGTTACTGGTAGGTTTGATCATCACGTGAGTGTTACGAAAATGCTTCAGGAACTCGGGTGGGAGTCTCTGGAGGAAAGGAGGCGTTCTTTTCGTGAATCGCTATTGAGGAAATTTAGAGAACCAGCATTTGAGGCTGACTGCAGTACAATTTTACTGCCGCCAACTTATATTTCGCGGAAAGACCAGAAAGATAAGATAAGAGAGATTAGGGCTCGTACAGAGACATATAGGCAGTCATTTTTCCCTCGTTTTTTTGGGAGTGGAAGAGGGAGAGAAGATGTTAGTTGCGGTACGAGGTACCCTCCGCCACGCACCGTATGATGGATTGCGGAGTATGTATGTAGATGTAGATGTAAAAACATTCCCATAAAGCCTACAGCTCTTAATGATTTCCTCGTCCGGTACTTCAAACGGTAAACTGTAGATTTTAACGTTCCGGATCCGATAGCCAGAAGGCTGCATATGAACGTTGCTTACTGACCCATCTCTGTGTTTAAATTTCCGAGTTCCCCCATTTGTATTCACCAGTCTGTCAATTTCTGTGGGATTTCCTATTTTTATAAACAGAGCGTACAGAATAAAGTCCAACTGAATACCGAGAATGTCCTCTATCGGCACTTTTACATCAATTATCCAGTAGTGAAGGCAGCAGAGGATCAAGCAGGTAAAAAGACGAGGGTAACAGAAGAAATACTGAATTTAATTGATGAAAGGAGAAAATATAAAAACGCAGTAAATGAAGCAGGCAAAAAGGAATACAAACGTCTCAAAAATGAGATCGACAGGAAGTGCAAAATGGCTAAGCAGGGATGGCTAGAGGACAAATGTAAGGATGTAGAGGCTTATTACACTAAGGGTAAGATAGATACTGCCTACAGGAAAATTAAAGAGACCTTCGGAGAAAAGAGAGCCGCTTGTATGAATATCAAGAGCTCAGATGGAAACCCAGTTCTAAGCAAAGAAGGGAAAGCAGAAAGGTGGAAGGAGTATATAGAGGGTCTATACAACGGCGATGTACTTGAGGACAATATTATGGAAATGGAAGAGGATGTAGATGAAGATGAAATGGGAGATACGATACTGCGTGAAGAGTTTGACAGAGCACTGAAAGACCTGAGTCGAAACAATGCCCCCGGAGTAGACAACATTCCATTGGAACTACTGACGGCCTTGGGAGAGCCAGTCCTGACAAAACTCTACCATCTGGTTAGCAAGATGTATGAGACAGACGAAATACCCTCAGACTTCAAGAAGAATATAATAATTCCAATCCCAAAGAAAGCAGTTGTTGACAGATGTGAAAATTACCGAACTATCAGTTTAATAAGTCACAGCTGCAAAATACTAACGCGAATTCTTTACAGACGAATGGAAAAACTGGTGGAAGCCGACCTCGGCGAAGATCAGTTTGGATTCCGCAGAAATGTTGGAACACGTGAGGTAATACTGACCCTACGACCTAGCTTAGAAAATAGATTAAAGAAAGGCAAACCTACATTTCTTGCATTTGTAGACTTAGAGAAAGCTTTTGACAATGTTGACTGGAATACTCTCTTTCAAATTCTAAAGGTGGCAGCGGTAAAATACAGGGAGCGAAAGGCTATTTACAATTTGTACAGAAACCAGATGGCAGTTATAAGAGTCTAGGGGCATGAAAGGGAAGCAGCGGTTGGGAAGGGAGTGAGACAGGGTTGTAGCCTGTCCCCGATGTTATTCAATCTGTATATTGAGCAAGCAGTAAAGGAAACAAAAGAAAAATTTGGAATAGGTATTAAAGTCCGTGAAGAAGAAATAAAAACTTTGAGGTTCGCCGATGACATTGTAATTCTGTCAGAGACAGCAAAGGACTTGGAAGAACTGTTGGACGGAATGGACAGTGTCTTGAAAGGAGAGTATAAGATCAACATCAAGAAAAGTAAAACGAGGATAATGGAATGTAGTCGAATTAAGTCGGGTGATGCTGAGGGAATTAGATTAGAAAATGAGACACTTAAAGTAGTAAAGGACTTTTGCTACTTGGGGAGCAAAATAACTGATGACGGTCGAAGTAGAGAGGATATAAAATGTAGACTGGCAATGGCAAGGAAAGCGTTTCTGAAGAAGAGAAATTTGTTAACATCGAGCATAGATTTGAGTGTCAGGAAGTGATTTCTGAAAGTATTTGTATGGAGTGTAGCCATGGATGGAAGTGAAACATGGACGATAAATAGTTTGGACAAGAAGAGAATAGAAGCTTTCGAAATGTGGTGCTACAGAAGAATGCTGAAGATTAGATAGGTAGATCACATAACTAATGAGGAGGTATTGAATAGAATTGGGGAGAAGAGGAGTTTGTGGCACAATTTGACAAGAAGAAGGGACCGGTTGGTAGGACATGTTCTGAGGCATCAAGGGATCACAAATTTAGTACTGGAGGGCAGCGTGGAGGGTGAAAATCGTAGAGGGAGACCAAGAGATGAATACACTAAGCAGATTCAGAAGGATGTAGGTTGCTGTAAGTACTGTGAGATGAAGAAGCTTGCACAGGATAGAATAGCATGGAGAGCTGCATCAAACCAGTCTCAGGACTGAAGACCACAACAACAACAACAACAACATATCCAATTGTGGACGTCGAAAGCAGTCGGCTTCTCCAAATTTCTACCGAATGTGCACTGTGTCGTGTCTTCACGATTGAGCGTTGCCATGATTTTCCGATTTTTAAACGTTAAAAGTACAAAGTTTTGTACTCGCCAAGGCGAGAAGCTGCGGCTCGCTCGGCGTCCAACTCTGGCCGCGAGCGCGGTGCGACGGCGGGGCGGCCGGGAAGTCCCCTTCTACCTGCGACGCACAATGGGCAGCGGCACACGTGTTAATAGGCGGGCAGCCAGCCAAGTACTCGGCCACAGCGGCCGGCCTACAACAGAGAGCAATACGTATCTCATCTCTTGGTTAAGGGGTTACGGTATCAGATTGCAAAGTTGAACAGATCCGTTCTCGTCCGATCACAAAAAAAATTTGGGCGATCCGTGTTCAAAGTTCCCTCGTGCAGGTTGTATTCAAATTTGTGAATATGTCGTGCAGTAAGGTCAGTCTGCAACAGCAAGGTGTAAGGAAGAGACCTATAATGAAAGTAATTTCTGCACAACTACTTTATGAGCAACAAAAAGGAAATGGCTTTCGAATAGGAACCGCAAACGTTTGACGACAAGCCGACAAGTCAACCAAATCCTCCACCGGAAAATACGTCCTGTGAGTCATACATGGCATTAGTGACAGTACATGTGTCACATGATAGGAATCTCTTATCGATGCACCCAACTTGTACGCCTGTTGAGAGATTCTTCCTCCTTGCCCGATTTAGGTGTTCGTATGAAACGATGAAAACATAATAGTTTATCACCTAAGCTGCAACAAATTAACACAACAGTTTCACAATCAGACCGCTTTCCCTGTGCTGTGTCAAAACACCTGTTTTTGACGTTTTTGAAGTTGCCTTCCATTTTGGAAGTTTTGAGTCTTGAATTCCTTTATTGTAACATAATTCATACCTGTTTATTTGTTGTTTTCATTTCTGTGAGACGTCTGTGCGGTATTTCGCTTGCTCTCACTATTCATCACACTTACTTGCGCCGGTAATGTATTCTTACTACATGACTCACATTCTATGACCGGTGTGTTGTATGACAACTGCCAAGACTACAGAAAGAGAACAAAGATTTAAACGACCGGACGGAACGTTCATAATTTTGTGAAGTAAAAAGAATTAAGTTGCAGAGGGGAGTTTTGAACACGGCACGGCCGCATTGGAGCCCGCATTGGAGAGGGAGTTGGCAGAAGACACCTCGGACAAGGGTATGGAGAGTGTGAAGATGGAGAGCAGGCGGGATGCAAGAATACAGGCCCGGCAACAGGCTGGGATGGGTGAGGATGGGAGAGACAAGCGGGTGTGGGGGATTGAGCATGCAGGAGGTGTAAAGGATCCGTATCCGTTCGAGGAAAAGGAGAAGGTGCGGGAAGGTTCAAAAAATGGCTCTGAGCACTGTGGGACTTAACTTCTGAGGTCATCAGTCCCCTAGAACTTAGAACTAATTAAACCTAACTACCCTAAGGACATCACAAACATCCATGCCCGAGGCAGGATTCGAACCTGCGACCGGAGCGGTCGCGCGGTTCCAGACTGAAGCGCCTAGAGGTGCGGGAAGGGAATCAACTCGTAAAGGATCTACGTGGGGGATGGGAGTCAGATGCGGTAGGCGAGGCAAAGCACTTGGTGTTCAAGGATTTGGATGGACTTATAGTAAGAGGCAGGGGCGGAAATCCAGGCGGGATGGACATAGCAAAGCATGGGGCAGATGAGGGATTGATTAGTGTGGAGGATAGTGGAGGGGTCCAAACCCCATGTTCGGCCGGAAGGAGTTGAAGGCGGGTAGGTGCCTTGGCTTGGACTGTCCGGAGATGGGGGGTCCAGGAAAGGTGGCGGTCGAGGGTGACACCAAGGTACTTGAGGGTGGGGGTGAGGTTAATGGGGCGCCATATATGGTAAGGTAAAAATCCAGGAGACGGAAGGAAGGGGTGGTGTTGCCTATGAGGATTACCTGGGTTTTGGAAGGATTGACCTTGAGCAGCCACTGGTTGCACCAAGCGGTGAACCGGTCAAGGTGGGATTGGAGAAGGAGTTGGGAGCGTTGGAGGGTGGGGGCGATGTCATCAGCAAATTGGAGGAGATGGACGGGGGGCTGGAGTGGTCATATGGCGAGCAATACAGATGTACAAAGCCGCCTCAGCATGGAATGCAAAGAGCACGTCTGTAACAGCGAAACGGTTACGAATGACTTAATAGGTGTTGCAGTGTAGAGAATTATTCCGGGTCCGCCCATTACGTTTCAGAGTAAATCTGCGGAATAATACGTCGCGTGCCCGCATCTCGTGGTCGTGCGGTAGCGTTCTCGCTTCCCACGCCCGGGTTCCCGGGTTCGATTCCCGGCGGGGTCAGGGATTTTCTCTGCCGCGTGATGACTGGGTGTTGTGTGATGTCCTTAGGTTAGTTAGGTTTAAGTATTTCTAAGTTCTAGGGGACTGATGACCATAGATGTTAAGTCCCATAGTGCTCAGAGCCAATACGTCGCGTAATTCCTCACGCGCGCCATACATCGCTAGGAGTGCATGAACTGTCATTGCTGCCGCGAATGGAACCTGCCACGATGCAGTGACCTCTACGAGGAAGAGATGGAAGGAACGTTTCACCTTGGCATGTTCGTTGGTCGCCGTTTAGACGAACATGCGAACAACGTTCACAGTGATGCCCTTAGTTCTTCGAACAACTACATTTCTCTCCACACATGGTGCCCTGCTGAGATATGACACGTGCAGTTGCTGCAACAAAAATAGTAACACGAGCAACTGAATACAGGAGTGGTGTGACAATCGCACGCACGGAGAAATGTAGGCCAGTGCAGGTAAAATCTTGCAGGTTGCCGTTTACTCAAGACGCTCCAAAGTAGTTCCCAAATTACGTGCCTTTGGAGTATCACGTCAGTCACAGTTGGAAGTAATTGAATGGAAGTGAAACCGAAGTGGTTCCTCAAAGTCGTGCTAAAGGCCCTGTGCTCTTCTTAAGAGTGGATCTGAACAGATGTCTTCCATTATTTGCGGATGAAGCTCTTCGTTCCATATTTTGTTTTCTAAAAGACTGTGGGACTTCATTGTAACAGAAGCAAGATTTACAATATTAATGCTACAATTCATGTTGCATAGACCAACGACTGGAATATTTCCCCAGCGGCCACCGATCTTAACGTAATGTCAGCTTATGTCAGAAAGTGAACACAGTTACGCACTGGGACTTTTTGCTATTACAAAACTTTATGTACAAGGTACATAAGCTCTCTTGATTTAATGGACTTTTATATTGTCTTCTTCAATTATGGTGAGTAGCTTCGGAAAATCGCTTCCATTCGAATGAAATTATGAAACGAATCTCGATCTTGTAACCTATGTGATAACGTATGTTACTTCAGAGTAATGGCTCTCAATAAAACACCAAGAATATGGATATTATACACACACAGTCTGACGTTAGACATAATAATTTAACTATATTCAATTTAAAACCGAAAATATGATGAAGATTCAATTGCGTTTACGACTAACCTTTACCAGTATGTATCTCAAATCTTTGTACGGCATTATGTAGTGTCCCTCTACCGGCAGTTCTTTGTTCAAGCCATCGACGTCCATTTTCGTAAACAAAATGTGTGATTAGCACGCCACGTCCAGCTGACAGCTGCCAACGCGGTGAAGAGCACGTTGCGTGATATGTAGCACGTCGTTTCAGAGCATGCAGCAACCTAAACGGACACCACTTCTGGAGTGCTTCGTGATGCGGAAAATGGTTCAAATAGTTCAAATGGCTCTGAGCACTATGGGGCTTAACATCTAAGGTCATCAGTCCCCTAGAACTTAGAACTACTTAAACCTAACTAACCTAAGGACATCACACACATCCATGCCCGAGGCAGGATGCGAACCTGCGACCGTAGCGGTCCTGCGGTTCCAGACTGTAGCGCCTAGAACCGCACGGCCACCACGGCCGGCTTACAAACGGGATCTTCCTTTTCGGAAATCTCCTTAGTGTTTGCTTGTTTCGCAAACCGCTTGTTCCGCTTGTTCATCCATTATGTTTAATAAGGTTTTGGAAAGTACTTTGTAAGAAACTAGTGATAACGAAATCCCTCGGTAGTTGTCTGAGTTGGTGTGGTTTTCCTTCTTAAGGAATCTGTACTATCATACATGGTGCGTCAGATTAGAGACAACACCACTTGTGTTTCGTGAACGGTTACACATATTGAAACGCGATTTTCGGCAAATCTTAGAGAGTTGAGGGGCACATATGGTTTTTTTTTTATAAATATTTTTATTGTTTTTATCAGCTGAGATACTGAAGCAAGTACATATCTTTCAAATGCAACCACGTACTTTTTATAACTGCATTCGGCAACTCTTGAGAAGACAATTACAGTGACATACCGTTTGTTAATGTTGAGGTCGAAACATGTTGTAAAAAAAATCTAGAAGTGTCTTAGAATCTGAGAGCGTGGTGGCCGGAATCGGCATTAGCGGTGCAAACACCGCCAAGCAGAGCTCTCGTGCTACGCTGTGTCAGAATGTCAACACATTTGCCTGTTTACGTGTCTGCACTGCAGGCCGCTCATTTCTGCTTCAACATTCGTTGCTTGCAGACATGTACAGCAATGAGCAGAAGTTGGATATACTATTTTTATATGGTGAGTGTAAAAGAAATGCCTTAAAAACAGTGGAGCGGTATGGGGGTACCTATCCGGATGGCCAATGTCCGGCGCACCAGTCAGTTGCACGCCTTATTAAGACGCTAAAGGCTGCTTGAAGGTTAAAAAGAGGACGAGAAGGAAAACTGCAACTGACAGAGAATACAAAGAAGCTGTTCTGGCTACGACGCTAATGAATCCGCACAGTTGTACGAGACATATTGTCAAGCAATGTGGAATCAGCCAGGCAGCTGTCTTTCGCATCCTGCATCAAGAGAATTTCCACCCCTACCATCTTCCCCGTGGGAGGTTCGAGTTCTCCCTCGGGCATGGGAGTGTGTGCTGTCCTTAGTGTAAGTTAGCTTAAGTTAGATTAAGTAGTGAGTAAGCTTGGGGACCGACGACCTCAGCAGTTTGGTCTCATAAGACCTTACCACAAATTTCCCAAATTTTCCCTATCATCTGTCACCACATTAGGCACTCGACAGCCGTGATTCCGACTGTCGTACAGAATTTTGTCGGTTTGCCCTTCAGCAACTCTACATGTTTCCAACGAGTGCTCTTTACCGATGAAGCAACGTTTACTAGCCATGCTTACGTACATTTGCATAACATGCACTACTGAACAGCCCAAAATCCACACTGGCTTCGTCAGGTGCAGCATCAGCGGCTACCGAACGTAAACGTATGGTGCGGAGTCATAGGAAATAACACTGTGGGACCTTACTTCATCTCAGGCGTTCTAAGTAGACATTTTTACTGTAAGCACACTTTCTGACGATCACTCTGCTGGTTCTTCTAGAAGAGGTATCACTGGATATTCGACAGTGTACGTGGCTGCAACACGACGGTTGTCCAGGTCACTCGTCCCGTGTTGCAACGCAAATACTGAGTGAGATCTTTCCTAGACGTTGGATAGGACGAAATTCCCCCATTTTCACTCCTTTTGATTTCTGTCATTGGGGAGCACTCAAAGATGCAGCCTGTGACGAAGTCCAAACTACGTCAGTACATGCTCTTCGATATCATCCACATAATTGCATCTGTTGATCTTTCTTTCGAGCAGCGATTGCAAATGTGCATTTCAGTCCATGGTCAACAGTTTAACACATGCTTAAATAAAGGATAAAGTTGTTTTTTTGGAAGACAAAATTTATCTTATGTGACTTGAGTGGTTACCAAATCATTGTTAGTAAATTGTTTATTTCATTTACGTGTGTACGAAATTGCATTATAGTGTCAAATAAGTCGACGACACGTACTGCTCGCCTTCGTCCGGCATGAAACGTCGTTTCGTTAAGAAGAATACTTATTTTACGGAGTACAGTTGATCACCAAAGTATTTTCAATAAAATATTTAGTTCAATGAATGTACCTCATATGATATAATTTAGAGCAGTGTAGGTGGAGGCAGTTGTCCGGCAGTATGTATTTTACCTCTAAGAAGCACAAAGGCACGTACAAGAAAAGATACAGTAGTTGCTTTTTGCAGTGTATAAGATCTCTTTATATTTGAAGAATGACACGTTGATTTCTCTGTTTCAGCTCATGTAAATCTGGGAGGGTGCACAAATGCGAAACACTTTTCCCAAGCCCTTTGAGATACGCTATATTTTAGCCTATGACGTATTTCCGTACACAACATTCATAGGTAATCCTGCATCTAAGTTGTAAGTGGATTCAAGGGGAAATAAAGTTTTATTCTCGTAGCGCAGGCGTACCTTACGGTATACAACTACACAGCTTGGTCCGAAACGCCTGCTTGGCAATGTTCGCACTGCAAATGTAGTTTTCGGCCAACGTGCTTACACATTCTTGGAACTTTCACGAATTCTTTTTACGACAGGTTTATGTACACACATCAGGGAGTTGGTTGATTTTTGTCTGTGTCAGTCTTCTCACAAGCAGGTCAGAAACTCTGTGCATTGTCTCCTTCGAAATACCCTGCTACACAACTGACACGCCGCTTCCAACGCAGTTTTCGCTTCCGGAAGCAGTCTTGGTACGCCTCTTGCTGGTGTGGCGGTTTTTACGTGTCATCAACATGTACAAATGCAATGAATATGAATGATACGATACTCTATGGTATTCTGCGGTTCGAATTCACTCTGTTTTTAGCAGTTGCATTGATTTGATTTTGTAAATGATACTGACAATATTATGCACATGTATAGTGCATTATTCATACTACAACTTCTCCCGGATAATTATTTTGTTCAAATTGCACAAGAATTCCACCTGACGTAGTGTAACAATGTTGACTGTAAGTTGTGTTCATATCACTAAAATTACAGATCGTACATCAGAGCTTTTATAATTTTTGTCTTCTATGGATTTAATTATTCTTAGCAAATTCACCACGAAAAGGAACTACAGAATACCACCCGCATACAACACTGACGTATGCTACCAGAAATATTTTCCTCCGTGATTCGTGCGTAGTTTAATTTTGGCCTCATACATCAGCAATGAAATCTTGTTCAACAATAAATACCATCAGCACTATTCTTAGAAAATGCAGTCTGATTCGATTAATTTTTTCTTTTATAAATAGAGTTCAGTACCATCGGAGCACATTTATTTCTTACACATCCGAATATCGTTTGCAGTTTCAAGTAATTTAAATTTGCCGCTGTGATAAAAGTTAAGATGGCGGCCAACAAAAGATAGAGGATTTCTTTTTTAATTAAGATTTTCCTTTGCTCAATAAATACTTAATCATTTAAATTTGTGCCACCAATTAAAAAAATATTAAATTGTTTTGCAAATTAGTTTAACACCAATCCATGCTATTTTCAACTAGAAGTACAGACGAAGTTGCTACATAATCGCAACTAACAATAGTTGCGCTTCTTGCAGCTATGATAAAACAATTAATACAAAATTATATTTAAAAGAGGAAGTGATTTTTCAATAATTAATCATAAATAGTTTTAACGCATTTGGCTCTATTTGTTTTTTACCAGCAAATGAATATAAAAGTACAATAATTTTACATTAAATGTTTTTCATTCAACAGACCTCAAATCGATTCGCGTCTTGCGTCAGCGACGTACCTCAGAAGAAGACGACCAAAGGGTACAAAACAAAAGAAAAGAATGACATAGATTAACAAAGAATGTGAGACAAATATTGTTTCTGCTTTACATAATTATCATCTTTTTAAGAAATAATTACATAATTGAATGAATATTATTAAGTTACGTAATTTTTCACACGTTCATATTCCACTCGTAATAAAAAATATATATCGTGGATGTTATACTGGACCGCGTGAAGCGCCCTCGGCGAATTTTGTAACGGGGTTTTCAATTTGGAAAATAAAAAAAAAGTCCGCCGGGGTCAGGTCCGGAAAGTACGGACAATGAGGCAGCACAGTGATTTCGTCTTTTGTGCAACAGTCAAGCACGAACAGGGACGAATGTGCGGCTGGGTTATCGTGACGCAAGAGTCATGAATTGTCTCGCCACACATATTGTCCTCACATTTTCTCGCAGGCGTCGCAACACGTCCCAATAGTACCATCGATGAACAGTTCGTTCCTGTGGCTCGAATTCATGATGAGCTTTTTCGTCAATGTCAAAGAAAACTAGCAGCATGGCTTTGACATTTGACCTGACCTGACGAGCTTTTTTGGATCTTGAAGAACCTTTGCCGATCCGTTGTGAAGATTGAATCTTGAACTGAACGTCATAACCATAGACTCACGTCTCATCACCAGCTATATATCTCATAAGAAACATCTCATTCTCATTCGCGCGATCCCAAAGATCCTCACAGATTGCGAGGCAAAGGTCTCTCTGGTCTTAACTCCTGAGCCGGGGGACGAACTTGGCGCCAATACTGTCCATTCCAAGACTCTGTGTCAGGCTTTCATGACATGATCAAACTGAAATGTTACATTCTTCTGCAGTCTCTCGGACAGTCAGTCTTCGGTTGGCAAGCACAATTTCGTTGACGATCCTGACATGAGCGTCGTCGTTAGACGTCAGAGGGCATCCTGAACGAAAGTCATCTTTAACTTCTGTCCGGCCATTTTTAAACCATGTGAACCACACGTAACGCCGAGTACGGCTTAAGGACTCATAACCGTAGACTTCCTGCATCATTTGGTGTGTCACTGTAAAGGTTTTCTGGAGTTTCACGCAAAATTTCATGCGGACGCGTTGCTCCTCCAACTCTGCCACGTCGAAATTGCAAACTATGTGACATCTCGATCTATTCAGTATATACTACTGGCCATTAAAATTGCTACACCACGAAGATGACGTGCTACAAAGGCGGAGTTTAACCGACAGGAAGAAGATGCTGTGATATGCAAATGATTAGCTTTTCACAGCATTCACACAAGGTTGGCGCCGGTGGCGAAACCTACAACGTGCTGACATGAGGAAAGTTTCCAACCGATTTCTCATACACAAACAGCAGTTGACCGCCGTTGCCTGGTGAAAATTGTTGCTGTGATGCCTCGTGTAAGGAGGAGAAATGCGTACCACCGCGTTTCCGACTTTGATAAAGGTAGGATTGTAGCTTATCGCGATTGCGGTTTATCGTATCGCGACATTGCTGCTCGCATTGGTCGAGATTCTATGACTGATAGCAGAATATGGAATCGGTGGGTTCAGGAAGGTAATACGGAACGCCGTGCTGGATCCCAATGGGCTCGTATCACTAGCAGTCGAGATGACAGGCATCTTATCCGCATGGCTGTAACAGATCGTGCAGCCACGTCTCGATCCCTGAGTCAACAGACGGGGACGTTTGCAAGACAACAACCATCTGCACGAATAGTTCGACGACGTTTGCAGCAGCATGGACTATCAGGTCGGAGACCACAGCTGCGGTTACCCTTGACGCTGCATCACAGACAGGAGCGCCTGCGATGGTGTACTCAACGACGAACCTGGGTGTACGAATGGCAAAACGTCATTTTTTCGGGTGAATCCAGGTTCCGTTTAGAGCATCATGATGGTCGTATCCGTGTTTGGCGAAATCGAGGTGAACGCACATTGGAAGCGAGTATTCGTCATCGCCATACTGGCGTATCACCCGGCGTGATGGTATGGGGTGCCATTGGTTACACGACTCGGTCACCTCTTGTTCGCATTGACGGCACTTTGAACAGTGGACGTTACATTTCAGATGTGTTACAGCCCGTGGCTCTACCCTTCATTCGATCCCTGCGAAACCCTACATTTCAGCAGGATAATGCACTACCGCATGTTGCAGGTCCTGTACGGGCCTTTCTGGATACAGAAAATGTTCGACTGCTGCTCTGGCCAGCACATTCTCCAGATCTCTCACAAATTGAAAACGTCTGATCAGTGAGGGCCGAGCAACTGGCTCGTCACAATACGCCAGTCACTACTCTTGATGAACTGTGGCATCGTGTTGAAGCTGCATGGGCAGCTGTACCTGTACACGCCATCCAAGCCCTGTTTGACTCAATGCCCAGGCATATCAAGGCCGTTATTACGGCCAGAGGTGGTTGTTCTGGGTACTGATTTCTCAGGATCTATGCACCCAAATTGCGTGAAAATGTAATCACATGCCAGTTCTAGAATAATATATTTGTCCAATGAATACCCGTTTATCATCTGCATTTCTTCTTGGTGTAGCAATTTTAATAGCCAGTAGTGTAGATGGGGAGGTCAGGCAGCAGTGTGGACGAAGCCTTGTGGAGTGTCAGTCACACGGGCGGCGGTTGCGGAAGACCAGCCGGCGGCCACCTGCCACCTGCCGAGGAAGGGGACCACGCCGGCTTTTGGGGTCGCCCCGGGACCCACGTGGTGCGCCGCGGCAGCCGCTGACTCAGGCTGGCCAGCCAGTATTTATAGCGGCATGGGCGACCTTTCTGGGCCCAAATGTCGCCCCGCGCCAAGCGCGCCGCTGCGATCTGGTTCTTTCGCCCCTCTGGAGGCCAGCCAGGCACGCAGCGCCAAGTGGAATACTCCGGAACCGGCGCTGCAGGGCCCGGGACACGGCCCCGTATAGACGGACACGTGCCGTCTGCGCTGCACCTTTTCCGGGGTCGCACGACGTATCTGTGGCGACAATGGTGTTCTTACCTTCCGTGTCCCGCCAGGCAGTAGAATGGACTATTTCCCCCAATAAAATGTTGTATTCTAACTAAGGCACGTTACTTGCAATACTGTAAAAAAAGCCATTAAGCATCTCAGCTCAGCATCAACTGGACATGATGGCATCACAATCCAAATGATGAAGCTTATTATTGACCCATTGGGAGGGTAAAAATCGTAGAGGGAGTCCAAGAGATGAATACACTAAACAGATTTAGAAGGATGTAGGTTGCAGTAGGTACTGGGAGATAAAGAAGCTTGCACAGGATAGAGTAGCATGGAGAGCTGCATCAAACCAGTCTCTGGACTGAAGACCACAACAACAACAACAACAACATTCTCCACAGATATCTTCAACCACTCCATAACTGCAAGTGTTTTTTTCTTGAGGCCTGCAATCAGGAACTGGATAAGCCGTTACCGAAGACAGGACGCTCTGATTACTGACTTATTTCCATTCTTCCTGCACTGTCCAAGGCCTTAGAGTATGTAGTCCCCGACCAGCTAACAAACTACGTAACCAATGAGGCTTCCGTAAACACAGCAGCACAACATCTGCCTGAATAAAGGTTGCTTCCTGTGGATGCACAAGAGGCACTTGTCATCTGCTTCTTAGACTGCAGCAAAGCCTTTGACATTGTCGACTTCGACATTTTACTTGTCAAACTTAGCAGCCTCAGTTTATCGCCAAGTGTAGTGCAATGGTTTAGCTCATACGTGACGTCTCGCCAGCAACGCGTCGTGTCCGGCACCACAAAGCCACAGTGGAGACAGATAGTATTAGGCGTCCCCCGGTGTTCTGTATTCCTATACTCCTGTCATCGTATGTCAATGGTGTGTCATCAGTTTTGTCCTACTGCAGATACCAGATGTATGCTGACGATCCGCAGTTGTATCTAAGTGAAAAAGCAATAAACCTGAAGACCGCTGTCGAGAATCTCAGTACAAACCTGTGTGCGCTGTCAAAATGGGTGCAGAATATAGGGTTAAAGCTCAACTCACCCAAGATCCAAGCGGTACCGGGTGGTCATTCCAGGCTCGTTAGCCCGAAATAAGCGGAATCCCTACTATCTTTAACCCTAAATGGGACAAATATCAATTTTGCCTAACGTGTACAAATGATCACATCTATGAGCTAGTATTTAGTCGAACCTCCATTGTTCTTAATAACTGAAAATCCTATTAGGCAGTCTATTTGTATAAGGGCAGTGATCTCTTCTTCCGAGATTGAGATCCACTCCATTCGAATTGCAGTTTTCAGCTTGGCCACAGTCTCAAACTGTCATCCATTGCGATTAAACACGTCGTGCTAGGATCCCCCATGGGATTTAAATCCAAACTTCTCGATGGCCAGCTGAGAAGTGTAATTCCTTTATCTTCTTGGCAAACCTGTGAATCCCTGCGTTGTCGTGTTGGAATAGTAAATTATCATCGTCGAATTCCTCATACATACGAATCAATTCAATTTCCAGCATTGTTGTATAACCTTAGATTTTATTGTGGGTTGCAGCCATGCTATGTTTGGCGTCTCATTAGCACAAAATGCTGCCCAGATCAAGGTTTCTGTCTATCCAAACGTGTTTTTCTGTACAGAGACAATGCCAATAATACCGAAAACCATCTGGCCTATCCAAATTAAACTTCTTCTCATCACTGAAAATTACTTTTGTATGTTCTTCCGCAAACTACAGTCGAGCCTCCTTATGCGCATTTTTTCAAGAAGGCTTAAGGAGTCTTTTTCTGAAGGCCAGACTCCTCATCCTGAGCCAGGATTTGTCTAACGCGCCTGGAAGTGACTGATAACTGTAAATCAGCCACGATTTGAGAAGAACAGTAGCCGTTGACTTTCGCTTTTCGCACAATCAAAACCATATCTGATGCTCATAATTTTCGTGTCCGGCGATATTTGCCGTTTTTGCCGCACTATGCAGCCAACCTGGCAAAATTATCAGCAGCACACCTGGAGCTGTCTAATTTATTAGCAATCTGGCGATCAGACAGATCCATTTCGTTTCACGCAGTAATACTTGCCAGTCACCCGATAGAGTCTTTCCACTCGGCATTATCACAATAAGTGCCACACGACGTTAGCAGACACCCCGCCAAACTGTCACTGTAGAAAACTGTTGACATTCACTACTGTGCGCGTCTTCTAGCGTACCTGTCTTTGTACCAACTTCCGCCCTCCCTATCAGACAGCAGGGCGGGGTGGCCGAGCGGTTCTAGGCGCTATAGTCTGGAACCGCGCGACCGCTACGGTCGCAGGTTCGAATCTTGCCTCGGGCATGGATGTGTGTGATGTCCTTAGGTTAGTCAGGTTAAAGTAGTTTTAGGTTCTAGGGGACTAATGACCTCAGCAGTTAAGTCCCATAATGCTTAGAGCCATTTGAACCTGCAACGTACGGGGAGTTTATTGTATAATTATCGATGTATTGAAAAATATCTATTGGTAGTCTTAGTCGACCATGAGTTGCTGTCTGACTTAAGTTGGCTCTGTTTAAACGCGCGGTTATGCCCCCCAGTATCATTACACTCTAATTATTAAACAAAAATATGGTGATTGCAAACTACAAAATCAATAATGCGGTGATTAGTATATGATACCAAATTAAGATTTATTGAGAAAACAGGATGAGCAATATTTCTAGCCTAACATGACAATAGAATACACTCGCTAACCTAACTAGCCTATCATTGGCACAATGCATCCTCTTTTCCTAACTACATAAGTCAACACTGAACCCGCAAGTGACTCTATTGAAGTTCTGCCTGAACGGACACAGACTCAGAGAGAGACAGTCAAAGAGCTAGTGGAATACGAACTCGTTTAGAATTACAGTGCCCTGCTTTGGCTGATGATTGCTAATATCACCGTAATTCTCCGTGATGATTACGACGGTCGGTCCAGCCAACGTCGTGATGCCGTGTTTCCCGTGGCTTTAATCTCCAACGTGGACGTGGTTTGTGTCCGTAAACTTCTGTACGCATTCCCGGGTTCGATTCCCGGCGGGGCCAGGGATTTTCTCTGCCTCGTGATGACTGGGTGTTGTGTGATGTCCTTAGGTTAAGTTAGGTTTAAATAGTTCTAAGTTCTAGGGGACTGATGACCACAGATGTTAAGTCCCATAGTGCTCAGAGCCATTTGAACCATCCTGTACGCAAGTGTTCAATTGCGGAGTCCGTGACTAGTCAATACTCAAGCTACTTGCACATATGCCAAGAGTAGTTGGTCGACTCAAGTGCGCGGCAGCAAAGGTACACTTCAGATTGCATATGAACACCACAAGTTAGTACAAATCTGTTTCTCTCCTCAGAGGAACAGATAATGCTGTGTGTGTGGAGGCGTATGCTCTACACTATTCAGACTTGGAGAGTAACCACTGGACTCAATGCCGGTAACTTCTCCAACCTATCTCTCTCCACGCTCTCCAAGCAGGGCAGCCAGAGACCACGACTGCTCTCCTTCACAGCCGACCACAGAGTCCCCCTCAGAGTTTTGCAAACCTGGCCGTTCTTCGCCGCCGCGCTGGTAGCCAATCACGACACAGAATTCTCCCGCAGTTACTGTTGCCGCCAAACTTTTTAACACGCGCTCTGCGCCAATCCCGTCACAGTCTTCCGCAAATTTTCCACTGTGGCGCGAAATCGTCTTTCTCTCTTTCGCATATAGCTCCTTCTCATTTCTTGTTGTGATGGCCCAGCCTCTCCGAACGTCTTTGGTGGTCTGAAGTGCCAGCCGACAAAGGGGTCCTGCCGCGGCCATCCCTTTAATTTGACATGACATAAAAACCTTCCTTAGGGGTTCCGGCCGTGTTCCAGCCTCTGAGCTCATCTCGTTAGTCTGACATGGCACACTCATCTTCCTTTTCTGTGTCCATTCTCTCCTACCGGTGGGCCAATTATCAATTATTATTCGGTGTATTAGTACTGACTTAGCATCATGTAAGGTGCAAAATCTGCTACCTTGCAAACCTATCAGAAAGACCGACTGTTTTTCAATTTTAAGTACTAATTATGATGCTGAAATAAGGATGTATTTTGTTTTGCTTTGTTGTAAACTGTGCGGGAAAAATGTGTGCAATATCGAATACGTAAATAAACATCGTTTTTTCCACAAATAACCAAGTGACTTTATACTAATTTCCATCACTGTATGTGAATAATGTCTGCAAAATGTGTTGTTAATAGTAAATTATAACGTCATACCTCATGCGGCAGCTTTGCTATATGAACAGCGAAAATATAATAAGCGGTAAACTTTTTTTCCGTTCATCATTTTGTTGGGATTGTTAGCGAGAAAAATCTCCGCACAGGTTTGAAATTACGTGAACAGGTTTTTGCGTGTCACGAACTGCTCTCATTCTCAAACACTGGATGAGTAAAGTCTGAGTATTCGCGCGTCGTAAGCTACTCTTTCTTTTTTCTCACTCCCACCCGCATCCCTTTGACAGGCAAGTGATTCTTTCCAGATGGTAAGGGTTGTAGCCTATCCCCGATGTTATTCAATCTGTATATTGAGCAAGCAGTAAAGGAAACAAAAGAAAAATTCGGAGTAGGAATTAAAATCCATGGAGAGGAAATAAAAACTTTGAAGTTCGTCGATGACATTGTAATTCTGTCAGAGACAGCAAAGGACCTAGAAGAGCAGCTGAACGGAATGGACAGTGTCTTGAAAGGAGGATATAAGATGAACATCGACAAAAGCAAAACGAGGCTAATGGACCGTAGTCGAATTAAGTCGGGTGATGCTGAGGGAATTATATTAGGAAATGAGACGCTTAAAGTAGTAAATGAGTTTTGATATTTGGGGAGCAAAATAACTGATGATGGTCGAAGTAGAGAGGATATAAAATGTAGATTGGCAATGGCAAGGAAAGCGTTTCTGAAGAAGAGAAATCTGTTAACATCGAGTATAGATTTAAGTGTCAGGAAGTCGTTTCTGAAAGTATTTGTGTGGAGTGTAGCCATGTATGGAAACGAAACGTGGATGATGGTCTAAGTAGAGAGGATATAAAATGTAGACTGGCAATGGCAAGAAAAGCGTTCCTGATGAAGAGAAATTTGTTAACATCGAGTATAGATTTAAGTGTCAGGAAGTATTTTATGAAAGTATTTGTATGGAGTGTAGCCATGTATGGAAGTGAAACGTGGACGATAAATAGTTTAGACAAGAAGAGAATAGACGCTTTCGAAATGTGGTGCTACAGAAGAATGCTGAAGATTAGATGGGTGGATCACATAACTAATGAGGAAGTATTGAACAGAATTGGGGAGAAGAGGAGTTTGTTGCACAACTTGACAAGAAGAAGGGACCGGTTGGTAGTACATGTTCTGAGGCATCAAGGGATCACAAATTTAGTATTGGAGGGCAGCGTCGAGGGTAAAAATCGTAGAGGGAGACCAAGAGATGAATACACTAAGCAGATTCAGAAGGATGTAGGCTGCAGTAGGTACTGGGAGATGAAGAAGCTTGCACAGGATAGAGTAGCATTGAGAGCTGCATCAAACCAGTCGCTGGACTGAAAACCACAAGAACAACAAGTGATATGTATACCAAGTTTGGCTGAAGTCATTCCAGAGGTTTAGGAGGAGATGTGGAACATACTTACCTAAGTACATCCAGTTTAATAACATGTACAGATTTTTTCCACATCGAAATTGGAAGGAGTAGGGGGATTCGTAAGATGGTAATAAAGAATAATGACAAAGTAGGCAAATTAGTAAAGAATTAAAATTTTAATCCTTGGCACCTTACGGGGGCTCTTTCACTCACTCTCTTATATATCCTCCTATTCCTTCAAACAACTACATGGATGGTACTTGTCATACAGTCAATCCAATAAATACAGTCTTGGCGCCAAGAATGTCTATTGAATGCAAACTTCGCACAACTATATCGTTCTTTCCAAATATTTGGCGAGAAAGTTCCTTTACGTTTAAAAATATTTCTTTTTCGAGAATTAGTCTTAATGCATGCAGACTACAACATCGCCTGAAAATTCGGTGCTGAAAGATGATCATGAGTTATGCTATAAAAACTTGTTGCACCAGCAGGGCTGTGTCATTCCTGCTGTGTTTCTAGAAGCACAATGCAGTTCTGAAACCTTCAAATAAAGTTCTGTGCCGCGCCTCATTGTAAACACGCAAGATGCGGTCGGGTGTCTGTGGCCCTCGCGACGAATTTGCAACAATACTACTGGGAACTGTTTGCGTACAACTAAATTTAAAATTTCAGGTCTTCGCTAGTCCATGTCGTCAGAGTTTATTTGCCCACCTTTTTATGATCCCTATTGGTTACGTTATTAACCCTTTCATTCCTACCAATTTCGATATGACAACAAAAAGCTGCAGAATGCCTTCCAGAATGGAACATAGGTTCTCTCTTCCCCGGCTACGTGTCTTGGTCGTTACTGTCGTTGAACAGTGTTCGCCTGATGAATAAATCAGCAGGAATCGAAACAATTTCTTTCCTCGATTTAGAGTTGTCAGGTCTCTCGTATTTTACAGGGTCTCCCGTATTTTGTCCACATTTTCTCCTCTCTCTCATATTTTCGACAGGTCTCCCGTATTTTCGACGGGTTTCCCGTATTTTACCCATCGCACGTATTTGACGTATTTGATATTGCTTTCCCTCGTGTATCAAAAAATGGCTCTGAGCAGTATGGGACTTAACTTCTAAGGTCAACAGTCCCCTAGAATTCAGAACTAATTAAACCTAACTAACCTAAGGACATCACACACATCCATGCCCGAGGCATGAGTCGAACCAGCAACCGTAGCGGTCGCGCGGTTCCAGACTGTAGCGCCTAGAACCGCTCGGCCACCCCAGCCGGCTGTATCAAAAAGTTTTATTTACTTATGCCAGCATTTCCGAATCACTCAGGAATTATCAATTAAATATTTTGGTAAATACGAAGTAATCTGCTATGATACTATAATAGTTACTGTATTTAACGTTACAGTAGATATGAACAGTACTATCACGCCACTAAAGTTGTTTTGATTAAATATTTTTAAGTACTCTGTTTAATGACGAATTCTCATTAATTTTCAAGGAGTTGCAGTATGTAAACGTTTCGGCAAACGCTCGTTATTTGTATACACTTTTGTGTACAGATGCATACAGGATGTTCGTTTTAACTGAGGACACTGAAATATCTCGAAAACTACACATCTAATAAAAAAAGTTATATTTCCAATTTGTTGGCCGGGGGGGGGGGGGGGGGGGGGGAGGCATCTTCGACATTTTCAATGCAATGGGAACCTCCGTTTTTTATTGCAGATTACGATTCTACGGCAGCACAACAGGTCGAATCACTAGGTTGACATACACATTTGCAAAGAGGGTGCGTGGGATAGCCACGAGAGTTCCCCTGCCGGCATACGAAAACCGCACCTCAGACCGTAACTCCAAGTGTGTCTATACTCGCAGACACGTTGGATGCAGGCCCTCAATTGGCCACGTTTTAACCAACACAGGGCCGTCATTGGCACAGAGACAGAACCAGCTTTAATCAGAAAACGCAACAGACCTCCATCCTGTCCTCCAATGAGCTCTCTTTTGACACACTGTAGTCGCAAAGGGTTGCGGTTTGGGGTCAATAGAAAGCACGTACAGAGAGTCTGGCTCAGAGCTGTCCTTGAAGTAACCTCCACTCTCCCCTATCGTTCGACACCACTGAATCAGCAAATTGTGGTGGTTTGGGGTCTGTGGAATGCACGCTACAGGGCGTCTAGCTCGGAGCTGTCCTCGAAGTAACGTATTTATAACAGTTCGTTGTGTCACTGTAGTGCCAACTGCTGCTCAATTGCTGCTTTGGACAGCCTTGCAGGATTCATGGTGTCATCTCCCTCCAGCACTACTTCAGACATCTGTCGAGCCCATGTCACGTCGTGTTGCGGTACTTATGCGTGCTCGCGAGGGCCTACACGATATTAGGCAGGTTTAATATCTACAGGGTGGTCCATTGATCGTGAGCGGGCCAAATATCTCACGAAATGAGCGTTAAACGAAAAAACTACAAAGAACGAAACTTGTCTATCTTGAAGGGGGAAACCAGATGGCGATATGGTTGGCCCGCTAGATGGCGCTGCCATAGGTCAAACAGATATCAACTGCGTTTTTTTTAAAAATAGGAACTCCCATTTTTTTATTGCGTATTCGTGTAGTAAGCAAAGAAATATGAATGTTTTAGTTGGACCACTTTTTTCGCTTTGTGATAGATGGCGCTGTAATAGTCAAGAACATACGGCTCACAATTTTAGACGAACATTTGGTAACAGGTAGGTTTTTTAAATTAAAATACAGAACGTAGGTACGTTTGAACATTTTATTTTGGTTATTCCAATGTGATACATGTACCTTTGTGAACTTATCATTTCTGAGAACGCATGCTGTTACAGCGTGATTACCTGCAAATACCACATTAATGCAATAAATGCTCAAAATGATGTCTGTCAGCCTCAATGCATTTGGCAATACGTGTAACGACATTCCTCTCAATACCGAGTAGTTCGCCTTCCGTAATATTCGCACATGCATTGACAATGCGCTGACGCATGTTGTCAGGCGTTGCCGGTGGATCACGATGGCAAATATCCTTCAACTTTCCCCACAGAAAGAAATCCTTGGATTTCAGATCCGGTGAACGTGCGGGCCATGGTATGGTGCTTCGACGGCCAATCCACCTGTCATAAAATATGCTATTCAGTACCGCTTGAACCGCACGTGAGCTATGTGGCGGACATCCATCATGTTGGAAGTACATCACCATTCTGTCATGCAGTGAAACATCCTTTAGTAACATCAGTAGAACATTACGTAGGAAATCAGCATACACTGCACCATTTAGATTGCCATCGATAAAATGGGCGAGGGGTATAAGGCGCTGCAGTCATGGACTGTGCGGCTGATCCCGGCGGAGGTTCGAGTCCTCCCTCGGGCGTGGGTGTGTGTGTGTTTGTCCTTAGGATAATTTAGGTTAAGCAGTGTGTAGGCTTAGGGACTGATGACGTTAACAGTTAAGTCCCATAAGATGTCACACACACACATTTGATAAAATGGGGGCCAATTATCCTTCCTCCCATAATGCCGCACCATACATTAACCCGCCAACGTCGCTGATGTTCCATTTGTCGCAGCCATCGTGGATTTTCCTTTGCCCAATAGAGCAGATTACGCCGGTTTACGTTACCGCTGTTGGTGAATGACGCTTCGTCGCTAAATAGTACGCGTGCAAAAAATCTGTCATCGTCCCGTAATTTCTCTTGTGCCCAGTGGCAGAACTGTACACGACGTTCAAAGTCGTCGACATGCAATTCCTGGTGCATAGAAATATGGTACGGGTGCAATCGATGTTGATGTGGCATTCTCAACACCGACGTTTTCGAGATTCCCGATTCTCGCGCAATTTGTCTGCTACTGATGTGCGGATTAGCCGCGACAGCAGCTAAAACACCTACTTGGGCATTATCATTTGTTGCAGGTCGTGGTTGACGTTTCACATGTGGCTGAACACTTCCTGTTTCCTTAAGTAACATAACTATCCAGTGAACGGTCCGAACACTTGAATTATGTCGTCCAGGATACCGATCAGCATACATAGCACACGCCCGTTGGGCATTTTGATCACAATAGCCATACATCAACACGATATCGACCTTTTCTGCAATTGTTAAAAGGTCCATTTTAACACGGTTAATGTATCAGGAAGCAAATACCGTCCGCACTGGGGGAATGTTACGTTATACCACGTACTTATACGTTTGTGACTATTACAGCGCCATTTATCACAAAGCGAAAAAAGTGGTCCAACTAAAACATTCATATTTCTTTACGTACTACACGAATGTGTAATAAAAAATAGGGGTGCCTATTTTAAAAAGCGCAGTTGATATCCGTTTGACCTATGACAGCGCCATCTAGCGGGCCAACCATAGCGCCATCTGGTTTCCCCCTTCAAGGTAGACGAGTTTCGTTCTTTGTAGTTTTTTCGTATGATGCTTATTTCGTGAGATATTTGGGCAAGTCACTATCAATGGACCACCCTGTATGTTTACCACACAATTCCAGCTTGATTTTATCCTCGGCTTTCGTTTCCTTTTCGAAAATTTATAACTTTGAACTGTTTTTACTGTACGACATCATGATATTCAATGCAATCAGTAGCTGATTAACACTTCGTCCTATAAATACAATGCAGCCGACTGGTGTTCCACGAAACGTTAGAAACCTATAAGAGGAAGAACTAATTAAAAGCGTTAAAGAAAAACGCCATCAGTTTAATAGTTGGTATCTGTTTTTATAACATATATTACAACCATGGAACTCTCATAATGTCGGGACCTGGAAAATAACTTTCGTAATGTTTTCTTTGCTTAGCACCTTTGGTTTTGTGCGCGGTCTACTCTTCCTCAAGATTCGGAATTTGAAAAGGTAGTTATTCGGGACTCTGGAATTTGGAGCGATATCGACGCTCTAACTCATACCAAAGATATTCCGAGTCCAGGTAGGCACTCCGGGCAGGCCACTCCATTTCAGGAGTGTTACTGTCCGCAAACCATTGCCTCATAGGTGACAGGGTGCATTGTCGTGCCAATACAAACAACAATCATCGTGTCCGAACTGTTCCTCTACTGCACGCAGTACACAGTGCTGTAAAATGTGTTCATCTCCTTCCGAATTTATCGTTTTATAAAGCGCAATGAGGGAACTACACACTAACTACGAGGAACAGAACTACAGCTCAACATCAGCTACTCCATAATTTACTGTACAATTGTGGCGCGTAACATTCTCCAATACGCATACCCTTCCAGCCGATTGCCACATGGTATAGCGTGATTGAACACTCCAGATCACTCGTTTCCAGTCGTCCATTGTCCAGTGGAATCGCACTTTACACTGTCTCAAGCGTTAGCATTGACTTCAGAAAGTGTGGCTTATGAGGAGGTGCTCGATCTTTGTACTCCATCCCTTTTAAGGGAACCACACCGTGGTTCAGGTCGAAAAAAGTCGATTTTCGGTTTTCATCATATTTCGATAGATTAAGGTTTTATTTAAGTACTCTTAAAGAGATTTGGCTGAAAAAAAATTGTTTTCGACCATTTAAAGAGCATTTTCTTACCACGTGTGTTTATGTGCCACGCCCACTTTTCTGTCACCCACTGTCAACCCACCCACTGTCAACTCTAAGCCATATGGAGACGCCATTATTAGCAAAATAGAATGTGGAGGCAATGTTCAAAACGTTTGGGAACAAAGCTGAGAAAACTAACTGTTGATAAGAGAGGAAAAAAATTAGAAGATTGAAAATTGTTGACCGGACAGGGTCGGTTAACTAAAACTGAAGTAGAAAACTTGCAGGTATACTATGGGCAGGCAATTAGGAGAAATAAAGAAAATCTGGACGCAATAAAAAGAGATATTTGGGCCAAATTGTTCCATAAGTCCTCTACTGATGATAAGCCATGTCATGGATTGTGTCCATCAGGAGAAAATTCGTGGTGCAAATACAATAGGCAACTGGAGAATCTTATTCTCATCAGCATTCTCTTCCCGCTGTTATTACAGCGATTAAACCTATTTTTAGAGACTTGGCTCATCCTGACCTTCTAAGGAAATGTCTGCATGGGCAGACACAGAACCCAAATGAATATTTCAACAGCATAATTTGGAACCGCCTTCCTAAAACTGTATTTGTAAACATGCATAAATGAAACTAGGAGTTCATGATCCTGTTAATTACATTCAGTTGTGGTAATATTGGAAAGTGTTGGATACTGAAAAAGCTGGGAATTAATCCTGGTGAAAATATGATCACTAGACTGCAACATTGCGATAAAATGAGGACAGCCGATGCAGACAGGTCTGGATATAATATGGCCAAGAAAGCAAGACAAACATCCAGGAAGGTGAAAAAGAAGTCGAAAGACCTGCTAGAGGCCAAAGAAGGGCCATCATAAGCAGCAGTTTTCATGAAGCGTAAGTAACAATTTTCAAAAGTTTATGCTTTAAAGTCAATTTCCCGCAAACTAAAATTTTCAGTTCATATGCCCCATTATATCAGAAACTATCATAGATAAATGAATGAAATTTTCAGAGACTTTGCATAACATAAAAAGCCACCTCTGGTACTACATTCATTAATATTTCCCCATTAGGATGTTCACAAAAAATATTTACTGCAGAAAAACCTTAATATTTTTGTTAATAAATTTAAAAAAGTATTTCTTAAAAATTATAAAATGGATAAAGCAGAGTTCAGTACAGTTGACTCTGTTGTCATCATGCAACATACAGTAAAAATATTAAGGTCCTCCATCAAATAGTTTTTTCAGAAATTGGTCAAATACTTGCCTAAACTAACATGGGTTAGATAGACATGGTGTGGTCCCCTTAACTTAGCACACACAGTGGTCCTGTTTGCCGGACTGTCGGTAGCACTTTGAAAATCACTAGTAATTTTCGATCTGCACTCTTTATGGCCACAAACCACACCCGCAATGACCGAAGTCAGGGCCGATTTTCATACAACCATCCACTGGACTTTGAACTACTACTAAGAAAGCTAAGTTACAACTATGGAGGGCTACGGCCTACCTTTGTCCTGGCTGGAAAAGAGTTTCGGAATTTTAGCTCCTGGCTCTGACGAGGAACGGACGACTTGGAAGTTCCTGCATATACTGGAGATCTGGGGTTTATAACGTCGCGGTCTGGCTAACTAGCGGTAGAGCTGTATAAACTGACGTTATATAAAAAAATCTATTCGGGCTGCGCTGAAATCCCACCGAGTGCGTGTTATTTGCGTCGATCAAGTCAAGCAATTACGTGCTCCCCTGCGTATTTAAGCACAGCTACACGCAGGGATATATCAGTTCCTATTCCGGTATTAATCATAGCTTCATTACATGCATAACACCAATATCTCCACTAAAGTTTTTCAGTTTACTAGAGCCTAATAGTTCGTAACAGAGCGATAATTTGTTGATGTGGCAAAGAGTACTTACGCATGCCGCGTTCCTTGGAGAATCAATGTCGTCGCACAGATAATTATTTACTGAGTACACAATACTGAATGGATTGAAAGAAGTTATTAAAGCAGTAATAACACTGAATGCTGGTTTATTGCACTATTTTCACATCCTAACATTGCCGTAAGGAAGTAGCTTTTCCTATCTGGGTGGAATTAATGACGTATACTTCAGTCCAAGATATTATGCAAGTTCCAGAGTCCTTTAACTGATTTTACGAAAGTTAATTCTTTTCTCATAATTCGGTTTCAGAGTTTAGTCTCCATATCGGTCCATCATTAATAGTTTCTAACTTTGAGTAATGTCCAGTCTTCTATTGGAAATATTCAATTCAAGACAGTTTCGAATCTTTCACTATCTGGATTCTACGTGATATCCTATTTGAAGTTACTGATTTACTTCCTACAAGTTCAGTGAGTCATAGTAAATCATAAATCTTTAGCATTCAAAAAACAATCTCGTTGCGCCCACGTATACAAGCACACGCTGAGGTACGACTTGCTCCAGCAAACTCTCGTAACACAGTAACAGTGCATGGATCTTTCTCAGATATTACACACCATTCTCAAAGAGAACTCATAAGGATTATTCTTTCAGATGGTTCGTCCTACTCTGTGATTTCTAATTACGGTACTTTGCGATCTACTATTATTTTATATTGAAACTAATGGGATTCTATCTTTTTTATTTCTTTCTTTTTCAAAACACTAAGCTACTTGGTAATGAATTTCTTTTCTATCTACGTGCTATTATTCAAGCAACATTATTCCAAAAAGGACTTTGTTTTTTTTCTTCTTTTATGAAATTTGGAACTTGATTTTTGGGACTTTTGGTCTCTGGGGTACTATTTTTTACATTCATTTTTCGTCCGAAGGAAGCGGCGTTACAGGCTGGCACATCAAAGTTGAAATTGGTAAGACGGGGCTATGCTGATCAAGACGATATTCAATGCCGACTGTGTCCAGCTCACTGCACAGAAGATGAACTTCATGAAGGAGCAGAAAATACATTGGAACTGATCAAGTTTTGAGCAAAAGTAATATAGCCATAACGGTTGTAAGACGTCGTGGTCTCCTGACCTTCATTGCTTACATATTCCGCCCTCACAATCATATTCCACACATCAAGACGCTTCATTCGAACCTGAACTCGATAAGATAAAGTCAATGTTGTATGAATTCATGTAAACGATATGCAAATAACAAGTGCACACCGGGGTTGAAATACTCGAGGCTGGCGTACACACATACATTCCAGACACAACAGTCACACGAGCTTTTAGTTCGAGAGAGGCAGACCAAACACCGGGAGGCCGGTCACTTCAGAGGACGAGTCAACCTCGGCCGCCCGTGGAGCAGACAGTATGTGCCCGAGTGAAAGGGGGAACGACTCCGTGTTCGGCTTAAAAGCAAATTCTGCTACATTGTGTGGGAGCGTCCAACCTACGCATTCTTTACACATAGCACGCAGTTTCAGAGATTTTGACAGGGAGACAGCAAACGCCAAATGCTGATACTACAGATTTCCGGACTGGTGGCCTTAAACGAAACGTCATTCTCCCGTTTTAGAAGAGCAATACTGATTGGCAGACGATATTTCTGATGCCTTTAGCTGAAGGAGTAATGGAAGAGACCGAAAGATATACCCCTTCAAGTCTGGCGTGGAGAGGCGCCGTTCCGTTGTCGCTCTTGGAGCGGGAACAAGTCTCTCCTCAGTACTTCACTGGGAGAGCGCCTCTGTCGAGAGCAAATCGAAGTGCAACTCTGTATTGAGTCCTTGCGATTAAGCGTTGTTCACTGTGTTGGCTGACACACTTATTGTGCGGTGTGAACGGACATAGTTAAACGCCTGCGAGCAAAATTTGAGTGGCATCGCAGTGGACTGGTTATCTGACCGGTGTACCACGCCAATAGTAAGACTAGGGGCAAATAGGAATCCTTGACTTCATCAAGGCTTAGGGAGAGTTTGATTGGCGAATGTCAATCCAGATAGAACGAGAGTTATCTTATTTGTCAGCAGGGAGTGGCGCAGACAGCAGGCATCGCAGCTTACGGCATTGTGCACTACAGCTATTGCGATCCTCATATTTCCTCCACAACAGTACATTTCACTGCATTTCACACGCGACAGCCTCGACTGTACCTAGCAACATTCTAAAGGATAATTATTCAAGTTGAGTAGGTGCGGCTCTCAGCCATTCTGCCAAGTCAATAACAATCTTAAACTGTGTATAGAAATTTCATTAGCGAATCCTATCCTTGAGAGGTAACTTCACATTCCGAAAATAACCAGAATATAACTTGTTCAATTCATAACTAAAAGTGCCATTGTGATTTCTCAGAATTTTTGCAAAATAAATAATAATTTTCGTTAGTTTCATGTTTTTCTTATACTAAATAGCACTACTCCAGTAGCCAAGTATCCCACTAGTTACGTAAGAAATTTTGTGAATTTTTGTGTCATTTCCTTACATCGGACGACTCCAGAAGATATTTATTGCTGAAAGTTTTTCAGGCATTTCTCTTTAGAATGTTAGGAGCGTCTGTCTGACTTCTGTAGTAGTGTGGGGTGTGGAAATTGCATCTTGTAGGAGCCACAGGGTAAAGGGTACATCTAGATTAATCCGTTGCACAGAATAACAGAATAGCAAATCAACCCCACGCTCACGCGGTGTGTAATTTGTATGTTTCTGCTGCGGAAATAATCTTGTTCCACAATGCCCAACGGTTGTCTGTCAGTAAATGAGGTTTGTCTGGACTCAGTTTAACTGCGGTTGTTCCTTCGCGTATCTGCTTCACAACCACAACACCAGCAGTCGACTTGTCGACTTCGACAGCGTTAAATATTAAAAAAGTATAGTGAGTGACCCAGACGGAGTTTTCTTTTTTTTTTTTTCTTTTTGTTGTAGAATATTCTGCCACGACCGCAACCACAATAAACCTTCATCAGTACAGTATGGTTTGTCCTGAATACCTGACCATTGCCTCAACAACGTGATCAGCTAGGACGGTTGGAGGCGCGACGCGATACCTGCTCTCGACCTGTTTTTGGCTCAGTTTGTACGCTGCCTCCAGCGCGACCGCAATGAATCACGCTTAGTGAGGCGGTGATTTATAAGGCGGTCACGGCCCCCGTGCGGCCTCGAAGCCTTGACCTGTGAGGCGGCTGGGACAGCCGGCATGGCCACAGCTGGAGTGCGCAGCGCCGTCACGTCTGCTGCTGTCTGAGGGGGCGCTATACGCGCGATAACTCCGCTGTGAGTCACACCATCCGTTCCCAGCAGATGCGTTTACAAACAGATTACTCATTCAGTCGACTGTCCAGCTGGCAAAAGGTTTTCTCTGTGCAAGCGCCCTCGGATAACGGCGCCGAGCAGGCCGGAGTGGCCGAGCGGTTCTAGGCGCTACAGTCTGGAACCACGCGGCCACTACGGTCGCGGGTTCGGATCCTGCCTCGGGCATGGATGTGTGTGATATCCTTAGGTTAGTTAGGTTTAAGTAGTTCTAAGTTCTAGGGGACTGATGACCACAGCAGTTAAGTACCATAGTGCTCAGAGCCATTTGAACCATAACGGTGTCGATCATTAGCTGCCTTACTGACAAGGAGAAGACTGCGATCCCCGATACCTGTGGATTCCGTCAAAGACCGGTATCTGCAGGACACGGCCGATGTTTTCAAACCAACACGCCACTACGTGCGCGGCCACAATGTTGCTAATCTCATCGCCCGAACGTATTGATGACAATCGTGAAATACAACTCAATTTGATTTCTTCGGCCAAATCGACTGACGTTCTCACAGAATAAATACGGACTTCGACAAGTTGAAAGAGCTTAGTTCAAGAACTGAGTCCGTGGTACTGCGAGAATGAAACGTTTCACAATAGGCATATAAACTGACGAACAAAAAATCGCAATACCAAGGAGTTGTGCGACAAAAACGAAAGCTGGTAGGCGTGTTTTGAAACGTCCCCTTAGAAAAATTAATGAATGACTGTGCTGATAAACCTCTTACAGTATTTGATTTTCAAACAGGTGAGCAGAACTGAGCGTACCCTAACACACAATATTTTTAGCGCAACGCAATCTGACTTTCAATAATCCCTACAAAAGAATGGCCCTGACTAACATTAACCTATACCTTTCACAAATCACTTACCTCACAAAAATCTTCGTTACTCGAACTACTGCAATACAGCGAGCGCCACTACTGCCAGCTAAATAAAAGATTCAAACTACTGAAGGCACTAACTACTGATAGGCATAGTTAGCAAATGAAAGATTTTGATAGAGAACAAACAATGTATTTATCTTAATAGTGTTCAAAGGTCATAATATATAACAGTTCATGACATCCAGTCTTGCAAATTTACCGTCTCTGATGGACACACGTCCAGATCATCCGCTCTCAAAACTCCGCCATTTCTCTCCCCACATCCACCACTGCTGGCGGCTCACCTCCAACTGTACAACGCTACGTACTGTTAACAGCCAACCGCCCAACACTACAATAGCAAATTCCAACAATACAAACCAGCCACAGACTGCACACAGCACAGTCAGTGATTTTCATACAGAGCGCTACGTGGCGTTACCAACATAAAACCTAAACAGCCTACTTGCAGTTTCTACATTTGAAAGAAGATTTTGTACCAGTCGCATAAGAATGGCTCTCGTAGTGCGACTGTGTGGATGCCAATCACGTTTGTTTTAAATACACGCTCAAACGGTCGTGAGCGTTAGTTACCTTTGAGACTGCACGTGTTGAGTTGATGCTAGTCAAGAATGCCTTTAAGCCGGAAAAGACGGCACTATCAACAGTTCAGTGAGTTTGAACGAGGTCGTGCAATAGGGCTACAAGAAGCTGGATATTCCTTGTGCGATACTGAAGAAAGACTTGGAAGAAATAAAAAGAGTACGAGGGGGTGGAGATCTCTTTTGAAAGGCACGTTGCAAGGCATCCCAGATATGCTCAATAATGCTCATGTCTGGGGAGTCAGGCGGCCAGCGGAAGTGTTAAACTCAGAAGACTGTTCCTGGAGCCACTCTGTAGCAATTCTGGACTTTTGGGGTGTCGCATTGTCCTGCTGGAATTGCCAAAGTCCGCTGGAATGCACAGTGGACATGAATGGATGCATGTGATCAGACAGGATGCCTCGTACATGTCACCTGTCAGAGTCGTATCTAGACATATCAGGGGTCCCTTATCACTCTAACAACATACGGCCCACGCCGTTACAGAGCCTCCACCAGCTTGAACAGTCCCCTGCTTAAATGCAGAGTCCATGGATTCGTGAGGATATCTCCATACCAGTACACGTCCATCCGCCCAGTACAATTTGAAACGATACTCGCCCGAGCAGGCAACATTTATCCTGTCATCAACAGTCCAAGATCGGTGTTGACGGGCCCAGGCGAGGCGTAAGGCTTTGTGTCGTGCAGTCATCAAGGTTACACGAATGGTCCTTCGGCTCCGAAAGCACATATCGATGATGTTTCATTGAATGGTTCGCACGCTGACACCTGTTGATGGCCCGGTATTGAAATCTGCAGCAGTTTGCGGAAGGGTAGCACTTCTGTCACGCTGAACGATTCTCTTCAGTCGTGAAAAATAAATAAAAACACCTACAGCCGTCTTTATGATTTTATTTTATTTTCTCGCTACCAGTTTCAACGCTTCAGTGCGTCATCGTAAGGCTGTTTTTGATGCGATACAGGTTGATATGATCCCCATGCATAACTCATCAGTTGCCAGCTTTACTGGATACGCATATACTTGGTTCAAATGGCTCTGAGCACGATGGGGCTTAATCGCTGAGGTCATCAGTCCCCTAGAACTTAGAACTACTTAAACCTAACTAACCTAAGGACATCACACACATCCATGCCCGAGGCAAGATTCGAACCTGCGACCGTAGCGGTCGCGCGGTTCCAGACTGTAGCGCCTAGAACCGCTCGGCCACCCCGGCCGGCACGTATATAGTGTGTCAGCACTCCAACCATCAACTGCCACTCAACTCTTCAGTCGTCGTCGATCCTGTCCTTGCAGGATCTTTTTCCGGATGCAGCGATGTTTTACCATATTCCTGATATACACGGTACACTCGTGAAATGGTCGTACGAGAAAATCCTCACTTCATCGCTATCTCGGAGATGCAGTGTCCCATCGCTCGTACGCCGACTATAACACCATGTTCGAACTCACTTAAATCTTGATAACCTACCATTGTAGCAGCGGTAACCGATCTAACAACTGCGCCATTCACGTGTTGTTTCATATAGGCGTTGCCGACCGCATCGCCGAGTTCGAAAGGCTCTGAGCACTACGGGACTGAACATCTGAGTTCATCAGTCCCCTAGAACGTAGAACTACTTAAACCTAACTAACCTAAGGACATCACACACATCCATTCCCGAGGCAGGATTCGAACCTGCGATCGTAGCGATCGGGCGGTTCCAGACTGAAGCGCCTAGAACCGCTCGGCCACAACGGCCGGCGCATCGCAGTATTCTGCCTGTTTATATATCTGTATTTGAATACGCATGCCTATACCAGTTTCTTTGGCGCTTCGGTGTATACACATGAATCACGCTGCATATTTCTTATTCACAATCGCGAATACGCATATTTGAAAGTAAGTCCCATTTCCATTTATAGATGAACAACCTAGGTGCCCACTTATTTCATTGTCGCTTCGAATAACCACTGAGCGCTTTTTGGCTCGCGCAGGGTGCGTCACGTCAGGTCACGTCACGTCACGTCACGTCAGAAAAAGTAACTCGACTGTCGTCTTTAGTGGTGTGCACTATACAGTTGTGATTCTCAGTGTATGGTATTATTTCACGACTTCATACGTGTATAACTATGCCGAAACCACAATATACGCAAAAGTTTCGGGATTCTTGGCTTCAAGACCCCATAACAAGAAATCGCACGGGTTGAGATCCGGTGAACGAGCAGGCCATACAACTGGATCCCCTCGTCCAATCCATCGACCAGGAAAGACACGATTGAGATGCGTCCGGACGTAAACGGTGAAGTGGGCTGGAGAACCATCACGCAGCAGCCACATAACTCTTCGAATCATCAATGGCACTTCTTCCATCAGGGGAGGAAAAGTCACCTGCAAGAAACGCCGATAGTAGAGGTGTCTTAGGCCACGTGGAAGGAAGGCTGGTCCAAAAATATGGTCGCCAGTCATCCCGGCCTACACATTTTGGCTGCACCGATGCTGATGATTCACTGACACCTTATGGGGACTCTGCTTACTATCCCAAAATGACTGTAATGAAAGTTGAAGATAATCACTCCACATAAAGGTGGCCTCATCTGTGAATCCCGCCGGTCGTTGTGGACGAGTGGCTCTAGGCGCTTCAGTCTAGAACCGTGCGACCGCTACGGTCGCAGGTTCGAATCCTGCCTCGGGCATGGATGCGTGTGATGTCCTTAGGGTAGTTATGTTTAAGTAGCTCTAAGTTCTAGGGGAGTGATGACCTCAGATGTTAAGTCCCATAGTGCTCAGAGCCATTTTGAACACAAATCCCGGAATCGTGGTTGCCTGGTGAAGAAACTAGTGAGAAAACTACTCCCGATGGGGAACGTCTGTCACTAGTAAGCCCTGTATACGCCATAAGTGGTAAGAGTAGTAACAACTGTCATGGAGAAAGTTCCACACGGTCGTCTGGCTTACCCTGTACTGGCGGGCCAACTGCCCAATACTGGCACGATGGTTACCTTGCACAGTGTTAATCACATTTTCCTCGAGGTCTGGTGTCCGAAGAAGCTTGCACAGGATAGGGTAGCATAGAGAGCTGCATCAAACCAGTCTCCGGACTGAAGACCACAACAACAACAACTGGTGTCCGAACGTTTCGGATATGTCCTTCATGATTTCCTGCTTCCTGAAGCGACCCTGACTCAGACAATTGGCGAAACACTGTTGCAAACATTGAATGCTGTGGTTGTTGTCAACGGGGATAGTTCTCCTGATACAACCTTGCTGCCAGTACCTCGACTCCTACCTTCCAAATTTGCAGAAGCTCTCCTGTGAACCTTTCTGAACTAGCACTCCTGAGTTTGGAAGGTAGACTTGCCCGCGAAAGGCAAAGGTCCCGAGTTCGTGTCTCGGTCCGGCACACAGTTTTAATCTGCCAGGAAGTTTCATATCAGCTCACACTCTACTGCAAAGTGAAAATCTCATTCCTTATCACTACTTTTCCATGTTAACTTTATTAAACAATTGATGTAATTCATTAATTAACTTGAAAAACATAGCTACAACAATATCATAAATCCTTGTACATCAGTACAGTTAGTAGGAATTCATTTAGTATTTATTGTAGACAAGTGTTACATGTGAATTAGCACACATCAACCGCCGAAATTCCATTCACAGGTTACATGTTGTTAAGTAACCCAGTATGTTTCCTAGAAGGCGAGTGTTCATCAAAGGCAAGGGTATCGTCAGGAGTGCCCCAGGGAAGTGTGATAGGATCGACGTTGTTCTGTATACACATAAATAATTTGGCGCACAGTGTGAACAGCAATCTGCGGTTTTTGCTGATGATGCTGTGGTGTACAGTAAGGTGTCGAAGCTTAGTGAGTGTAGGAAGATGTAAGTTAATACGTGTCAGTAGGAAAAACAAACCCGTAACGTTCAGATACAGCATTAGTACGAGGGGCGTTTGAAAAGTCCGTGCAAAGTCCGAGAGATGGCACCATCGGCACGTATCGAGGTAATGTTTAGTAAGTAGCATCTTTGGAAAGAACGCACACCAAGTAACAGCCATATTGGTCTATTTCTTTGTGTTTGGCATTCGTGTGAATCAA
The DNA here is from genome assembly GCF_021461395.2 of Schistocerca americana. Lineage (NCBI taxonomy): Eukaryota > Metazoa > Arthropoda > Insecta > Orthoptera > Acrididae > Schistocerca > Schistocerca americana. The sequence continues at coordinate 392,739,972 of NC_060124.1, forward strand.
GAAAGTCGAGTGATTGTCAAAAAATGGACGAAAAAGAAGTTCGTGTGGTAATTAAACATTACTCTATGAAAGGCAAAACGCCTCAGGGGACTAAAGAGAAGCTTGATAAACATTATAGTGACTCTGCACCTTCGATTAGAACAGTTTATAAGTGGTTTCAAAATTTTCGGAGTGGCCACATGGGCACAGGTGATGCTGAACGTTCTGGACGCCCTGTGGAGGTTACGACTCCAGAAATCATTGATAAAATCCGTGATATGGTGATGGATGACAGAAGAGTTAAGGTGCATGAGATTGCTAGTGCTGTGGGCATCTCGAATGAACGGGTACATAATATTTTGCGTAAACATTTGGACATGAGAAAGCTATCCGCAAGATGGGTTCCGCGATTGCTCACGCTCGACCAAAAACGGAGTCGTGTGAAGTGTTGCAAGGATGGTTTGCAGCTGTTCAGGAAGAATCCGCAGGACTTTACGCGTCGTTTCGTCACTGTGAATGAAACATGGATACATTAGTATACTCTTGAGACCAAACAAGAACCTAAACAATGGGTTACCAAGGGAGAATCTCCACCAAAAAGGCGAAGACCATTCCTGCGGCCGGAAAGGTTATGGCGACTGTCTTTTGGGATCTGCGAGGGACAATCCTCATTGACTATCTGGAAGAGGGTAAAACTATTGCAGGTGAATATTATTAATCGTTATTGGACCGTTTGAATACCGAGCTGCAAGAAAAACGCCGGCGATTGGACCGCAAAAGAGTCCTTTTCCATCACGACAATGCACCAGCACACACCTCAGCAGTTATGGTCGCAAAATTAATGGAAATAGGATTGGAACTCGTTTCACATCCCCCCTATTCTCCAGACTTGGCTCCCTCGGACTACTATTTGTTCCCCAATTTGAAGAAATGGCTAGCAGGACAAAGTATTTATTCAAACGAGGAGGTTATTGCAGCAACTAATAGCTGTTTTGCAGACTTGGACGATTCCTATTATTCGGAAGGGATCAACAAATTAGAACAGCGTTGGACGAAGTGTATAAGTCTAAAAGGAGACTATGTTGAAAAATAAAAAAGGTTTACCCCAAACACGTAAGTAGTTTTTATTTTTGCACGGACTTTCCAAACGCCCCTCTTAGTGCCCTGCTTGATACAATCACGTCGTTTAAATATCTGGGCGTAATGTTGCAAAGCGATATGCAGTGGAACGAGCATGTAAATGGATGTAAATGGAAATGTCGTGTGGCTAGGGCCTCCCGTCGGGTAGACCGTTCGCCTGGTGCAGGTCTTTCGATTTGACGCCACTTCGGCGACCTGCGTGTCGATGGGGATGAAATGATGATGATTAGGACAACACAACACCCAGTCCCTGAGCAGAGAAAATTTCCGACCCAGCCGGGAACCGAACCCGGGCCCTTAGGATTGACAGTCTGTCACGCTGAGCACTCAGCTACCGGGCCGGACAACGAGCATGTGAGGAGTGTGGTAGGAAAGTCGGACGGTCGACTTCGTTGTATTGGGAAAGATTTTAGGAAAGTGTGATCATTTGCTAAGGAGTCCACATATAGGACGCTGCTGACCCAAATCTTGAATACTGCTCGAGTGTTTGAGATCCGTTCCTGGTCGGATTGAAGGAAGATATCGAAGAAATTCAGAGGCGGGGTGCTAGATTTGTTACCGGTAGGTTCGAACTGTTGTGTCTAGGAATCCTGTATACTCGGTTCGCTAGACAAACAATCAAACTACTCGTATTAATGAGTTTTATTACAATAAGACAAGATACAACTACTTAACATTGAAAGATGTGTCGCAAGCGAAGGGCGACATACAAAATAATTCAGTCTTACTCAGAATAGACAACACAAGTCTGTGCTACGTAAGGAGACCTAACGAAGTGGCTAACATTGAAGCTGCTATCTCAGTGTCTTCCACCATTCGGGGACGGCGCTTATCTCCTCTTCACATAGGGGCCGTTGTTGTCGCGTTGACGTCCTAGAGGGAGGTCGGTCATCTTGCAATTGGCTGACCTTCTCACAGCCGTCCCTTCTCTTTCGTTCCCGACTTGTGTGCCGGCGCCAACATACGCTACTGGGCATTAAAATTGCTACACCACGAAGATGACGTGCTACAGACACGAAATTTAACCGACAGGAAGAAGATGCTGTGATATGCAAATGATTAGCTTTACAATGCATTCACACAAGGTTGACGCCGGTGGCAACACCTACAACGTGCCGACATGAGGAAAGTTTCCAACCGATTTCTCATACACAAACAGCAGTAGACCGGCGTTGCCTGGTGAAACGTCGTTGTGATGCCTCGTGTAAGAGGGAGAAACGTGTACCAACACGTTTCCGACTTCGATAAAGGTCGGATTGTAGCCTATCGCGATTGCGGTTTATCGTATCGCGACATTGCTGCTCGCGTTGGTCGAGATCCAATGGCTGCTAGTAGAATGTGGAATCGGTGGGTTCAGGAGGGTAATACGGAACGCCGCGCCGGATCCCAACGGCCTCGTATCACTAGCAGTCGAGATGACAGTCATCTTATCCGCATGGCTGTAACGGATCGTGCAGCCACGTCTCGATCCCTGAGTCAACAGATGGGGACGTTTGCAAGACAACAACCATCTGCACGAACAGTTCGACGACGTTTGCAGCAAGATGGACTATCAGCCCGAAGACCATGGCTGCGGTTACCCTTGACGCTGCATCACAGACAGGAGCGCCTGCGATAGTGTACCCAGGTTCTGTTTACAGCATCATGATAGTCACATCCGTGTTTGGCGATATCGCTGTGAACGCACATTGGAAGCGTGTATTCGTCATCGCCATACTGGCGTATCACCCGGCGTGATGGTATGGGGTGCCATTGGTTACACGTCTCGGTCACCTCTTGTTCACATTGACGGCACTTTGAACAATGAACGTTACATTTCAGAAGTGTTAAGACCCGTGGCTCTACCCTTCATTCGATCTCTGCGAGACACTACGTTTCAGCAGGATAATGCACGACCGCATGTTGCAGGTCTTGTACGGGCCTTTCTGGATACAGAATATGTTCGAGTGCTGGCCTGGGCAGCACATTCTCCAGATCTCTCAGCAATTGAAAACGTGTGGTCAATGGTGGCCGAGCAACTGGCTCGTCACAATACGTCAGTCACTACTCTCGATGAACTGTGATATTGTGTTGAAGCTGCATGGGCAGTTGTACCTGTACACGCCATCCAGGCGTATCAAGGCCGTTATTACGGCCAGGTGTGGTTGTTCTGGGTACTGATTTCTCAGGCTCTATGCACCCAAATTGCGTGAAAATGTAATCACATGTCAGTTCTAGTATAATACATTTGTCCAATGGATATCCGTTTATCATCTGCATTTCTTCTTTGTGTAGCAATTTTAATGGACAGTAGTGTATACTGCTCGTAAGGGCCACGAAGATAAGATACGAGAAATTAGGGCTGTGCAGAGGCATATAGACAGCCATTTTTCCGGCGCTCTGCTTGCGAGTGGAACAGGAAAGGTAATGACTAGTAGTGGTACAAGGTAACGGAAGAGCTGCTCTTCCCCTTTGTCAGGATCGCTCTCCACATCGTCCGTCCCCATCGCATACTCCTTTTCGCCATAATTACTAAACAGCTTCGAGAAAGGTCACCTTCACCGTTACCAGGCGTGACTATGATGCTCCAAGGAGACGCCGCTCATCCGACTTCGAAGAGGCCGTACTGCATCGCGTTGAGCAGAATCCGTCAACGAGTACGCGAGTAATTTCTTTCGCTATTAATGAGCGGAATTGTAAAACAAGTGATGTATTCGGTCACACCTAATCAATTACTTGTAAAAGTGGTCGCGTTACCATCATGTTTTCAAATGGTTGTAGCACAGAAACGGCACTTTTGGGAATGGGTTCCAGTCCAAAATGTTATCTATTCACTACAAGTCCTAGAAGTTTGTAATGGGAATTTACGAACACCCTGTATACACTACAGCATTAATGAGTCATTATCACACTGACCACATTTTTGAAATGTTACCCTGACCAAGGAAACTAATTAAGAGCCAGACAGGCGTTTCGGAACGAAGCTATAATTTTGTCTGCAAAGCTTTAGTGGAAAACGCGAATGATTTAAGGCTCTAGCTACAGATCCTAAAGTGAATGTTTCCACAGAGAAAACACGTAATGTGAATGAAAAACATTGAACAGAAACTATGTTTCGACCAACACAGTAATTTATTCAATTAAAACATAATTATTCCAAATAGACTGTGAATGAATCACATAATCTTTACGAAATTCTAACTAGTGGATTTATAGATTTGCAGCGGTACTTGAACAAACAAGATCCACGCCCTTCTTACGCTAATGGCGATATGAAAATTTCCCTTGACTCTTGTTAACCCCAACGAAAAACTGTGTATTTGCCCCTGATAGTTTTTTAGACTCTCGTAGGCCAGTTTCACGCTGGAATACTAGTGACAATTACCAGCGACGGCCACCGACAGAGATACATTCGTTTGAACTGGACTCTGGAGCATTCAACACCGGGACACTACACTGCTTCACCGAGCCACTGTGACCCAGCAGTGACTCACCCTCGCCACATGTGACGGAGGAGGTCACTGAGTTTATAGCAGTCACTGCCAGACAAGCATTAGTTTGAACTGGAGTGTTCACGCTGGAACACTGATCACAGACACATCGTTGCAGATTTGCCAACCGACAGGCAGTCATTTCTGAGACTGTGACGCGAAATGTTCATTGTTCATTATACTGTAAACACTGTACCCATGAGTGCCCGCATCTCGTGGTCGTGCGGTAGCGTTCTTGCTTCTCACGCCCGGGTTCCCGGGTTCGATTCCCGGTGGGGTCAGGGATTTTCTCTGCCTCGTGATGGCTGGGTGTTGTGTGCTGTCCTTAGGTTAGTTAGGTTTAAGTAGTTCTAAGTTCTAGGGGACTGATGACCATAGATGTTAAGTCCCATAGTGCTCAGAGCCATTTGAACCATTTTTGTACCCATGAGTTTAGATTTGATTAACACGGAAGATATTGTAAGTGAAGTAGAAAGCCGTCCTGCTACTTGGGATGTGAAAAGCGATGACTATAGCAACAAAGTGATGAAAACGAATGCGTGGCAAGAAATTATAACGAAGTTTGTGCCTGATTTCGATTAGAAGAGCATGGATTGAAATATGGTTACGCAGGACAGAGCGGATCAGGTTGTGGAAAGGGGCCAAGATCAGTTACTATTAGTTGTACAAGAACACAGAACTTTATTCCTCGAAAACCAATGCATAGTTTTCTCTTTAAAACAACAAGGATCAATTCGCGGCTGACGGCCCAATTGACTTCTCCAAAATTAGTTTAAATAATTCCTTTTAAAACATAAGGATTTAGAGAAAGGCTGAAGGCCTTACTTAAGTAAAATTAAAATATCTTCTCGGCTAAAGGCCGAAATAATATTTGAGAGCAGCAAAGGAAATTCTTTAAAAGGCAAGCATTTGCAAATTTCAGCTAAAAGCCATATTAAGGAAAATTCAAATTAATTTCTCGGCTGAAAGCCCAATAACATTTCAACATAATAAAAGGGAACCTTTAAAGATAAGCATTTACACAGTACAACAGAAAACCATCTTAAGAAAACTTGAAATATCTTGACGGATGAAGGTCCAGACAATTATTAAAAAAATTAAAGACAAATCTTAAGATAAGAATTTACAAGGTGAGACAGGCCGCCAAGCGTAACACTAAACAACCAGGTGGCAGCACGACCTAGGGACGGCTGAAGAACCAACCAACAACCCAACCAATTCCCTTCCACCCGACCAACAGCACGGCAACCAAAAATATCAACGAGGACGAGGATCGCAGCAGGACTATGTCTTAATAACTGGCGTCTAAGCACAGTCAAGGCACAATAACCACCCAAAGACAAAAAACGAAAAACACCAAAGCTGTCGAACTACACGCCGTGGAGTCTTCCTCGCTGCTCTGTCGCAACCGACCGACTGGCTACTCCAGTACGCAGACGCATTCATCTGCTCAGCGGAAATCACAGAAGTTACACACAGTTCCACGTAAACACTTGCACCAAGAACTCCGACAGTCCTAAAACCAATCACTGTGGAACAACAAGGAGAAATCACAAGTCGACACACGCAGAGTTTCCATAAGCGTTCAGCGACCAAATACACCACGTCCGATGAGACGACTGATCGAACGACCAACCAAGGTCGTTCCCACTCAAGTTATGTGTGTCGGGATCGGTCGGGCGAGTCATGGTTGTCCGGAGCTCACTGCAGATCCATCCCGACTCCCTTGATCTCTGTTCGGAACTCGGAGACACGGCGACCCGGGTACCCTGGCTCTGACCCAACCATGCAGAGGGAACACTTCTCCATTGGCCACCCGACATCTCTGCACAAGGAAGAAACCGACCCTCGTCCGGCAAGATGACCAACTGACGAGGCCCAGAAACGGTCCAAAGACCACCCGATGAGACGACCAACAGTACGACCAACCAACGTTCGGTCTCGTTCCTGTCTCCTTCCGTCGGACAGTTCATGTGTGTGGCCAGCGGTCGGGAAGTACTGGCTGGCTGTCCGCGCCTCACTGGCGCTCCGTCACCAACTCCTGCTTCGTCCCCGACTTCACTGCTGCTGCGTCCGGACTCAACTCTCGGCAGACGACGACCCGGAAATACTAGCGGTCGCTCCAGAGATGGTACGACAGTGCACTTATCGACAAGCGCTGCTGCTGCCACTCACGGGCAAGCAAATCAACAACCTAGTGACGTCAGTAAATCGAATTAAAAGAAAAACGAGGCGACGGAACCACGAAAACAAGATGACGAGCAATAAACGCCATTACCGCGAGCCGCGCACGGCTCATGGGTAAAAAAAAAACGAAATTGGTAAATGGCATGTTCCTTTTTCAAATTTAATACATTATTTTTCAGACCATAAAGGGCTAGCGAAATTTAGTTGCTACTCCTGTACGAGTTGGCAATACCTGCGGTGTCGGATACCAGTGATCCGAGAGTGTTCACCACAGTCACTGGTGACCATCAATGGCGACCGTCACCAGTGTCCCAGTGTGAAACGGGCCTCACATTCACTACAGCAATGTTGCACCAGAAACGAGTGATCGCACTGATTTTCGCAAGTGCAGATAAAGAAAAGTCCTAGCACACTGGTGCTCCTAATTATGCTCACTGTTCTTGTTCACCGACAGTTGTGCAGAACGCTGCAGCCAGGCTCTGCACTAGAGGACGACGGACCGGCTGCCATTGCAGCATCTCTAGATCCTGTGTGTTTGCTAACATGCGCGCTACTATGTCTCCAACGTATGAACATGATATGTACAGCTCAACGTCACCCCATGAACTCTCGTAATTTTTAGCTCAGCATTAGGCACTGCTATTTCTTGATACAAAAGAGGACTTAAACACCAATAGGGGAAATCAGAATGAGATTTTCACTCTGCAGCGGAGTGTGCGCTGATATGAAACTTCCTGGCAGATTAAAACTGTGTGCCCGACCGAGACTCGAACTCGGGACCTTTGCCTTTCGCGGGCAAGTGCTCCACCATCTGAGCTACCGAAGCACGACTCACGCCCGGTACTCACAGCTTTACTTCTGCCAGTACCTCGTCTCCTACCTTCCAAACTTTACAGAAGCTCTCCTGCGAAACCTTGCAGAACTTACCAATAGGGGAAAATGCATACATGGTCGCCACTTCATGTACACAAAATCCCCCCAAGACAATACATCACGATAAAATTCCAAGCACATTACAATACACACCTCTGCTTCTAAAGACCTGTTGCTTCATCTCTGTCTCAAAGATATTACTGACAAATCTACCAATGGAATATTTTCGCACCTAGCAACTAAACTGGAATCAGATTTACTCTGAAATTAGAAAGCTACTTACGAGGCTACGCCACTGTTTTCCTCAAGCTTGTAAGGACATGGGCGCTTACACGTTAGCTTACCAACATTAGTATTAATAATAAAGGGACTGGAAAGAGCATCAGATCATGACTCTATTGAATTATGATAAATGTGAGGCATTCTCGAGCAGTATTCCCTGCATGTCTGCATGATTAAGTCACTAACTTAAAGCGTTAGTGAAATGTGTCGAAAGTTCAGAATTGTGGAATATAAAGTCTGCAGCTGGCCGCAGCTCGCCGGGCCGCTGTGGGCGGCAGGTAGCGGTCATCGGAAACGTGGGACAATACGGCGCACACTGGACTCGCATTCGGGAGGACGACGGTTCAACCCCGCGTCCAACCATCCTCATTTAGGTTTTCCGTGATTTCCCTAAATCGCTCCAGGCAAATGCCGGGATGGTTCCTTTCAAATGGCACGGCCGAGTTCATTTCCCGTCCTTCCCTAATCCGATGAGACCGATGACCTCGCTGTCTGGTCTCCTCCCCCAAACAACCCAACCAACCAACCAACCCAATACGGCGCTTTTGGGGGTAGCCCGGCATCCGGAGCCACCTGCGCTGGGCAACACGTGGCGAAGACGGGAATTTCGTTTGCCTAGGGGCGTTATCACCTACTCGGTCATTGGGTAGGTCTCAGTGGAGGGATTTCGGCGATGATAGAGCGTTCGACATTGGCCGAAACTGAGTATTCTCCCGCCGCGTTTTCGTACGCGTGGGAGACGGGAGAATTGTGGAGAGAGATGACTTCGCCTTCAGCCATTGAGCGGTACGGACTAGGAGACCGCATCTTGGCCATCGTCTTCGAAGGGAGATATGCGGTCTGTATCGCAGCACTGCAACAACGCGTGTTCCGTGCAGAGTTCTGCGGTTAGAGCTCTTTGTGTACTCAGAAGCGAGATTTTCACCAACGCTTAACCACTCCCAATAACTTACCTAATATTCTTGATCTGCTCGTTATGCTTGCGAGGTGCCGCGTATTTATCAACATAGCTGCCGGTAATAGGGGCACGTAATTGGAATTGTTAATGTCCCATTCTCAGGAGTGTGTGGGTGGACAAGGAAATTCACATTTTTTTGTAAATTTTGTCAGTTGTGGGGGATATCAAATTAAAATGCCAGTATTACAATCGAATTATTGACTTCACTGTAGCTAGCATTTACTCTGTCCCAGAAAGCTTTACATGTACTCTAGTCACTGCACAGCTTGCCCAGACGGGAAGGAAAGAAGGTTTTCAGTCTTCTATGTCAGCGACGGACAAATACGTTTACAAGCTATGTTTCTTCCGAAAAGCGAAAGATGATTACCTTCAAGGGGCTCTCTCGAAAACATGAGAAAGCGCCACTCTCCTGATGCTAGACTTACGTCCCGGCCTCAGTTCGGCTGGTGGGCAGGGCTCGGTTGTAAAACGCACAGTCGCCGGCTGCTCCCCATGGCTGGTCTCCACTTGCCGACTTCCTTTGAGACAACACCTGAGGCTCCAGTCTGCGCTGACAGCAAGGGGACGCATTTTCGCTGAATTCTCTCCTCTGCCTGTCCCGAATCCGGCACATTTCACCTTCCTATGCACACAGAAATTATCCAGAAAAAAAGGAAGTCCAACATAATGTCAAATGTACAGGAATGAAGCTAGTAAGGGCTCAGTAAGAAAATGGTTCAAATGGCTCTGAGCACTATGGGACTTAACATAGGAGGTCATCAGTCCCCTAGAACTTAGAACTACTTAAACCTAACTAACCTAAGGACATCACACACATCCATGCCCGAGGCAGGATTCGAACCTCCGACCGTAGCGGTCACGCGGTTCCAGACTGAAGCGCCTAGAACCGCTAGGCCATTCCGGCCGGCAGCTCAGTAAGCAGTCACTGTGATCTGATGCACTTTAATAAAACAAAACTATTGAAATCTGCGCTATTATTACCATCCAATTGTTGAAGTATCTTCATATTAAATCAAAAAGGCAGGCAAAATTGTTTTGTTTGACACGTTTCACAAATTTCTATGTTAACAAACATAGGTACAACGAAGGTAACTGTGAAAAAGCATTCAGTTACACAGTTAGGAATGAAATATACCGGAAGTGCAGGACAGCCACGGCGAAATGGCTGTAGGAAATATGTGAAGAAACAGAAAATGAAATGATGTTTGGGAGGACTGACGTAGAATATAGAAAAGTCAAAACGACTTTCTGTGCAATTAAAATCAAGAGTGGTAACATTAAAAGTGCAGTGGGAATTCCATAATTAAATGACGGAGAGTGGATAGATGCAACAAAAGAGGAAAGATTTTTCTCATGACTTGATAGAAGAAGAAACAAGAGTCTGTAGGGAAGAGATAGGGGATCCAGTATTAGAATCAGAATTTAAAAGGACTTTGGATGACCTGAGCCGGCCGCGGTGGCCGAGTGGTTCTAGGCGCTTCATTCGGGAACCGCGCGACTGCTACGGTCGCAGTTTCGAATCTTGCCTCGGGCATGGATGTGTGTGATGTCCTTAGGTTACTTAGGTTTAAGTAGTACTAAGTTCTAGGGGACTGATGACCGATGTTAAGTCCAATAGTGCTCAAAGCCATTTTTTTGATGACCTGAGATTAAATAAGGAAGAGCAATAGATAACAATCAATCGGAATTTCTAAAATCATTGGGGGGATTCGCAACAAAACGACTATTCTCGTTGGTCTGCAGAATGTATAAGACTGGCGACGTACCATCATACTTTCAGAGAAGTATCATCCACATAATTCCGAATGTTGCAAGAGCCGACAACAATGGAAACTATCGTACAACTAGCTTAACAACACATGCAGCCAAGCTGTTCACAACAATAACATAAACAAGAATGGAAAAGAAAATTGAGAATCAAAATGGTTCAAATGGCTCTGAGCACTATGGGACTTAACATCTGTGGTCATCAGTCCCCTAGAACTTAGAACTACTTAAACCTAACTAACCTAAGGACATCACACACATCCATGCCCGAGGCAGGATTCGAACCTGCGACCGTAGCAGTCGCGCGGTTCCGGACTGAGCGCCTAGAACCGCTAGACCACCGCAACTGAGAATCAATTGGATGACAATCAGTTTGGCTTTAGGAAAGGTAAAGACACCATACACACTGAAGCGCCAATGAAACTGATGTAGGCATCCGTATTCAAATACAGAGATAAGTAAACAGGCAGAATACGGCGCTGCGGTCGGCGAAATTGTTAGATCGGTTACTGCTGCTCCAATGGTAGGTTATCAAGAGTTAGCCGAGTCTAAAGTGGTTTTGTTGTTGGTGCACGAAAAAAATGGTTCTAAGCACTATGAGACTTAACATCTGAGGTCATCAGTCCCCTAAGACTTAGAACTACTTAAACCTAACCAACCTAAGGGCATCACACACATCCATGCCCGAGGCAGATTGGAACCTGCGACCGTAGCAGCAGCGCGGTTCTGGACTGAAGCACGTAGAACCGCTCGGCAACATCAGCCGGCTTGGTGCACGAGCGATGGGACACAGTATCTCCGAAATAGCGATGAAGTGGGGATTTTCCTGTACGACCATTACACGAGCGTACCGTCTATATCAGGGATCCGGAAAAACATCAATCTTTGACATTACTGCGGCCAGAAAAAGATCCTGCAAGAACGGGACCAACGACTATTGAAGACAATCGTTCAACGTGACAGAGATGCAACCATTCCACAAACTTCTGCAGATTTCAATAGTAGGCCATCAACAAGTGTCAGCGTCCGAACCATACAACGGAACATCATCGATATGGGCTTTCGGAGCTGAAGGCCCACTCGTGTACCATTGATGACTGCATGACACAAAGCTTTACGCCTCGCCTGGATCTGTCAACACCGACATTGGGCTGTTGATGACTTGACGCGTGTTATCTGCTCGGGCGAGACTCTCTTCTCAAGTTGTATCGAGCGGATGGATGTGTACGGGTGTCGAGACAACCTCATGAATCCATGGACCCTACATGTCAGCAGGGGACTGTTCAAGCTGGTGGAGGCTCTCTAGTGGTTTGTGGGGTGTGCAGTTGAAGTGATATTGGACCCCTTACACGTCTAGATACGACTCTGACAGGTGATACGTACGTAAGCATCCTGCCTGATCATCTGCATCCATTCATGTCCATTGTGCATTCCGACGGCCTTGGGCAATTCCAGCAGGACAATGCGACACCCCACACGTCCCGCATTGCTATAGAGTGGCTCCAGGAACAGTCTTCTGAGTTTAAACACTTCCGCTGCGCACCAAACTCCCCAGACATGAACATTATTGAGCATATCTGGGATGCCTTGCAACATGCTGTTCAGAAGAGATCTCCACCCCCTCATACCCTTACGGATTTATGGACAACCTTGCAGGATTCATGGTCTCAATTCCCTCCGGCACTACTTCAGACATTAGTCGAGTCCATACCACGTCGAGTTGCGACACTTCTGCGTGCTCCTGGGGCCCTAGACGATATTAGGGAGGCGTACCAGTTTCTTTGGCTCTATAATGTGGATGTAGTGTAGTGTGTTACGCAAGCAAAGCCGAACAAAAATTGAGACATGCTCATATAATTTGTCGACGTAGCAAAAGCGTTCAACAGTGTAAAATTTTGCAAGATCTTCGAAATTCTGAGATGTACAGGATAAGATGTAGGGAAAGACAGGTATCACACAATATGTACTAGAGCCAAGACGGAACAATAAGAATGGAAGACCAAGAACGAAGTGCTCCGTTTAAAAAGGGTGTAAGGCACCGATGCAGTCTTTTGCCCCCATTGTTCAGTCTATCTATCGAAGAAGCAATGACTGAAATAAAAGAATCATTCAAGTGTGGGATTAAAATACAGGGTAAAAGGGTATCAGTGATGAGATTTGCTGATACATTTCTATCCTCAGTAAATGTGTAGAATATTTACAGGGTCTGTTGGATGGAATGAACAGTCTAGGGAGTAAAGAATGTAGGCTGAAATAAAATGGAAAAAGATGTAGCAGAAATGAGAACAGTGAGAAACTTAACATCAAAATTGATCATAAGGTGGACGAAGTTAAGGAACTCTGCTACCTTGGAAGCAAAATAACTTATTAAGGACGAAGCAAGGGGGACAAAAAGAAGACTAGCACAGACAAAGAGGGCAATCCTGGCCAAGAGAAGTTTACTGGTATCAAACAAAGGCCTTAAATTTGAGGAAGAAATTTCTAAGAATGTAGGTTTGGAGCACAGTACTGTATGGTAGTAAAGCATGGACAGTGAGTAAAGCAGAACAGAAAAGAATCGAAGCGTCTGAGATGTGATGCAACAGGAGAACGTTGAATATTAGATGGACTGATAAGGTAAGGAACGAGGAGGTTCTCCACGCAGTCGGAGAAGGAAGAAAGTATGAAAGACAGTGACAAGAAGAAGGGATGGGATAACAGGTCATGCGTTACATCAAGGAAAGTACTATGGTACTAGAGGGAACTGTACGGGGTAAAAACTACACAGATTGGAATAGATGCAAGAAATAATTGAGGAGGTAGGGTACCAAGTGCTACTCTGACAAAGGGATGTCACGACGTTTGGAACGCGGATTTACTGCAAACTTCGTACGCTCGTAGTACTTCATGAGGACAACAAAATGTGTAAGCAGTAGCACGTACTTCTCAAGCGTTATTGAGAAAATCGCAAGATAATTTCGGTCGTCAAATATATATCTGTGCGTGGCCAGTTTTACTATCAAGCGGCTGCAGAGAAGTGGTGCTGGCAAGGTAGCTCAGCGTGTTCGGTCAGAGCGTTAGCTACCCTATCTAATAAAAGAACTGAGCGAACAGTTGCCGGCACGGTAATTCAGCGTGTTCGGTCAGAGGGTTAGCTGCCCTCTGTAATAATAAAAAAAAACTGAGTTAATGGATCAAACAACGAACTGAAACGGGCGTCTTGGGACGTCCGCACCGAGCAGATGAAACGAACGAAAACGAATAAAATGAGATTAAAAAAAAATTTAAAAAAAAAACAGATCAACGAACAAACTGAACGGGTGTCATCAGACGTCCGCCCTGACCAAATTCAAAGAACAATATAGAACAAAACGTTTTTTTTTAAAAAAAAAAAAAAAAAAGTGGTTGGCGTTCAAGCCGTTGGATCGCTCGATCGAGTTCCGCTCGTCAGTTTTTTTTTTTTACTTTCAACAGTCATTTTCTTTACTATTTATATTACAATTGATATAATGGGGAAAAACGTGTAATCGGATGTACTTTTATTAAATTTACTGTGTTATTTGGCAGTCTGCTAATTTTTATTGTCACAAATAGTATAAAATTCATAACTATCGACTAGTAAACGACCAAAAGCATAAAGTGGTACTGAAAATGTATGTTTGTCCGTGATTTGAGAAATCCCTTATACCTGGAAGGAGCCCGAAACGACTTGTTACCTCCAAGTTTTGACCGGCACAGACGGCTTTCGAAAGACGTACAACCAACCGTCGCTTTCGACATTACTAGTGCAAGTTGCAGGATGGTATTTTTCGTAAAAAAACATGGAAAACATAAAGTTAAACGGCACCAGCTGCATTGAATAAATGCTTTGGTTCCGCATGCGCTAGGTCTTTTGACGTTTTCCGTGGAAAAACAAACCTCGTTAACATTTTCAAAAACCTCTCTATCAGACGATAGTTTGGAAGCAAACCATGCATAACGCAGTATTTCCTTAAAAATCGGCGCTGATAATTGTTTATGCAGTATCGATTGTATTGTAATAGCGTCTTCCGAGAAGCATTTTGTCCTTCTCTTTCGATTAAATACGAACAGTTTTGAAGACACGGACAAGCATACATTTTCAGTATCACTTTATGCGTTTGGTCGTTTACTAGTCGATAGTTATGAATTTTATACTATTTGTGATAATAAAAATTAGTATACTGCCAAATAACATTGTAAATTTAATAAAAGTTCATCCGATTACACGTATTTTTCTCATTGAATCAGTTGTAATATAAACAGTAAAGAAAATGACTGTGTGCAAAATAAAAGGAAAAAACTGACGAACGGAACTCGATCCAGCGGCTTGGATGCCAACCAGTTTTTTTTTTTTAACATTTTGTTCCATATTGTTCGTTGAAGTTGTTCAGGGCGGACGCCGATGACACCCGTCCACTTCGGTCGTTGATCTGTTCGCTCAGTTATTTTATTAGAAAGGGTAGGTAACGCTCTGACCGAACGCGCTGAGCTACTGTGCCGGCACCTCTCGACTGCAGCCGTTGCATGGTAAAAATCACCACGCACAGATATACACTACTGGCCAATAAAACTGCTACACCACGAAGATGACATGCTACAGACGCGAAATTTAACCGACAGGAAGAAGATGCTGTGATATGCAAATTATTAGCTTTCCAGACCATTCACACAAGGTTGGCGCCGGTGGCGAAACCTACAACGTGCTGACATGAGGAAAGTTTCCAACCGATTTCTCATACACAAATAGCAGTTGACTGGCGTTGCCTGGTGAAACGTTGTTGTGATGCCTCGTGTAAGGAGGAGAAATGCGTACCATCACGTTCCCGACTTTGATAAAGGTCGGATTGTAGCCTATCGCGATTGCGATTTATCGTATCGCGACATTGCTGCTCGCGTTGGTCGAGATCCAATGACTTTAGCAGAATATGGAATCGATGGCTTCAAGAGGGTAATACGGAACGCCGTGCTGGATCCCAACGGCCTCGTATCGCTAACAGTCGAGATGACAGGCATCTTATCCGCATGGTGGTAACGGATCGTGCAGCCACGTCTCGATCCCAGAGTCAACAGATGGGGACGTTTGCAAGACAACAACCATCTGCAGTTCGACGACGTTTGCAGCAGCATGGACTATCAGCTAGGGGACCATGGCTGTGGTTATCCTTGAGTCTGCATCACAGACGGGAGCGCCTGCGATGGTGAACTCAACGACGAACCTGTGTGCAGGAATGGCAAAACGTCATTTTTTTCGGATGAATCCAGGTTCTGTTTACAGCATCATGTTGGTCGCATCTGTGTTTGGCGACATCGCGGTGAACTCACATTGGAAGCGTGTTTTCGTCATCACCATACTGGCGTATCACCCGGCGTGGTGGTATGGGGTGCCATCGATTACACCTCTTGTTCGCACTGATAGCACTTTGAACGGCGGACGTTACATTTCAGATGTGTTACGACCCATGGCTCTACCCTTCATTCGATCCCTGCGAAACCCTACATTTCAGCAGGATAATGCACGACCGCATGTTGCAGGTCCTGCAAGGGCCTTTCTGGATACAGAAAATGTTCGACTGCTACCCTGGCCAGCACATTCTCCAGATCTCTCACCAACTGTAAACATCTGGTCAATGGTGGCCGAGCAACTGGCTCGTCACAGTACACCAGTCACTACTCTTGATGAACTGTGGTATCGTGTTGAAGCTGCATGGGCATCTGTACACATCTGTACCTGTACACGCCATCCAAGCTCTGTTTGACTCAATGCCCAGGCGTATCAAGGCCGTTATTACGGCCAGAGGTGGTTGTTCTGGGTACTGATTTCTCAGGATCTATGCACCCAAACTGCGTGTAAATGTAATCAAATGGTTCAAATGGCTCTGAGCACTATGGGACTCAACTGCTGAGGTTATTAGTCCCCTAGAACTTAGAACTAGTTAAACCTAACTAACCTAAGGACATCACAAACATCCATGCCCGAGGCAGGATTCGAACCTGCGACCGTAGCGGTCTTGCGGTTCCAGACTGCAGCGCCTTTAACCGCACGGCCACTTCGGCCGGCCGTAAATGTAATCACATGTCAGTTCTAGTATAATATATTTGTCCAATGAATACCCGTTTATCATCTGCATTTCTTCTTGGTGTAGCAATTTTAATGGCCAGTAGTGTATATTTGACGACCGGAATCATCTTGCGATTTTCTCAGCAACGCTTGAGAAGTACGCGCTACTGCTTACACATTTTGTTGTCCTAATGGAGTACTACGAGTGTACGAAGTTTACAGTAAATCCGCGTTCCAAACGTTGTGGCCTGCCCTTGTGAGATGAAGAGGTGGCGCAAGAGAGGATTCGTGGCGGGCCAAATCATATCAGTCTCTAAAAAGTCAACAAACACGAGCGCGCTCTCTGCTGGCCAGCGAGGACTACGTAGAATGGCGACACGCGGAACCGGACGTGTGGTAATCGGATTAGGCGGCGCTGCGGGCAGCTGCAGCGTGGCGGTGTCCAGTTAGCCGCTGCGGCCTGCTGGAGTCCACAAGGCTTCGGTTACGCCACCGGTGGCGCAACACCCCGTCCGCGCGTCCTTGGCTGCCCGCAAGGCTCACACCGGAAGCCGTAAAGGCGTCACCGCCGACGCAGCACGCTCCCCCACAGCGCCCACCTATCGATCAAGTTCCGATTGACAGCCCTCCACCAGTCGCTGGTAAGTATTTTCTTATTTCCCATTTCACTTCCTTCTTTCCGTGCAGAGTCTGGGCGAACCGCTCGTAGATTCAGCCTGTTTCAGAAGGGTTCCAGGCAGACAGAGACTGCAGCTCCTTCTCTTGGTCATTATTTAATCTGTCCGAGATCTTTAGATGAAAACAATACTATAGGAGCAATTAATAGAAACCCCCCAGGAGACACCGCCTTGACGGAACACTGTCCGTGTGGGCGAGGGGGTTTGTGTGATCCAATGAAGTGGAGGGCTGTGCCGGCGGTAGTGTAACTACCAGCAGGGCCTCCCAAGCCGGACAGGTCTCCATAGAGGATCCAGACAAAGTGTGTCTCACAACGTCCAGTCTAGTGTCCTGTCCTGTCCTATCCTGTCCTGTCCTGACCTGTCCTATCCTATCCTATTCTATTCTATCCCATCCCTTACACTCCCTTTCTTTCCTTTTCCTGCCTGTGATTGTGTGGCAGCAGACACAGTCCCCTAATGTGGACAGCGGAAGATCCTTGGAAACCAGCACAACGTTGATGCACATAGGACTTGAAAGGTCTCTGTTGGATTCCTTTCATGTTAATTCCTTAAATCTGTTGTCATTTACGGCATAAATCCCTCTTCTAAATTTACTGTAGTGTTTCTTACTCTATCTGGGAGGAGACTGAGCAGTGGAACGTGTTTCTTTTACACATAAACAAGAACGATCTGTCACACTACTACACTTTAAAATACAGTTTATATGTAATTCACGTCACACAGTCTCATACAGAACCTACATCCACTTTCTTTTATATACTGTATATGATAAGATACTGTCATCCCCCTTCCCTTCTGTGTGAAGGGATGAATGAGCAATGTATTTCTAGTTGCATGCTTGATGGTAGCAGACAAGCCTGTCTGCTAGAGAACAGTAGGACCAACGTCGGAACAGGTAGCTACGCTTTCTAAAAGCAAAGAGGTTTCTATTCTTGGTATGGTCCTGTCTGTCCCTTGTCATGTTGGTATAGGAAGCTGCCTCTCTGGTCACTTCCGTTTGTATCTGTGAAGCACCCTCGGTAGGGGCCCATGGCAGTCTGTCCACAGCGAGCGTTTGAAGTGGTAAGATCTCCGGCTAAGCGCGTCTCTGCTAAGTCTGTAGGACAATGGATTTCTTAAGTTCAGCCTAACTGAAAATTTAATCACCTTTATTTCAGGTTTAGATCTAAAATATCTTATGTTATCTTAAATTGCAATGCAGTGTAATTCGAGTGTGAAGTTCAGAATCCGTTCCAGTAGTTGTTTTGTCAGTACTTTGTGAGTAAAGTGGAACCACATGTTGATGACCCGTAACTCTAACTAAGATCATCAATCTTAAATGTGAATGTGCGTGAGATTATAACGTCTCGTCTTGACAAAATTTTTCAATATATCAACTTTTCTTTAGGTTCAACACACGTGGGGTGTACTTTGTGAGACCAGTACCACATGCTTATACAATTGTTTGACCCATCAGGTTAATAGTAAGACGATAGTAACCAGTTCGAGGTTTTTCTTTTGTAAATTGCGTTTCGATGTAATTTATTTTAATCATCAAAATTATTGTGGAGTTACACTCTTTGTGCAAACCAAGTTGACCACGTGAAGCATGTGGTGTAATCATCAAAGTAGTCCTCAGCTATTCTTTTCGGGAAGATTTCACAGAGAGCTAGTATGAATTTAGTATACCAGTGTGTGGTAATTTCATGACGGACAGGATTGCGCTACGAACGTAACTTCTTTGGGTGAAAATTGAATCGGTTGGTTGTGGTTAATTTCCTCTTGTATTTGTTTCAACGTTCTTCGTGTGTTATTTTATGAATGCAGTGTTGTATGCAGTCTCCCAATCTTGGCTCCATATTTGATGTTTTCTGTAAAGATTACAAACTCACATTTTCACAATCCTAAATAAGGCACCAGTTTAGTTATGAATCAAGTTTAATATGCTGAAATTTTCACAGAACAATGATCAATGTGAAAATAAATGTCCAAATATAAACTGATTTATTTCTTTTTATTTAAATTCTCTTTATATATATATATATATATATATATATATATATATATATATATATATATATAATCACCGGTTGTCGTAAGATGACTATTAAAAGATTATAATTAATGTTAGTCTGGTTGGGAATTTGGTTAGCTAGACTGGATACCAGGTGAAACAGTTGCTCAGTAATGCAAGGTTAACTTCCTCAGATAGCTCGCGGATTTTAACCCGCTTTTATTATCTTGAATATCAGCACCGCTTTAAGAACAACTTAATGCATCAACTTTACAGACTTACTGCGAAGGGATGGATAAAGTTCTGTAGTCGTGGTGAAGACAAGCTATCTAAGGTAAGGCCCTGAAATAAAACCTTGGCAGGTGTCCAGGCCATGAGGTGGCAGCCCCACCGGGACACACGGGGGCTGTGGGCTGATAACCTGCACCACCAAAAAACACATATCACAGAAACTAAAAGGAGAAACATGGATCTTGAGGATATGACCTTGGGCCTGAAAAGGAAAACCCGTATTGGTTTCTGGAATGTAAGGACGTTGAGAGAGGCAGAGAGGCTAAGACAGGTTGAAAAAGAGATGGAGAACTATCGATTAGATACATTGGGACTGAGTGAAATAAGGTGGCCACAATCTGGGGAATTCCAAACACAAAACGGTGGAGTGCTGCTATATGCGAGTCAGACAGGTGAGAACGCGATGCATATCTAAAAGCAGCAAGAAGAGCTTACTGGAGTGGAAACCAGTCTCAGAACGGAGAAAGAAAGTGGGGTTGGTTGGGGCATACCTTGAGAAAATCAGATGGTGCCATCGAGAAAAAAGCATTGGAATGGAATCCCCAGGGAACAAGGAAGAGAGGAAGACCTAGGGGCACATGGAAGAGGACAGTGGAAGGGGAAGCAAAAAGACAAGACCTGGACAGAATTGTGGCAAATGGCCAAGGACAGAGAAGGGTGGCGAGCTCTCCTGGATGCCCTATGCCCCCATAGGGGCCAAAGGAATTAAGTAGTTAATAGAAAAGTGAACATTTTCCGGAGAAGTTTCTCAGAGCAAAAGAAATTTCTCTGAGGACTCAGTTTCGTATGAATAAAAAATTCGAAGCATATTCTCTGTCGAGGGACTTCTTTTTCACTAACTCACCTCCTTCTCGAAAAGGTTCTCGATGTCTGTCATCTGCCCTTTCCGACACAGAACACACACATAATCTTACATTCCATTCAGCTCGTTCAAACTGGCAAACTATACCATGCACAAATATGGAACTGTTAACCATATGTCCTGGAAGAGTTGCACTACATTTCAATTTCACTTTTACACGCACCATCAAATTATGAGGTTGATTACGTACAGTTTACGAAAATGCATTTTCTGACGATGTTACCGGAGTTTCGAAATGCAGGAAAAGCACATTATACGAACGAAATCTTAAGAATACATTTCATTTTCATCTACTCCAAACTGAACTTTGTCAAAGCTTTCTTACACGTGTCCATTTTGGTTCTGCTCGCGTGTCAAGTTAAGCGGTCGCCTGTACGGTTTCGTCACGAGAAATAGATCGCTAGGTCTGTAACAAGCCCGTTATTAATTGTTCTGATCCGCCTTCTTATTTATAACATAACAAGGAAGGAAGGAAGATATGGTTTAACGTCCCGTCGATATTGAGGTCATTAGAGTTGGATCACAAGCTCGAATTGTTTAAAGGATGGAAAGGGAAATCAGCCGTGCCCTTTCCAAGGAACTATTCCGACATTGCCTGGAACGATTTAGGAAAATCACGGAAATCCTAAATCTGGATGGCCGGACGCGGGTTTGAACCGTCGACCTCCAAAATGCGTGTTCAACGTGCTAACCACTGCGCCACCTCGCTCGGTGGATAAGAAAATATAAAATGTATGCTCTGAAAAACATGATGATGATCATCCGAAAATTTCAGTGAGACAGTTGACTGGTGTATGTATACCTTAGTCTTCTCCTACAACAGAATGAAAACTGTGTTCCTCTAAATAGCCAAAAATATTTTCATTTTTGCCTCGTTTGAAAGATTGCCCTCTCTCTTTTCATGGTTTTTGGGGAAAGAAGTTAGTCCGCCAAATAATGTTTTTATTTTTAAACGTGTATAAATTTCTGCAGCTTCTGTCTTAAGTGGCCGCGCGGGATTAGCCGAGCGGTCTCAGGCGCTGCAGTCATGGACTGTGTGGCTAGTCCCTGCGGAAGTTCGAGTCCTCCCTCGGGCATGGGTGTGTGTGTTTGTCCTTAGGATAATTTAGGTTAAGTAGTGTGTAAGCTTAGGGACTGATGACCTTAGCAGTTAGAACTTACTCAACGCGAAGTTTGCTACAAAGCTCACTTCAGAAATCGGAAAATGTTCTTCACTTGTGAGTAACTTCTCTAGTTTTATTCATACGAAATAAGAGAATGTTCTTATCGTTCAGAAATTCGCTCCCCGACGTTTTACTCGAGCTGAGAACATTCTCAGGTGAAGTACATACTCCGACCCGCTTTCTTCATGCGAACCTGAGAATGTTCTCCGAAATTTCGAGAATAAAGTACGTTCTCAGTTTCTTAATCGACTATTCGGAACAAATGAATCTACTGCAGCGCCCCTGATATTTTATTCTTGAACTGAGCCTCGTCTGTTTCGAGAGCTCATTTTCGTTTAGAGGAGGAGGAGGAGATTAGTGTTTAACGTCCCGTCGACAACGAGGTCATTAGAGACGGAGCACAAGCTCGGATTAGCGAAGGATGGGGAAGGAAATCGGCCGTGCCCTTTCGAAGGAACCATCCCGGCATTTGCCTGAAGTGATCTAGGGAAATCACGGAAAACCTAAATCAGGATGGCCGGACGCGGGATTGAACCGTCGTCCTTCCGAATGCGAGTCCAGTGTGCTAACCACTGCGCCACCTCGCTCGGTTTTTCGTTTAGACATCAGCGAGAAAATCGCGTGTGACATGAGAGAAGTTTGATGCGCAGATTGACAAACTGATTTTCGAGGGACTATCATTTTTACGAAAAAATAGAAATATAGTAATACAACGTAGGAACAAGCAATTACAATATAGTTTATCAATGATCTAAACAAAATTCGTACCGGATGTTGTTGCAAAAGTCGTGTGGTCATTTCTCTGCACTCCTGAGAACTGAAAGAACAGCAAAAAGTGTCGTCGAAACATGTCATAACATGTACATTTATTTGATCGAGAAAATTTATACTTGCGAGCACATCAAACAATGTCTATAATGCAATAAATAGCATCTTTTTACTTTATTCGTTATATTTTGTTTTCTTACTAATAGCCAAATAACATCAAAATTATTCTTCTCGTTAACTAATTCCGGTTTTTTCACTGCAGAAATAATTTTCATTAAATCACATTTACCTATTTATATATCTATAGTGTACCAACAATTCTTCTTTCCTTGTCGACCAAAATAGGAACATGAAAATTTCGCACTCCATCAGCAATCCTGTCTACGTAATTGGATACCAAGGAGTAATTAGTAACTAAAGGATCACTTTTTCAAACTCCCTTGCATGCTTCACATTGTGACGCATTAGTTTGAAATTTGGCTCAAAGATGCCTACAGCCTTTCTCTGCAACATCGCAAAATCGGGGCGCCCTGCGATGACGCCCTCGGGCTCGAACGACGCTTCAAACTGCAAGGTGTCGACACATTCGGAAAAAAGACCAGAGCTCAGAAATTCCCGTCACGTGTATGCTGGGTTAATGATGTCACCCCAGCTCCAGATTACTTCACTATTCTGCCCAACATGAGAGTGTCACACGATGGGAAATGTCGTCACAGCCCCTCTTACCAACATTTCACCCCTTCTTTTGATGCCTCTGCGATGGAGTTTAGAACCGCGACAACGGTGAGATCACGCGGTTTTTTTGCGAGTGGCCGAGGAAAACATTCCAGAAACACCGCCTTTAGAATCGGCCTAGAAAGGCCTCAGGGGATGACACATATGGCGTCAGTGAAACCATCCCTTTTCCTGGGGCGTTGATTCACACAGTTCGCAGTGCGATGAGGAACACGAAGATATCCTTGACAACCTTTGACACTCCCGCACTTGCCGCAGTGGATACACCGGTTCCCATCAGATCACCGAAGTTAAGCGTTGTCGGGCCGCCATGCACTGTGCCATTTTTTCGGGGTGCACTCAGCCTCGTGATGCCAATAGAGGAGCTACTCGACCAATAGTAGCGGCTTCGATCAAAGAAAACCATCACAACGACCGTGAGATCGGTATGCTGACCACACGCCCCTCCTATCCGCATCCACAGCCGAGGATGACACGGCGGTCGGATGGTCCCGATGGGCCACTTGTGACCTGAAGTCGGAGTGCATTTGACACTCCCGACACCCTCGGACGTTTCAAACCTTCTCTAAGGCCACTGTGGCGTTGCTCCCCATTAAATGCGATCGCACTCCTTTGGAGTGCAGCACAGCTGCAAGTTTTACTCTCGTGTACAGTTTGGAACCACTAGCGACTGTTCAAAACCGTTCGACGAAACTTGACCGCGATCCGAAGCAGCAAAGTGTGCTTACGCATTTTCAGCACTCCTAATACATGTCGTCCCGTGGCGTGACGACAGGGGGCGCGACATTGACACATTCGTGAATAAAACGGCAAAAGGCCTGTGAGGTAGTCTAAGGCGCCAGCAGGCAGGTACCTGGAATCACAAAGGTGTCAGGGAGTTGCCTACCAGCAGGCTCCCCAGACTGCTTTACAGGTTCTCTCTGCACACACACATTTCTAAAATTCTCAACAAACTTGAGCTGGTGCCACCGAGCGTTTAGATGAACTGGGGAATCTAAGAGGGGCCCTTTGCCATTTCATTCATGCATTTGTGAATGTCGCACCCATCTGTGATCATGCTATTAGAGGATGTGAAAAAGGGACGCTGTAAATGCCTAAGCATCCTATGCCGCTTCGGATCACTTTTAAATTTCGTCGAGTGGTAGTTCCAACCTGTACACATGAGCAAAAATTGCGGCCACGCTGCGCTTCCCAAGGGTTGCGATCACGTTGACGCGGCCCCAGAACATCCATAGCCTAGACCAATGTCAAAAAGTTGCTAAGAACATTTTCAAGTTTGCTCATCGCAATGCGAACTGTCGGTTTCGATCGCGAAATTTGTGGGAAACAACGCCCAGCGAAAGAGATCGTTTCATTAATGCACTGTCCGCCCCGTTAGCTGAGTGGTCGGCGTCACGGATTGCGTCCTACGGGCCCGGGTTCGATTCCCGGCTGGTTCGGGGATTTTCTCCGCTCATGGACTGGTTGTTGTGTTGTCTTCATCATAATTTCATCCCCATCCGGCACACAGGTAGCCCAATGTGGCGTCGTAATAAGACCTGCACCAAGTCGGCCGGACCTGCCCCGTAAGAGGCCTCGCGGCCAATGACACCAAACGCTCATTTCCATTTCATTGATGCAATTCATCGGACTCCCACGGCCTACTCCCCGAAGGCTTTTCCTGACAGTTCTGGGCAGTGGTGTGTCTTGAACGTTTTCCTCGGCCACCAATAAGAAAACTGCTTGATTTCAACGCTGGGTGTAGTGGTTCTGTCTTCCACCGTAGAGACGTCAAAGGAAGAGGTGAATTGTGGATAAGAGGGGTTGTAGTGACCTTTCCATCGCGGGACACGTCCACGGTGGCGCTGGCCAGAACTGTTATGTTTGGTGCCAATGTGACATCGTTATCCCACCTCACAGCTTACATGAACGTCTGAGCTCTGGCCTTTCTTCCCAAGTGTCGACAACTCTTTGAAGCGTAGTTGAGCCAGAGGGTGACGTCGCAGGGAGTCACGCTTTTGCACCATTACAGAGGAAGGTTGTAGGCAGCTTTGAACGAAATTTAAAACCTATGATTCACTATGAGAGACAGTTGCCGGGTTTCGAACAAGTGATCCTTTAACTCTGTTGCGTAATGTATGAGGCGCATGAGACATTGCGGGAAGGTCTGAAATTTAACCCAGGACATCGGTCATCAGCGACCTGTATACAACAAGCTCTCCTCCCTCTGCCGCTGAAAGTTTCTTCCATTTCCTGGATTCAAACCAGCTATCACCAGGTCGAGCGACAATAGTCTCAACTGCAAAAGCCGATGTGATACCTGCTTCGCTCTAAATGTTTCCCAGTTAGACTACCAAGCAAGATGATTCAGTGATTAGGGCACAGGCCTCGTAGTCTAGTGAAGTGAGGTCCATATTAATTTTGGCCTTGCATTGCTATTTGTGTTTCCTAATTTCCCCTAATTACTTCTGACAAATGGCAAGGAGGTTCCATCTAACAGTTCATGGTCGATGTCCTTGCCTTTCCCTCTTGACTTTGTAAAGTCGGGAAAAAATAATTGTTTTATTGGTCCCTCAGCTTTGTATCTGACGAAAAGCATTGTTTTCTTGCAAGAGTTGGAAAGGGACGCGCCTCACGTGGTGATAGGTAATGGATGTCATCGCAATACCTGTTTGGAATACATGATGACAGGGGCTGGGATGTTATCACAATACCTGTTCGGATTAAATGGTGACAGGGGATGGGATGTCATCACAATACCTGTTCGGTCTGCCGGCCTGTGTGGCCGAGCGGTTGTAGGCGCTACAGTCCGGAACCGCGCGACTGCTACGCTCGCAGGTTCGAATCCTGCCTCGGGCATGGATGGGTGTGATGTCCTTAGGTTAGTTAGGTTTAAGTAGTTCTAAGTTCTAGGGGACTGATGACCACAGATGTTAAGTCCCATAGTGCTCAGAGCCATTTTTTTTCATCACAATATCTGTTCAGAGTGCTGCGGTGTCATAATAATACCTGTTTGGATTACATGGTGATAGTGGCTGGAATATCATCAAAATACCTATTTGGACTACTTGGTGGTAAGGGCAGAGATGTGATCACAATATCTGTTTGGACTACATGCTAATAGGGGCTGGAATGTCATCATAATACCTGTATGGACTACATAATGAGAGGGGCTGGTGTGTCATCCCAATACCTGTTTGGACTACAAGGTGATAGAGGCTGCGTTGTTATCACAATACACTACAAGGTGAAAGGGGCTGGTATATCATCACAATATCTGTACACGTTACAGTTTTTTGAAGGCACGTGAATAGAAATCCTAATTTAGAAACGTAGGAGATATGATTAATACCTCAGCTCGAAGGCAAGGTGATCATGGATCATGTGTGCTTACAGCTGGTTGGAGCTCCAACACTCTCTGCTGTTAAGATGAGTTCCTTGTTGAAGAGTTTTTAGGCCGCTGGACTGTGCATGGTTCACGATCTCCAGCCTCACTGAGATGGTCACCACGCAGCTCTGACCTTACCAAGACAGACAGCTCATTATGGGGAACAGTCAACGTTGGGACAAGACTAATGCAGAATTGCGCAGAATGTACAGGAAGCTGTATGCTGTGTATAGTCGTACGCCGCTATCGATAGTTCGCCAATAGCGAGGGTTTCATTGGTTTGCTTGGGGATGCAGCGTGAAAGTGGTCGGGGAAGTCCGTCAGAAGAGCGTTCGCTCGGCGAAGCATGAAGCAAAAACTGGTGATAAGAGTTCTGTTAATGCGGAAATAAGCAATCAGACGTCGTTTCATGTGCGAGCAGGCACAGAATGGGACAGGCGACGCACTTCCATGTTTATTTTGAAAAAAATTTTGGGAAGTTATTTATATTCATGAATACGTGTCGTGATGGTTATACGTCGTGTGAATCGACTATGAACTGAACCACAAGGATTAATCGCGAAAGTATTACGTTGTGTGATACATGCTGATCGCAAACTGAGTATTGTGATATCTGAAGTTGAAGTGAATGGTTATTGCGAAGAACAAAATATCGTTATTTTCACGAGAAATCGGTGGCTTACAGGGTGTCCCAGGAGAGATGGCCAGTGTTCAGTGGCGACTATTAGAAGCAAAAAGTTTAGAAACATGAATTCTAAAATGTATACCTTAATAGTAATGGGGTTTTGTTCATCTTTCCTACTGTAAAACATCTCTTCTACTGAACAAGTGCTCATAGTTCTTAAGGTATGCAGTTTAGAGTTCATCTTTACTAGGCTTTTTTGCTTTGAATGATCCTCCCTGACACATCCCTGAATATTGTATTTGTGTGACATGGCTGCGAGATATATTCCAATTCGTATGTCATTAGTAAGTGAACAGCGCATCAAGTGTGGTGACATTTCAGAATAGAGCTCCAGTTTGCCTGATTCTTACTTTGAATAGTAGACGAGCATCCATTCTTTCCGAGTTGAACTGTTACATTGTACTTGCACGTTACAGCATTTCTAGCATCGCTAGTGCCACAGCGGAAGAAGCAATCCGCCAAAAAATTGCAGGCAGGTGACGTAGACCATGGCCGTTAAGCATTCCCGTCGCCTACCTGTGGAATGTAGAATGAGAACATTTACTGTACGGATAATTTATCTTGGCAGTTTTACGTAGGTATCTTTACCCAAGGCTGAGGTCGGCCTTTACTACCTCATTTACGACACTGATAACCTCTGGAAGTAACTGCTCGGTAGCCGTTACCAAATGCTTTATATGCACCGCTTTGCTTTGTGTACTGTATTGTTCGTGGTTTTCTTCTCTAATTTTAAAATGAGTGAAAAGACTAATTCTGGTCTATGGTGGGGTTCGAGTACGACCGTCATAACATCAGATCAGTCACGCTTAAGACAACACCCACACCTTAAAAGAATAGTGACCCTTAACGTGCGAATAAAGAAAATGTCTATATCTCCCATCAGTGAGTGGTCATCGTGCAAAACTATAGACTGTACTTAAGAATGTGTAAGATGGGATCTTACTGCAGCAACGTTATGTTGTTCTCGCCAGAACTTTTCTTAAAAATGGTTCTGAGCACTATGGGACTTAACTTCTGAGGTCATCAGTCCGCTAGAACTTAGAACTACTTAAACCTAACTAACCTAAGGACATCACACACATCCATGCCCGAGGCAGGATTCGAACCTGCGGCAGTAGCGGTCGCGCGGTTCCAGACTGTAGCGCCTAGAACCGCTCGGCCACCCCGGCCGGCAACTTTTCTTACTGCAGCACTTTGTGCTACTGTTTGGAGTCTTACCTACTACTTAAATGTCCACAGTACTTCAGCTAATATACTAAATTTTGTGAAAATTACACCACCTAGAATGATACATCATCATCAGCCTCATAATCATCACCTTCATTTTCATTCGACTGTCAGTCCACTCTGTATGTAGCGACTGGTCCTTGTCTGTCGTCACATATGGAGCAATAGTTTGTAGAAACAGGAATGAACTGCCCTTCATTGTTTCCCCTATCGGCCAGGGACTTGCACTCACCTGGTATTCTTCTGTCGCTGGTCCTTGAAGACATCGATCTTCTGTACTACTACCGCAAGTGTTTCACCCCAAAATTTATGGTGGAAATTAATGGAAAGGGACGGAGGGGAAGCTACAAATCAATAACATCCAGAAACCGAAATTAATTCCGAATATATTAAGAAAGTAAGACAAATATACATTGAGGAGACAAAATCATGGGACAGCGATATGCGTATGTACATATGGCGGTAGTACAGCGCACACAAAGTGTGAAAGGGCATTGCATTGGCAGAGCTATCGTTTGTTGCCAGGTGATTCATATGAAAAGGTTTCCGACTCGATTATGGGCGCACGACGGAATTAACAAACTTTGAACGTGGAATGGTACTTGAAGCTAGACGCATGGGGTATCCCTTTTCGGAAATCGTTAACGAATTCAGTATTCCAAGATCCACAGTGTCAAGAGTGTGCCAAAACTACCAAATTTCAGGCATTACCTCTCGCGACGGACAACGCACTGGACGGCGGCCTTCACTTAACGAGCGAGAGTAGTGGCGTTTGCGAAGAGTTGTCAGTGCTAACAGACAAGCACGCTGAGTGAAATAACCGCAGAAATAAATGTGGGATGTACGACGAACGTATGCGTTAGGTCAGTGTGGCGAAATTTGGCGTTAATGGACTATGACAGCAGACGATCGACGCGACGGCCTTTACTAACAGCACGACATCGCCTTGTGATCTCGCCCCCCCCCCTCCCTCCCTCCTTCCTACTTCCATCTATTGTCCACATTAAACAATGCCCAGTCCAAGTAATTAATAAGCAAAGTCTTTTGTAAAGATTTGAGAGGAGCAAAGATTACAATATACTTTCAAGTTTACTGTTGAGATGGCTCCAGTTCTTCTTTTCTAGGGATCTGATTCTTGAAGTTGAAAATCTGACATCAGGTCCTCGCGGTTGGTTTGAACTAAATAAATTGGAAGATTGTTGTTGCAGAATTTTTCACGTAAATATATTTTCCACTGATTTTCTCACATGTCAGTATATCATACAGTATTTTGATTATTCAAATTCACAAAGCCGAAATTACATTGTTCGGACCTATTATACAAAAACACGTCCGATTACATCAGCGGCAAGCTTATGACTCCTACAGTGGAAATAACAATATTCCAAAGGGTTTACAATTTTTCTTAACAAATGAATTCCTACTAGTTTTCGTTACATTATTAATTTACATTATTATTTCATAAATGAATCTAGAAATAAACATAGTAAACAGTACAGTGTCACGTAATTAATAATAGGAATTTTAAGTGTGCAAATAATTCGTAATTTCAAATGTTGTTAAAAAAAATAATTTTAACTGTCCATTCAGAACTAGTATTTATCGATTATAACATCGAAACTAAAATATTTTGTAAAGTAATTCTTTTTCATAAATTTTAGCTCGAAATATAAGATACTGTTATAAAATTATGCGAAAGTTTTCAGAAAAGCAACTGAGATAATACTGACCTATCCAAAATTCGAAAAATAATACGGGTATCAGCAACTATTGTTGAGGAAAAGTAGTACTAGTGGAGGATGCCCAGTTACAGCCAGCAGCGCCTCTCCTGGGCTCATGACCATGTCGGATGGTCCCAAGACGACTCGGGAACAGTGGCCTGGTCAAATGATTCCCGATTTCAATTAGTAAGAGCTGATGGTAGGGTTCGAGCATGGCGAAGACCCCACGAAACCGTGGACCCAAGATGTCATCAAGGCACAGTGCAAGCTGGTGTGAGCTGTATTTACATGGAATGGACTGAGTCCTCTGGTCCAACTGAACAGATCATGGACTGGAAATGGTTATATTCGGCTACCTGGAGACCATTTCCAGCGATTCATGTACTTTATGTTCCCAAATGAAGGTGGAATTTTTATGGCTGACAATGAGTATTGTCACTGCGCCACAATTGTTCGCGACTGGTCTGAAGAGAAGTCTGGACAATTCGAGCGAATAATTTGGCCACCCAGATCGCCCGACATGAATCCCATCGAAACGTTTCTGGGACATAATCGAGAGGTCTGTTCATGCACAACCATTTCGTAGTTACGAGGCAGCATGGCTCAACATTTCTGCAGGGGACTACCAACGAGTTGTTGAGTCCGTGCTGCGTCGAGTTGCTGCATTACGTCGGCCAAATGGACGTCGGACACGGTATTGGGAGATATCCCAATGTTTTTGTCACCTCAGTGTACTTCAACACGCAATCGAATCTAAACAAGAACGAATGCAGTCCCTAGAGAGAGTGAGAATTGCTTAACTGAGATGAATCAACAAAAGGGAAGATGTTAGCCATCAGGTCTAGAATGCGATCACATAGTAACAGTATAACGAGAATCCTGGATTACTATTGGTGGAATCGCGATTCCAGTTGCTCACAGTGTAAACAGTGTGATTTTACGGTGTCAGCCAATGTAGTTGCTACACGTGTCCTATCAAGAGATGTGCTAATCAAACCAGACTGCCTTCACCCAAGGTCGGTCCCTAGGTAGTCGAAGACAACGCATGTTTGAAAATGGTGGTAACTCCCACACTACTATCGGCGATGTGAAGATGCCCAGGATATGCAGCCGAATGGGTGGGAAAGAGTTGTCGCCATACTATTGTAAACTCAGACGACACCAGGGATACAGGAAGTTTCCCATGACAGTGAGAGGAGCTGCAGCTGATGCTGCTGTCTCAAGCCAGTGGGTCAACACGACTTCTTGGCACATAAGTTGCGACAGCTGCTCAGCTGCTTTGGTGCGAATTCTACGAATGCGGGGACTGTTAATGCCCATAATAGGGTTATTTCCAACTTAAATTCAGATATAACGGCCCTGAACTCTGCGGATGTCCGCCATAATGCGTACTTTCTAAATTGATTAAATGCTGAATATGAACGTTACTTTGTCCAGTCGACGGTCCTCCATGCATCGCCGGTGTGCGTTGGCCGAAAAAAATTAATCTTATTAAATAAATTGATTGATGTAGTTTAATGACTTTTTAATTAATTGACAGTAAGGTCCATCAATCCTATCGAAATCTTGCAAGTAGCTCGTAGCTCTGATTGAAATTACGAAATTAATTTTATTCCCCTCTGTTTCTTTGCGGTGTGGACTGGATTGGACAGCCGTTGTGGCTTCGCCTCGTGCATTGTATGCCTTCGAAAAGTCTCCGCATTACATATTCAAGACTCTGAATCAATCTCTTGCACAGGGTTCCAATACTTCACTGACCAGATGGTTTGAATAGTAAAGGCTTTCTGCTAGGCCTGTTATTTTTAGTTCTCATACCAGTTGCGTAGTTATTCTTCTACCTTTTAATTTTTATTAAACGTCTATAGTTACTGTCTAGTGGTTTTGTTTCCAATTTCGAAAATGGTTCAAATGGCTCTGAGCACTATGCGACTTAACTTCTGAGGTCATCAGTCTCCTAGAACTTAGAACTACTTAAACCTACCTAACCTAAGGACATCACACACATCCATGCCCGAGGCAGGATTCGAACTTGCGACCGTAGCAGTCGCGCGGTTCCAGACTGTAGCTCCTAGAACCGCTCGGCCACCCCGGCCGGCTTTCTAATTTCGTCTCTAAAAGTACATCTGGGTGTTCATATTAGAAATGTCATTTCCGCTGATTTAATAGTCCTCTCCTTTATTTTTGTTTCAAAACCCACTTCTGATAGCCATGCATACT